>NC_066368.1:20302748-20602748 GCF_013377495.2 Cygnus atratus
ATGGAGATGTTCTGCACTGGACCCCTGGGAGCAACACCTGCCCCCGTGGCAGAGCCCCACCAGGGTGGAGATGAAGCAAGGAGAGGGGGCTGGCCAGCAACACGAGGCGGCCGCCCCATACCCCAGGGCAGCAGTGGCAAGAGCACAGGTCTCTCTCAGACCCAGCTCTGGCACCTCCTTGATACGTGACCCTATGCTGCCGTCGGTGTTCCCATGCCCCAGCCCTGCAGACAGCAGGCTATCCAGGGCAAGCCTTGGCTCACGCTTGCGTTTGTCCAGGGCCTGGCATGGCAGAGCCCTGCTCCCGTGCCCACGGGGGACGTCACAGCTGTGTCCGCAGCAGCACTGCCCCCGGGCAGCAGGAGGGGCAGGTATCCTCCGAGGGGACACGGGGTGTCACGCCCAGCAAGCCTTGTCCTCTGCCAGGGGACGTTGATGCAGCAGATGAAGAGGTTTTCTGCAAGGACACAGCAGCCTTTCAGAAGGTAGCGAATGCTTTCTCTGAGTTACTCAGTTACACGTTCCAAACTCCCAAACTACACAAATCTCCTGAGAAAATGCAAGTCAGTCAGAGAGAAATCTTGGAGCCACTTCAAACGTTTTGCCAATAATTCATGCAATGAGATTAAAAAAGCCATTTCTTCCTTTGCCAAGTACACAGAGACCAGAGTGTTCCCTATTGTGTAGGAACATCACAGCATGTAGCACTTGACAAGGAAAGGTCACCGGGGAGGGGCCACGACTCCTTTAAGAGGCTGCTACCGGTGTCCTTTGGAAAAACTGGTTTTACTCTGTAGCAAAAGCCATAATTGAACGCCCGGCTAACCAGGCTGAAATACCTGCCTGCGGTTTCTTTTAAAAAGACTCTGCTGGAGGGTTCTGTGCTCTCTCTCCAACCTGGGCCCCATCCTCCAGCAGCGTAAATCAGCAGACACCCATTGATTTGTCCTGCCTGAGCATTTCAGTGCTCTGACTCCACATTGCAGCATGGGCAATGGACCAGGAGCAGAAACGAGCTGAGAGCAGGAACTTGGGTTCAAAGAAGTCTCAGGGTCCTGGACTTCCAGGGACGCACAGCATCTATGTCAAGGGACAAGACCAGAGACTAGCCCTTAGATGATGCAGGGCAGGGAGAGACAGAAAGTAGAAGCCATAGCCAAATGGCCATAAATCTAGCGATGCTTCCCAAAATGCTGCTTCAGACACACTGAGTGGTGGATGAGGAGGATCTTTTAGTGTGTGAGTCACTCCTGTTATTCTCTAAGACAACAGTTGCAGCCCCACAGAAATCCAGCCATAGGGAACAGACAGGCTTCTACAAGATGCAACATGAAGTATTTCTCAGTAAACATGTAGAAAAACCTCTGAAAGCAGAGTTTGCTGAACCCAGCCACAAGCTTATCAGGTAGGATAGGAGAGTTGTTGGAAACCTTTGCCAAAAACCACGACTGTTGTTTAAGGATGGCTCATGAGACACCACAACAGAAACACAGATCCCAAATCCCCTCCCATTGTAATCAAAATGGAGCCATTTCATCATGACTGATTTCATTGTGTCATTATCAATTTATGCCATGCAAAGTGAGAGATGACCCTCAGTCCCCAGGGGGTTTAGAAAATGCGGGAGTGTGAGGAGCATATCAGGGGGCTCTGAAAATACCACTCGGAGCTGTCTGTAGAAATGCCACAACAACCTCAGACATGCAACATCCTTGTAGTGCCACACAACAGCATGACAAAGGCACGGGTGTTAGAGGATCCATGGAAATAAGAATGCAGGAAATACCAGGCTATCCAGCCAGTGGTCTGTCTAAGCCCATAACCTGCCTCCAACAGTGACTGTAATTCAGAAAAACACCCAAACTCTGCAAGAGGTAATTATATAACAAGGTACAAGTAACAAGATTTTCATGCAACTTCCTCCCAGACACTGCTAGTTTTCAGCTGGTTGCTCTGCAGAGCAAAACCCATCCCAGACTTGACCGTACCTTTACAATTTGGGATGTCCGTGTAATCCATCTGAAACAGCTCACCTCATTTTATATCTCTCCAAGATCACGGCCTCATCAAATCGTAATACTGAGGACTTCCACGAATAACAGTGCACTGGGCTGAAATTAAACAAACAAACAAATAAATAAATAAATAAAGTGTTCGTCTGCCAGTGGTGAGTTACTGCTAATTCAATTTCAGTGGCTGCCAATCACTGATTTCTAAAGAGGCCCACAAAAAGCTACTTGTTTTGTTACCGAGCAGACAGAAGGTATTCTGGTAGTTGTTTAAGGGTTTCTAGGAAATAGCAGGAGAATTAGAAAACCCTATGGCAATAGCAGGATATCTTCCATTTTCGTGTGTTCTGTGACTCAAGCTGATGGTATGAACCCCTGGCATGTAGGATGGCCTTGCAGGACTCTGGAAGAAGTGTTTGTACAATGGCTGTGAACACTGTTAAGTGATGGAATTTGATCTTGCTTGTAAACCTAATGAGCTGGGCTGATACAGGGGTGTTGGTAAAGCCCAGCAACTTCTCTGGTAGCTACAAAAAAAGCCACTTCTTCACCTGAATCAGCACAGGGTACACAACTGCCATTTACACCAGCACCTGAGAACCCTTCCCACTGCAGCTCACACTGTTTCGTCTTGGGACATTACAGAAACGCCCAGTGGAAATACTTGTGGTTATATTGGATGGGACAGCTGAGGTTCCTGGGAGATAGAAAACAGACTCTTCATTACAAATGAGAATTTTCACCTTTATGGGGAACTCAGTAAGGTTATATGGGGATGGGGGAAGACATTACGGGACCACTCATAAAAACTGTAAACATGCTTTAATGATGTCCTCTTTCTAAAGGTTATTGGTGGCAAAGCCCACCATGAAGCCAATGAAATTTTAATGTTTATGACATTTACCTGTCAGTGCTGGACAGCAAATTCCAAACATAAAACATACCAAGAGTCCCAATAGTAGAAAAATAAAAAAGCACCAGCATTAGCTTGTGTCACGCTACAAAATGTCAAAGGGAACAGACCTGGTTTAGGGATTATGAAGTGGACAGAGAATGAGAAAACTCCGTGGAAATACCAATTCTGCCATTTTTTGCATCTGTGGATAAAAGCTTGGTGGCTCCAGCAGGCTATGGGATCTGCAGCGAACGTAAGGAAGGACGTGTAGAACTCTTGGAAGATGCCATTTATTATTCAGCTGGAAACACAGTTAACACCAGTGGGATTTGGTCTCCCTCATAAATGTGAACAATTTTTACTTAGAGCAGTCAAGTGACCACTAGGGCTTCTTCAGCCTGTGGGACTGCAGAGTACAGTTTTAAGCAGTTTTATTAACTTTAGTTTAAATCACTTCCAGTACTGATCCCCCTAAAGATCAAAGCTGCTCCATCATTCATACCTGGCAGGCAGTAAAACCCTTACGTAAATCTGAGAGTCCCCTTGTTAAGTTTAACATTCATCACTTAACACCACTTAGCAGCCAACCAGGGGACAGTGTGCCTGCCAGACCTATCCAGTCCCATCTGTGTCTCTGTAGTGAAGATCCAAAGCTGCTTAAAAGGAGTCAAAGGCTTCATCCAGTATCTGCTCCTCCAAAAGGCACAGATGGGGGATGGCCCTCGGAGAGTGCATCTTTGCTCCCCATTTCATCTGTGCCCCGGTGGTAACTATGTCTGAATTCCTTAAGTTACTAGGAAATCTCAGAGAGCCACAGAAAACATTTTGTGCCTAATGAGGCCTTCTTGGACCACAGTGTCATCAGACACTACCATGTCCTGCTAATGAGCTTCTCTCTGTGCAGTGCGGAGTTGCACTGAACTGAACTCTCCCCATAGGACGACACGCCATGAACTGGCAGATTAAACTTTCCACTGGACCAGGGACAGTTGCAAGGCACTGGGATGGCATCCAACTTCAGCTAAGCGGAGTAGGGATTGAGAACATGAATTTATAACCAGCAACCATCAATGAGGCGTAGGGAGCCATGTGTACAGCATACACTTGGGGAAGAAGACTGGGGACTAGAGCAGAGTTGATTCCACCTAATGTAGGGCAGGCAGGACACGAAAGGACTGTATCCAGTAGAAAACAATACAGGAAAATACAAAGGCAGGACCACCGTGCCTTAAAAAAAAAAAAAGGCAGAAAATGCATGCATCCAACTAGTATTTGAACGCAGTTCTTCCTCTCCTTGCCTGTAGAGCCAAGGATGTTTGGAAGGAGATCCAGCACCCCTAGGCAGGGACCATCACAGGAAGAGAGGAAATGAGATGACAAGTCTGGAATGCAAAACATGACAGAGGGACCAACAAAAGTAAAGGGAGAAAAGCCAAGGATGCTTAGATATCGTAGCAGCAGGAACTACACAAGATAACATGACAAAAACTAGAAGGCTGAGAAATGGACACCATCCAGAAGGGAACTGCAGCTACCCAACAGAACAGTCTTGGTACCCCTTTGACTAGAACAAGTGGAGTCTCTGCTTTGTGATATGCCAAAGCATTTATTTGGGAAACACTCTTCCTTCAAGTTTTCTCCTCTTTTTATTTCTCCCTATCCTCCTCTTCCCTCTCCCCAGCTCCCCCCCTCCCTCCAGGCAGAGATATGTTTCTCTCAGCTGCTTCTGTGCCTGTGACTTTACTGCATGGGGGAAGTCAGTCCGGAAGGTCACCTCTTTCATCAAGTATTCTATTTGCATCCAAAATTGTATGTACATGAAAAATGTGGTCGTGTGTTGCACCTAGCTGCAGACGCAGATGAAATTCTGTGGAAAGCCTGATGCACACTAACCTTTGCAGATGGTGCAGCTATTGCTGAAAAATGGATTGCTTAATAAAGCATATCATCCGACATATTTGCTGCTTGGCTAGCCAAATAGAAGTTGTTTTTTGCACAAATTTCCTTGTCAAATTTGTCAATGTTCATGTCATTTTTGCTTTAGGTCACAGAGCAAGGTGCAAATTCTTGGCATCTTTACTAGTTGCAAGCCAATTTCGGCTATTTCTAACAATGAAGTGAATTTCTCTGAGGATAAGACACTCACTTTATGGGGAGGAAAGGAAAACAGCAGGAAGTGGGTAATTTTTTTTCTGGGATTTTGTTCTTGCTTTCTCTCTCTTCTTTTTTCTCCTTCTTCTTGATGGATAATGCTTGCACTCATTTACAAACCTTATTTAATTCATAGCAGAAAGAAAGAGGCCTTTAAGCCTGTTAAATGATTTATTTTGTTTGACTGTTTGGTGCAAGATGCACATAGATTTTTTTGCATTGGTGCACAGAAAATGTATCCCTTTGTGCTTGAAAACTTGCAAGAGAAGATCCATTCCTTTGGCATTCTCAGATGTGGAAGGCAGGAGTCCTCCCCTTCCAAGTGCCTGCTAGCAAAATCTTTCCCTGTCTTAATTTTTTTAAGCCCCACTCAAAGCCATATAATGGCATCTGGTTTGTTTGGTTTTCTACCTGCTCTCCATTCCTTGGCTCTGCCTATAAACACATCACATCCCTGCTCAGATGCACCATTTTCAAGCCCCTTCCCTTCCTCCTGCATTTCTGACCCTTTTGCTTCATGGTCCCTTCCCAGACACAATCATGGCAAGCAGCTCTACTCAGAAGCAAAAGCAAAGAATGCCATTGCCATGTTTGCTACAATAAAAACCTCAGCTGGGGGAGGGCTTTTAAAACTGCAGCGTGCTCTTACTGCACAGCCGCGAGGAAGCGGTGCCAGCCCGTGGCTTGCTCCCAGGCACTGGGGTGCAGCCCGTCAAGGGCCACGGGGAACACGAGCAGGCGATGCACGCATGGAAAGGGCTGGAGCCCGTTCAACTCCTTCCTCCTCCCCACTGCACGGCCAAGGCAAGTCCCAGAAGGAGGGCACTTCTGGGCCTCGATGGCAGACCAGACCCTCCTGCCCCAACGTTGCTGCGTGCAGTGCTGGCAGTGTGCACTCCGGGCTGCAGAGCTCCACGTCCAGCCTGCCACCACAACACACCACGGTTTATCCAGCCCTCCACAAGCAGGTCTGCAATTTAGGTGTCAGGCATGTTATTTATTTTGCATTTCCCTTTTTGTTCAGTACTTTAGTGGATACAGTGTTTGCCATTTCCTAGTAACAGATGCATTCCTCCCTGGGCTGTTTTATATTCCTGCAGCAATTACATTTCTCTCTTTGGAGATTTCATTTCTCCCTGAGTTCCCACCCCAAACAAAGTCCTTTATCAAGCATAACCTTTTCCAAAGATACACCATTTGCCAAGTGCATCCTCCACCTGATCTGTTCCTATACCTGTTCCTATACCTTGACATACTCCCCATTTGCCTCCCAAAGAGCCTATCCCTTCAGAAAGTACCTCCTTCTGCAAGGAACATTTTGTTTACAAGGTTTATTTTGTTAGCAGGTGTATTCCCACTAGTAAGTTTTCCACTGCACCATTTTTTTTAAAGGTCTTGTTTGGTAGCCAGATAGCCGAGACTGCCTGTGATAAAGCCAGCACAAGTGATTAATAGCAAAGTCTCTGCCATTTTATTATTAATAGCAGTGTGTTGACTCAATTAAATCCAGCCTGCTTTTTTTGGCAGGCCTTCGCAATTATACATATCATTATGGGCTGCAGCCCAAATGCATCCTGGGAGTAGACCAGAACTCCACATTAACTTTTTCTGGCTCTCTCTTTGCAGGTTGGCCACTATAACATGTGGGCTATAACCAATCCGGGCTGCTTCGGGGATGGCAGGATAGAGAAAAAGGACAAATGGCAGAGGTGGGGAACACACCTAGGTAGGGCATGCTCCCCCACAGCCATAAACAGCCTGGCAAGCACGTCCTGGATCCACCCCTCCACACTGAACCCCATAAACACAGTGTAATGGGTCTGGACAGTACCTGTTACCAGCAGGGCTGATTTTCCAGCACGCTGAGGGGAGTGTCCAGTAAACCCTTCCAAAACAGACTTGCAAGCAGCTTGGCCTGACTTGAAGAGGCACTGAGCTGACGTTCAAGCTTTTATTTTGAGATGAGCTCTAGCAACTTGGTTTCATGGTGGAAAGACCCATCACCTAATAAAGCTGGACAGCCCTACTCAAAGTACCCCAAAGCATCCTGTAGACATATTATGCTGCTGGACACGCTGCCCCTACCTTTCAAAACATCCCAGATAGTCTTTTGGAAAGCAAGCCAGTCACGGAGCTAAGGCATAAGTCTAGGACAGAGTGAAGTTCTGTTCTCAGCACCAATATGGACTCCATGTCTCTCTGCAGGTGAGTCCTCTGTCCACAGAAAGTCCTGCGGCCTTTGTAGCCTCCCAGCTCAAGAGATCAATGAGACATTTAGAAGACTTGTTATTAGAGAGCACCAAGCTTGGGTGACATAAAAAGCTAGTGGGGAGATGCAGAGACAAGGTTGCCTCACCTGGGGCTCTGAAGTATTCTGGAAACCCTGGACAGCAGGTGGGCTGAAGCACTTATGTTTTCCTCAGTCTTTTGGGACAACCCATCCACAAAGCGGTGTCCTGTTAATCATGGGAGAAAGTTCTTTTAGACATGAATTTCCTTAGGTTTGTATATATAGCACCTAGCACAGCCAGAGTCTAATCTGCATTTTAGGCACTGTCATCACCCAGGTAACAAACTATGGTCAGGAAGTGCTGGAGGAACACCCAAGACCAGCCTCTTGCAAAAGCAGCAAGTGTTGCCCAGCAGCACTGGCCCATTACTGTCCTTTGCAGGCTGGGTGGGCTCCATCTTTCTGCAACCTGCTAACCAAAACTGGCAACTGCAGTTACACTCTCTAGCATGTGTACTGTCTATGACACATCTCACTACGACTGTTAGATTTTTCTTCCCAAGCCCGCTGATCTTTACAGCCACGGATCTGGATTCTTCCCTCCCACGGAGCCTGGAAACATCCCATCTTCCTGCAGGTACCCAGGGCACCATCCCTCTTCCTGCAGCATGAGAGGAAATCCCACCAGCCACAGCTGAAACCATGCAAAAAGCAGTAGATCCAATTTCCTGCCGCTTGAACAGGGGGAGCTTTGCAGCTGAGGGCTCTTTTCAGCTTGTGCCACTCCATCTTGCAGAAGCCCGTCAAGTCAGGAGGGCACTCTGTGCTTTCCATCCCAGCTTGGCCTGTCTCCATCCATGTCATCCATCTGGTTTATTTTGCTGGCATCAGACAATCCACAGCTGTGGGGCTCTGGCTAAACCAGGGTGGAAGAGTTTAAGCGCTTGGCCTATAACTTCCTCCCGGTGCCTGCAGTGCCTTTGTGGGAATAATTCTGCTGCTGGACAAGGGAGTGCAGAGGAGCTCTGCTGCCTGCATACCCCTGAACAGCTCTCAGCTGTTGCAAAGAAGTCTTATTTCTACCCAGCTCCAGCCATTGATGAAGCTGATGTTGCAGAGTGGGACTGCAGCACTGGATATGGACAACTGACCACGTGTGTCCCCACAGATCTGTAGACAGGCAGATCTGTGGAGGTCCTCAGAAAAAGTTCCCATCAGTCTGTGAAGATATTTAGCTCCATAAGCCCCTCCTGGCTGTCACAGACAAGGAACAGCCCAGCTGGCACCCACAACTGAACTTTCCCTTGTGTGAGAGGAGACCCAGGGAGTTCTAGCAGAGAAGAGAGGATGCACACACCGCTGCAGGGAAGAAGGGACCAGGAGGATCAATGGGGATGTTTCAGGTTATTGTACTGTCTTGTGTTTCTCCCCAGACAAAAGAGGCTGCAGGTTCACAGCTGTGGCTTACAGGAGTGCCTCTTCTAAGCAGTATACCCGCTTTGCATATGCTTATACCCATAAGAAAGAAGAAAAACTGTTGGTCAGTGGCCTTCTGAAACCTGTTTGAAGATGGACTAGGTAGGACCGCAGCAGCCTTGTCTATACAATAACTGGACAATGCCACTTTGTTTAAAAAATATTAAGGATCTAAGTCTGTTCTTGTTTCAACGGGAATCTTATTTCGATTTTTAGATATATGGCACTGCCCATCTATGGAGATGGGCTAAGGAAAAGAAGGACTTTTGCAGGTTATTATGAGCAATAGTCAATTCTCTCCCAAACACACATACTTCCCCCACTACCATATATACCAGACCTGGACTTGACCCATGTCTCAAACATGGGAGAATGGGACTCAAGCATTGCTCTAGGGAACCCAGCCATTGCCCAGCACCCAAAGTTTTGGTATGAAGAGCAACATCACATCTCTTGCCCCAAACTTGGGGCTATTGAATTCCAGTGTGATGTCAGCACTTCCCTCACCTCAAGACCCTTTTATTTCTAAGGGCAATTCTGACATTTGGAGAAGCCAAAGTTCTGAAGCCCACTGGTAACAGACCACGATTCTGCTTTCCTCTGAGACTTCCCTTAACCACAGTTAGAGTGGCCACCAGAGAGATGATGATCAGACATTTGCAGGGGCTGTCCCTGTCACCGCAGGACCAGTTAGTGGGAACTGAGCTGTTATTGCCTCTCTATTATCAGTTACAGCAGGAGCTTCCCTGCCTCGTGGCTGAGGCTGCATTGTACCAACGACTCACAGAACATAACTAAACCATGTAAAATGTCATCCTGTGTTTGCCATTAATAAGGTTTCAATTAATAATACAAATTTCCAAGAATACCCCGAGCCTGAAACTCAGCGCTGCGCTGCCTAGTAGAGCCAATCAGGCTGCTCTCAGAGTCAACCCACAATTAAGTAGTTTTGCTTTCCAGGAGAGATCACTCCCTGCTGCTGTAGCTGGAAAACCCCAACCCTGGTGCATACACAGACCATACTGCCCTGTGGGAGATAAGACCTTTTGTGACTTAAAGAACCTCAAGAAAGCTGTCAGGCAGAGGCTCAAAGGTTTTATTTTTAAACATCACGAGACCTTATTCTGCTTACTTGCTGGTGTAAGTCACACAGTGATGTACACGGGGTTGGTCAGCTGCAAAATTTGTAAGACAAGAATTGGAGCTGTGTTGAGGAGGGCCATAGTCAGTGTCATCCAAATATATCATTAATAATAATGATGCCAGCTGACACCAGATCCTCCACCACACACGCAGCTTTTCAACACTCTGTGTACATACATGAACTTTTCCCTGCTCTAAGCACAAGCACACAGGAAATCATGGGCAAATTCGGCTTGCATCCCACATCAACCATTCTGAAGTCAGATCCAAAAAGCAGCAACGCACAGTCTAGGCCATCTGTATGCTCCTCATACGCATAAAGGCAAAGACAAGGAATGCCTTGTCACCTACCCTGCACCCTCTGCTCCCTGCACACAGCTCACCTCACCTGGAGGGAAATGCTTCTCTCTTATGCAGACAAAGCCACTCAGCATCCCCAAGGGCATCCTCTCTCTCACACACACAGAGCAAGGAGTCTTCCTGATCTCTGCATCACCTGTGCAATTCCTTCTCTGTGTCTGCAGTCACACACAATCTCCTGCTGTCTGTGCACATCTATGTCCACAACACACCCTCAGTAAGCAGGCGTGCAGACAGACATGCTCACGCACCCACACCACCCCCAGGAGGAGCTCCAGGTACTGAGAGGTAATCCTTACTGCTCAGGGAGCCGGGTGGATGGAATAATTAATTTTCTGATGAACATGGATATCATGTGAAGGCAGCCACCCGGATATGGTGGAACATTTCCAGCCAATATCCACACAATCCAGATATTTGGATTCACCCATCCCCAGCTTCTGCTCTCAGCAGTGCTGATGGCAGCAAAGCTGAGCTTGCCGCACAGACCAGGATGCCTCCCGGGTCTGGCTGGCTGGCCTGGGCAGCAGGCAGCTGAGGTGCTACGTGCAGCCCTCTCCTCCTTACCATCAAAGGCAGAGACCTCATTTGCTCCCTTCCCACAACCTACTGCTCCCATATAAAATGATTTGCCCGCCAGCACTTGCCACTGCCCCAGTCCCAGGGGCAGAAGAAAGAATTGCACAAGCAGCATCAAACCTGACGGTCCTTCCTGATGGAGAATTGAGACCTGGCAAGTCCTTGCTGCAAGGACACTTCCCTAGGCTACAGCTTGAACTTCCATCAGCCCCAATCTCCTTCCACCCTGGCTTAAGTCAGTTTCTTCTCTTCCATCTTACAAAGAGAAGTTAAAATGCTTGTGGAGGACAACTACACACCCTGGGGAACAGAGGACGAGGGGAATGTAGAGAAGGACAGGGGATGCTAGGCAGAACAGTGTTCACAGTGGTTCAAATTGTACCCAAAGCCACAGGATTCCCAGTTACAGAGCTATGATGCCCCTAAAGACTAAGATGTACATTTATTCACTTCTGTGTAAAAGGCATTTTCCCCAAATTCAGTCTACCATTCACAGAAACAAAAGGCAGGGGGAAATTTAGCCGGCAACTCCCCAGACTCCAGCTGGGGTACTGGAAAACAGCGAGCAGCAAGCTGAGAGCCAGAACCAGCAGGGGGAGGTCAGAGGGAGGAAAAACAGTTTGGCTGACTACAATAAATCCAAACTTCTAATGGCATAACATTCCACCCTGGACAATCTCAGTATATACACGTGATTTTTTTTCCTTGTTCTTAGCACAGGCACACAGGAAACGCATTGTGACTTCCCAGCCACAACTCAGAGGTGCTAATTTCCACAAACCTCTGTTCCCCATTAATGAGGTCTGGCCACTGAACCCACATGGTCTCTAATACTGAAATGACAGGAGTAAGTAGTGTTGTTGGGGGCTGGACAATGCTGTCAAAACCATTTGCATCTATCCTTTCCTTCAAAGTGGCTTGCTCCTCAGACTCATCTGCTAGCACAACTCTCCAGGGAGAGCTGTGTGCTTGGAAGATCCCATTCTAGGAATGTAGGAAGCCCAGATGCATTTTCCCAGCAGTTTCAACAAGCTGCAAATCAGATCCGTGGGTAAATAGTTTTGAGTGCGCCTATTTACACTACCAGAAATAATTTTGACAAACGCAGCTATAGTTAGGAGTAAATTTTCACATTTTAAAAAAATAGGCTTTTTCCTGAGTGTTCACTGAGCACTGACTATCTGAATGCAAAAAAAGGCCACAAGAGCCTCCTTGGACAAAATGCTGTTTCTCATGATGGGGCAGGAACACACAACACAGGCCAAATAATTCACTTGGAACAGAGCTACAAACTCAGGTGACTTTGCTAAAAACACATGGGAATAGGAGCACAGAAATTGAAAGAAAACTGGTGTTCTCACCAGAATGAAAATGGGCAATGTGCAGCCCGTGTTAGCATGATGAGTATAGACAGAAACAGAAAAACCAGGCTTACCATGCTGGAGATCCAAGTCCCATTCCAAGCTCTGCCTTCAGTTTTCCATATGATCAGGAACATGGCATTTCTGCTCTGCAGCTGTAAGATTAACAGAAATACTTGACCATTTTGCCTGTAAGCTCCTCTGATCACAAGCTCATCAAGAACTCTGGTCAAGACCTAGACCAAGACAACACTAGTTGCCTTCTAATAATGGATCCCTTGGTGCTGTAGCAAAAGCATAAGCATGTGTGGTTAGATATGTATGGTCATTTGCAAATTGCCCAAGAGACACACGTGTATCTACGTTCCTTGCCTGGTGCCACATGTCACACATCCCACCTAACTGCTTTCATCTCAGAGTTCACATCAGGGGAGAAAATAACTGACACAACTCTTTCCAGAAGTCCTGAGGCCAGGAACTTATTTGTATACTCTCAGAGAGGAATTTGCTGAGGACTTTCTCAAAAGTTTAAATCTGAACCAAACTTCAGTATCAAAGCCGTCATTCTATTGTGTAGGCTGAGCACTGTCTATCAGGCTTCTGGTCCTGATCCTTTCCAGCGCACTTGGATCTCTGAGGTTTTTCATCCACAATGATGATACTTGGAAATACCACATGGCATTTACCAGGAGCTTGCAACTTTAACACTCCTTTGTGCATATGAGAAATCTCTTAATCTTCTCTTTTTCCCTAAGACAAGCTAGGAAAAGCACTCAGAAGAAATATCTTACTGTAACATTGAGGCTTACAAGTAAAAGCAGAGTCATGAAATGAAAAGCTAAAGGTCCTTAGTCATGCTGAACTTGTTTTTTCAGTTCCTGGGGTTGTTGCCCATCCACAAGAGCTCAGTATGTTGCTATTTATATTTGCTAATAGGTTCCACAAAAGAAAGGATTGTTGTGTAAGTCATTGCCCCAGTCCAGAGTACATGGGGAAATTCCCACGGATATATACAATACAGAGGCAAACAAAGACGTCCAAATATCTGCCTAGTAAAAGATACATCTATCTTTTCAAAGGGTGACATACCAATGTGATGAGGAATTAGTCAAAACACTGGATTAGATCTGGGTTCAGGCTCCAGCTCCACTTTCTCCACGCTACTGCATCTTCCCAGCCTAGTGTGGATGGGCTGAGGCTGCTCTGCCTGAGACCCTGGGGTCAGGAAACACAGGTGGAGTTTTCAAGAATACCAAAAAGCCTTAGGAATACAAGTCAGTGAGATGTGTGTTACAAACTCCCCCCACTTCTTTGGAAGACTTCCAACCCCAGAAGTAAAATAAAAGGCGGAGGACATACAATGCTGCTAGGCTAACGGAGCTTATTTTTTTCTGTTTCCCATTTACTCCTTGGTTTCACTGAAAAGCATTGATGTTGCAGTCCTGCATCTTTCAGATATGCATATACACAGGCACAAACATTTTATTTATAGGTAAATGCATATACACAGACCTAGGCATGGAAGTGTGTTTATATGTGTAAAGCGACTGAAGACTTACAAGTGGTTTCTATGGTTATAATACACATCGCTCTTATGAACTGCTTCATTAACCTGCCAATCAGATTGGGTTTTGGTTTTGTTTTTTTCCTCCTCCCTTTCTCTTTCACCCCTCTTCTGTGTTACTCTGTTTTGGAAGTGAAGCATGTGTGTGTCAAGTGTATTATTTCAGACACACAGACACACATGGATGCACGCCCAGAAATTAATACGGTTCCACTGCTGCCTCCCCAGGAGCCTGGCGCTGGCCAACCCTCCGGACTTCGCTAGCCACCACGATGGCTCATGCGGTCATTTATCACCCAGCCCCTGGCCAGTGGCACGGGGGGGCCTAACGCTGCCCCCCCCCAGGCAGCCTGGCTGCTTGCAGGAGGAGGGGGCTGCCTGCAGGGCACTTGCAGTTTGGAAGCACTGCTGATGGGTTAGTCCCCAACAAACCCCCCAAAAGTGCTGATGTACTGAAAGCAGCTGACACTGATGGATCTGCTCTCATCTTGCCTTTCAGTCCCGCTGCAAGAGAGAAGAGAGAGAGGAAGAGAAACAAAGGCAGAGATTAACTCTTTTGTCACAGAGCTCTGCAGTTTTACAAGGCAAGATAAAGCTGCTGTCCAGGTTGGGTGCAGATGGGACCAGCTCAGCACAGTCTGTCTGACTCTCTATGGAGTCCAATGCAGGGGGGAAAAAAAAGCCTGCACTGTGCAATGATTTACTGACAGGGCCAGCGCTGCCTAACAGAACCTTATAACTTTCCTTGGGGTTGCAACTGCAGCCAGGGAGACTGCCATGCATACCACTTCCAGGCCAGCAGGCCAACTGCTAAACCAGCAGCTCTGCTTGCACCCACGCTGCTTCAGTGTGACATGGGCACACCCAGGGAGACAAACTCCCCCAGCCTGACTAACACACACCAGCGTGGACACCTCAGGTGTGTCATGCGCTGCCCAGCCAGCAAGGTTTACTGCTGTGGCTGCAAGCTCGATAAGCACAGTCATCCCGGCGGGTTCACACCCTCCTGCACAGTCACCATGGCATGGTCTTTGCCTGTCCACAATGCTAGGCATCGGGCTCCCCATATTGGGCCTTGAGATGACATCTGTGATATATATTTGAATATTATTTAGTTTAATCAAACTAAAATTTTACCAGATTGATCTATTTGAGGAGCCGGATGCATACGAAACAAGTTTTTCTTGAAAATATTGTGGTTCCAAGAAGCTCAGATATGAACCAGTGTGTTGATGCCATTCTGCAATGCAAGGAGCATTTGGAAGATGTCTCTCTTCTTTTGCTTTTCTAGAAAAAACTGCCACCTTCCAGGCCTCCTCTCTGCTATGGACTAGCAACGTACTCACATGGATGTGCCTTTTCCCCATGCGATCATGTACAGAGCTCAGTGCAAACAAACACAGCTCAAGGTTTGCACCACCTCTTTCAGTGCCTCTGCACAGCTGTATTTAGCACTGACAAGATCACATGTACAGCAGGACCCCACGTACTCACGTGCCCCAGCTGTATGACCGCATGCCCTCGGAAAGACGGACTGTGCTACGTTAAGCCCAAGCACACAAGCAGGTAGTTGTATTAATAGTATTAACAAAATAGTAACAACAACAACAACAGTAGTGATAATTATTAGTAAAGATGTTAAGCAACATTTTTTTTCCTATAGGAAAGTTCATTTCAATTGTAACTTTGATTTTCATTGATTTGGAGAGAGAAGAAGGGATATTTTTTCTAGGTGATCTCTGAAAAAAAATCCTAAATCCATATTGAAATGTTGATCCTTTCCTAGCTTCAACAGAAACTCCCAAATTGTGTCCTTTGATAAAAAAATCTGGACTCCCCTCACCAAGAAAAGGTCACCCTGTGTCACTAAAAGAGCCATTTTCCATTGGGAAACACTGCCAAGCTCTAGCACCACACAGCTCTGATTCTTGCCTGGATTTTTCAAGCCTTGTTTGTTCTGTGCTTGTGTTCACGAGTATTCCCAGAAGCTTCAGGCAAACCAGTCAGGGACAGTACAAATCGGCAGGAATAAAGGGGGCAGGAGCAGGCCCTGGCTGACTGGCAGGGATGTTTCTGGGCTTCTGTCATGACTGGGACCCTGTAGCACCAAGCCCTGTGCAGCTTTACAAACACTCAGGAAGAACCTGCCAGCTCTGCAATCCATCCATCATAAGGCGCATCAATAAAGACAAGTACATTATACTGGGACATGGACACACTCCGAAACACAGACACGTCACCACACCGAAAACTCCTGCTCTCACACACACTCCGCTGAGCATGCAATCCTTCCTGAAACGTAAACAAGATCTCCAGGCCAACAAACAGAAAATAGACATTTTGGTAAGATTTTTTTTTCCCCTGAGAAAAAAAAAGCTCTCCTTAAAAAAGAAGAAAAAAAAAATAATATTTTCTGAGGAATTATTAACAGGCTTTTTGCCACATCTTTCGGTTTTTCCTCTATTGCCCCAGATTTCCTTTCAACAAAATATTAGAAAGACTAAACCCTCCCAGACCACAATAGTGGTTTGCAGAATATTGCTCATGTCTAGAGGATGATTTTAAATGCAATCCAAAGCAGTGGGTCTGCTCTAGAGCCTGAAAACAACTTTGAAATTTCAAAGTGTCCTACCACACACAAATAGAAAAAATAATGTTAGTATGTCAAATGCAGACAGTCTAGGAAACAAACCCACCAAGGAATTATTGATCATCTCTTCACACGTCCTTAATAAAATCTTGGTCTAAAACCTATCCACTATACGCCATCTGACACACACTGAGATGAAATATGCTGTATGCTTTTGGCATCTAACACTCTGATGAACCATTTGTAAGATCTCTGCAGAATTTCACATTCTCCGTAGCACACTTTTCTAGGGCAGTGATTTTCACTGTATCTGTGGGCTCTTTAAAAAAAAAATTAGTCTCTGAAGGGCTTAAAAAATACAATCTGTAGATTGTTGTACAGCTGGTTTGAGCTTGCCTTGCTTAGTAACTTTCACAGAGTTACTTAGGAATAGCCTAAGGTCCCCAGTGATCCTGTGGACCCTGAAACTGAGATTTGCTGCTGTAAGGCTTTTACAGGAAGGGCTGTGTGGGCTGCCTGAACTGCAGCCATGGAGGTTTCCAGTGCCAGGGTTAGTCAGTCCCTGGCTTTAAACACCTCCAAACAAAACACGACTCCATCTCTGAGCACTGACAGCACTCAGAGGTGCTCAAGCAGGACATTTGAGAAAGCACCTGCCTGTAAGCACCAGAAGAGCGCTGGTGGAAGGGTGAATTCCTCCTGTGCATAAGCTGTGGAGAAGTGGAGCCTCAAGCAGCCGCAGCAGAGCTGCTCCATCCTCCTGCAGCAAGGAGAGCAAGGAGCCCAGCCAGCATCCACCATCCCTCCCAGCCCCGACCCATGCACCGCAGCTCAGTGCCCCCTGCTCCCTGAAAGATCACAAGGGCCCATTTACTCCAAGATATGAAATTTGTGTTGTTTCTTTATTGTGTTTTAATGAAACCCTGTTTATTCTAGGCTTTTAATTCTTTCCATCTATTATGTTTAGACAACTCATTAACAATCATTTGTTATCATTAGACTTCAATTTTAAGCTTCTTTTCCCAGAGGAGGCAATGCCGTGCTTTTAAACATATTTGCATCATAAACAATTTCAGTGCCCCGTGCGCCATATATTACCCTGGCCTTTCCTCCTTACCAGCCCTTCTGCTTACCCGGACCTGAAGGCACCAAAGAGCCTTTGCCAGAAGAGCCTTGCTGGGATTTGGCCTGGTGCAGGGTGATGCTTGTTCCCCGAGGCCTGCAGCCACAGAGGGCTGTGCATCAGGACGGCAGCCTGGTGCGTTAATAGCAAACTCTTGAATCCCAGGTCATGTAATGGTACTCTTTCCACTGCGATTAATGACTACATGCTGCAGCTGAATTCATTAGGGCCTGTTAAAGATATCGCGCTAGCCTGGGATAATGCGTGGGCCTCATTCTGCTCATTTATGGTTGTTCAGCTCCACTGGATTTAGTGAAGTCATTCCTGATTTGCAGCAGGGTCCCCTGTGTGCGTGCTAGATAAGCACTACGTCACACTCCGCATTCATTGACAGCTCCCAGCGGGCAAAAATCTGATCCCTGTTATGTTGTGTAAATCCAGATCAACATTCAGTGAGGCTGCAAGGCATCCCTTGGATATGAACTGGCATCAGCGTGCATGGAGCGTGGCCTGCACGAGGAAACCTGCTTTGGCACAAGGGAGGTCCCTTAAGTTATACAGAAAGTAGGAAAAGAGAGACAGGGAGGGGAAAGGCAACCCAGTTTTGCTTGGTTTTTTATTCATCACATGCTGCTCATTGCCAACTCTGACCAATAAAATACAGAAGAAAAAAGAAAAAAAGAAATCACTAACCTGAAAACTTTTCACATATGTCTTGATTTCCAGAAACTCATTCTGAATTATGCTGGAGGAACACTGGACATGCCAGCCATGTCCACTCCTTCCCACAAACTGGTGAGCAACCTGATGACATCATTTAAAAATAAGATTTTAGCTTGTTAATGACATTGCTAGATCATCTCTATCAGTGCCAAGTCTTGTGCTGGTGCTAATAGGTGGTGCTTGTCCTGATGTGCTGTGATTTTGCTTCTAAGGCTCACCTGGTGGTGCTACCAGGACAGAAACACATACTTTGGGGCTACTGTGCTTCGATACAGCCCCTACAATCTCAGATGGCAACCCACAAGAAAACTGCTGCACAAAGGCCTCAGTTCTGCGTAGCTCTGAGCTGCTGCTGAGCTTGGAAGACCTGAAGACCATTCACAGGCCTTTCACCTATTTAAAAGCCACTTCACACCACTAAGTGCAAAGGCAGCATTGCACTCAGTCACATTTTGCAGGTTAGAGTACTGAATAGAGTACATTTTTAGTTTGCTTAGAGCGAAGTTTGAACTGCAGGTTATCAGCTGATACAGAGTTTGGCCAGTCATACAAACACAAGGAAACAGGAAGCCGGGCCACCACACCTATTATAGTTTTCCATGTGGATGCCTGTTGCTTAAATGAAGACGAAGAAAATCCATTCCTAATATTGTGGACTGTTTATGGAGGTTTTACACCTCTGATGAATTCTACAGCCTATGCTTGAGATAACGATGACCACAGCTGCACACTGGGCTCCTCTCCAGTGTTGACAGTCTACGGACTTATGGTGGCAAGTATTTGCTCCCCCTTTAAGGCCTGGAATATGCTTTGGCAGGAGCTGAGACTTGCCAGCTAGAGGCAGTTGTAGCTGAACTGCCCAGGGCTTGGATTTAAAAAAAAAAAAAAAAGAAAAGAAAAAAAATGCTGCAGGTGATGCTTGCAGGCAAGGCTCCGCCCTGCATGCTAAGTAAATTCCTGTAATTTTCTATCCTTCCTGTTGTTATTCTGATCCAATTAAAGTCACTGCGGTTAAGTGAAAAGTCATGATCGGCTAATTGGATTTGGGAAGGCAGAACACCCATCAGGGGCCAGGTTTAATTTAGGTTTCCTTAAAATTTCTAAAGCCACTGGCAGGCTAGAAGAGGCAAGCTCCATCCTTGGATAGCTCCAGCTCAGCAAAAACGGATTAGTTAGTTTCTGAGTGAGCTCCCTGCTGCCTTGTGTCCACGGAGCTTTCCAATTCCAATGCCTGAGTCAGAGTCCTCCTGTTTTTGGAATCTACCTCCCACAATAGTCCTGCAAGCATCTCCCACATGCCCCCTCTAAGTGTCTTGTCCCCAGCTTGGTACTGCACTGTTCACCATCTCTCCTGCTTTCTCTAAATATCACCACAGCCCCCTTCCCAAAAACACACTCTCCATGTTTTTGAGAGGGGCACTTCTACACGAGCCATGTACACGGTTGGACGTGCTCTCCTGGATTAAATGGTTCAGCACACAGAGAGCTCCAAACACAGCTCCAAACACTGACAGGCCAGCTCCATCCAAGTGCCCTATGTCCAGACACGTGGGGCTCCAATCATGCAGGGAGGTGAACAAGATAAAAGAACAGTTTCCATGAGTACTTGGAAAAGACCAGAAGCCCATCTGTGGGATTTCCAACATGAGGCATTCAAAAACAGTGTGCCACATCTGCTAAAACCAAAAGGTTCACTTAGAGGCATTAAAATATTTGATATCATCACAGATCCTAAGTACCTTCTGAATTCTAAGCTTCTAATAAGTTCCCAGGATATTTATTCTGTCTTACTACACACCATGGACATAGAAACATTGAAAAGAAAGTAAAAGGACAGCTGACACTCATGTGCTTACCTGATACTGAGAGCTGAGATTTTCAGAAACTCATTAGTTTTCAGGAAACTTGCAATAAAAATATGAGAGTTAATATTACTGCCACCCTAACTCAAAATAAGCCATTTGCATAAGTCAGTAACAGTCCAGAAACGTATCCTAATTACATTAAGGAAAGTAAACAGTGGTTGGGATAGAATTTAGATTCACAGAATATTTCCAGAATAGCTTTTTTTTCCTCTCTCTCTCTTTTTTTTTTTTTCTTTTTAAGATAAGGCCTGAACTTTTCCAAAAAAAATCTCAGGTGCTGCAGATCTTGCACCCCAAACACAAGACTTTCAAGATCACTGGGAAGGTTAATACTTGTAAATATCTGCAGCACCAAATGCTGGAAGAATCACTTGAACAACAGACTGACAAGCTTCTGCTCCTATTGAAATAAAAGGAATTAAGATCAGCTAAAGAAACAGACACCTTCACTCCTACCTGTTGTATTTTTTGCTGTTACATGGAAGTTGAAATCCTGTCCAGTAGACAGATGTTTGGCCACAGCAGTACAGTTGCATTGTGGGGTTGGGTTTATAATGGAGAAGGCCAGGAAGAGAGCATAGAAATATAATCATGTCCGAATAAAGTATGTAAGTGACTTTATCTTGCTCCCAGGAGAGGACAACTCCACAGGAAATAGTTTTAGACTATACCTGTCTTTGTCAGCAGGACTCAGTATAGGAAACAACATAGAAAAAGAGACATTGATTTCAAAGTTTCAGTCTAGAGTAGCCCAAGGAAAGGAGGAGATTTCCTGGATGCAGACAAGGTCAGCCAGAACATTTTTGCAAACATTTTGTTTTCAAAAATAAGCTAATTTCTAACAAAGCAGCAGTTATTTGTAAAACACGTCTACCTCCTTAAAATTGTTCAGCCTTTTTTTTTTTTTTGCCTTTTTTTTTTTTTAAATGAAATCAGTATTTTTTACTTTGGTTGACACCTGCAGTGGAAATATGTTCCCTGCCCCACTATTTCTAACCCCCTCGAGGATTTTTTCAAGGCTCATTTCAGCTGAGTCCTTTTTTCGCAAGCCTGGCCCTTCCACCCAAGGATGCTGCTGCTGAAAAATCTTTAATATCATCTATGCTTTTACGCAAAAGTCTAACACATGCTTCCCTCCCTGTGGCCTTGGCAGTAGTGGACCACAAGTCAGAAATTGCCAGGACCCAAGCTCCCAACCCCTCCTGATCTTGGCATTGACTGCCTTTCAGAATCTGGCCCCTGAGGCTTCACAGTTGGCTCTCAAAAAGGAAAAGGGCCCCTCCTTAAAATCACAGTCCGTGCAAGTTTGTGTCTTCCATGAAAATTAACATGCTGGACAGCAGATGGGACAAACACATGCTAGAGGCCAGATCCTCACATTGGTTACATCAGCATCATCTGCAAACTTGAGGGAACAAGGGCAAACAATGGAACTAGAGCAATTTACACAAGCAGTAGGTCTGGCCTCCTGCTGGCTAACAGTAACAGTTTGGATTTTGGAGCAGGTTGAAAGAGAGCAAGACACCATTATCCAAAAGTCCAGTCCACTATAAAGCCTTTCTAAGTGGGCCCATTCTGTGACACTTCACATCTTGGCATCACTTTGCCAAGCAACAGGCTCTACAACCACTGCAGTGGTCCAGGGTTACAGAGGTGACTTAATTTTCCCCTTTCTCCTCTGTGCCTGATTTCTACCTCCTATAAATACCTGCCTGTGGTGCAAATAATCAGGGGTGCAATCTCATGGAAGTTACTGGCAGCATCCTGCAAAACAGCGAAGCCCACAGTATTCAGACAGCGCACAGAAGAAGGGTGCATGACACTTTGCAAACAAAACACTTTCCTTTAGAAAGCCTTGACATCTTTGAACAGAAGATCCAGATCTTGAACCACCTCTGCCCCCGCTCAGCTCTCTCCTTGATTCTCAGCCTCATCGATTGGAGGATGCTCATTCCCACTTACATTTCTAATTGATAGCTTTTCTTCGACCACCCTCAAGACCAGAAGGGCCATATAACTTCATGGTTCTGCGCAAGCCCTCCTTTTCTCAAGTTTTCACACATTCTACTCTTTGGGATACAATGTCTTCAATTCCTTCCACTCATGCTACACATAAATATGTCAATTTATTCTTTTGCACTCTTGGAATAGGCACTTTACTGCTTTAGAATGCTGTGAAAATTCCAGGTGTAGAGTAGAAGCAGCAAGGATTATCTGCCTAGATAGTCAGAACTTGGATTTCTGACAACAGCAAACTCAGAATAAGCCTCTCTGGTTTTGGATCCTCCAGTAAGTGTAGCACAAAGATTTCTGTGCTCCCAGGTCAAACGTGTCTCCTTCATGGACAGGCTCTCTGGACACATCTGGCATGTTATCAAATTAATTTCCATTGAGCTTGATCCAATGTTCATCAAAGTCAATGGTGACATTTCCTGGGTCGTGCTGGAGGTCCAGTAATGCTCCATACCTTCCCATATGTAATCATTTAATTATCTCCCATTAATTACCTCTGCAGTGTGGTTTAAGACATTAAATCTGCAACACCTCTTTCTTATGCCTCCTGGATGAGGCCTTTGCCCAGGAGAAAGGAACTGGCCTGCCCTGTATTAGAGGAAGAGTCCTACAGACACCTCGTTCGCCCACAGGAGACTCAACAGCAAGGGGAAAATATATTTATCATTACTTCTCTTGATCAGGATCTATTTCCTAAAGGACTCTTCAGAGCACAGAATTCTGGCTGCATGTATATGTACACACATGCATGTCAGTATGCACACATGTCCAAAGATAACCATTCCCAAAAGGTCAAAGAGGACTGATACTCTAAAAACAATAAAGCTCTTAGCTCAACTTCAAGGAAGAGGCAAAAGCAAACGATCGGGGGGAGACAGAGAGAGGGGGGAGAGAGAGAGAGAGACAGAGATAAAGAGAAAAAACCAAGGGGAAGATGATTTTCTATCAACAAAACAGCAGGGACGAATTCTAGTTCATCTCATTGGAAACATCTCCTTCGTGTGCAAACAGCGCCTGGAGCCAGCACTAATCTCCCAGATTAAAGCCTTTTAATAGCAATTAGTCCTCTCCATGCACTAACCCACTGGACACTCCACTGCATATTTGGGAAAGGGGGGAGGCTGGAGGGAGTGTCACCAAGAGTTTAACTCATAATTGCCCTGATATGTCCAAATGCTTGTCTCCCACACACACGCCTGTGCATAGGCCAGGATGCCGGCAGTGATTTCTGTTTGGATCACAGCAGAAAATAAGGCCATAACAGCTACATCTGGATGTTGCACGTGTAAAGGCCTGTCTGAACTGGATCAAGTCCAAAGACAGGAGGTGGAATTTCAGAATGACACCATGGCAGGCCAGAAGCATCAGCCAGCCAGTCAGAAGCACTGACCTACCACCAGCTCCAAGGGCTAACAAGCGACAGCCACAGCAACAGGGTGTCCTTAGAGCTACCTTCATGCTACCAGCCTGCTGAAGCAGCCCTGGTACTGCTCCTCCCTAAGACACTCTCCACGACCCCTCGATAAAAGGATGAGAGACTTCTTTTAATTGTTTTTGGTTGGTTCATCTCCATATCCCACCCAAGGCCTTTCGTGACCATTCTGTGAGTGTTTACAGTAAACACGAGCTGGTGCCCCATCTGGGACTGGCAGAGGGAGCAGCTCCCACCTCCTGCACGGGGCGTGAGGGAGCCAGATTGCTACACCAAAGAAACCCAGGTCCTACAGAAAAGGACCTCAGATTGCATACCAGCCCCCATTAATAAAATGAGCAGCTTGGCTGAAATGGCTGAGAGAGGGAACGGGAAAGTAGAAGACACTGGTGCGAAACAGCAGTCTCTGCACAGATACTCTGAACTTCCCAAATGACAAGCCAAGCAGAATTTCTTGGAAGGAGCCACATCAGCTGCCCTTCGAGCCATTAGACCACACAAACAGGACAGAGAAAAACCTTCCATGAGGTGACTGTAGGGAGGGGAGGGAAAAGGACCCTGAGCCATTATTATCATCTCCCCCATGAGCAGCGGGAGCTGCCAGAACCCCTGCACAACCCGGTGGTGCCCCCCACCCTTTAACACACACAACATCCATAGGGGTACTGCAATTACTATTCAGGCTGGGGGCTGAAGATAGTCTCCTGGCCCTTCTTCTAATGTAAGGTTATTGTAATTGATATGAAGGTAATTGATAATGTGTTACGGTGAATAATGTCTTCAATTTTCTGCTAAATCCCATTTTTGTAGCCATCTGGGCTCCTCCAACTGCCCCCCTGGGACGCAGAGTAATAGATAGTAATTATTCTCAAGTCATTTACTTTTTCAAAGTGTTTAGTGCTTATCTGTTTTACAATTAAAATGGAAACGACCCTGATTCACTTCCTTTCTTTTTTATTTAAATAGCATTCACACACACACACACACACACTCTCCTACAAGCACTGGAGCCTGGAGGGTGTGTGCCTGTATGTGTGAGTGCATGTGTGTGCATTATTGTCATACAGAAACATACAGGTCAGAGGCATGTAGTTCTTCATGCACCTTCACTGTCACACTGTGAGAGTACAATCACGCAACATTCACAGAAATACAAATTGTGTTCCTTCCCCCTGCTTGTCCCCATGGTGACGCTTAGAGTGAATGCCTCAGAGCACCCCACAGAAACACCCCTGGGGAGGGATGCATCCAGCGCACAACTTAACAATGCAACACCTCACTACAACCCGCCCCAGAAACACACCACCGGATATACTTACCTGACCTATGTCAGGGGACCGTACATTTTCACAGGATCAGCCACTGATCTAGAAATCAGCTGTGAGTGCATCAAAGCGGTACAATTTCACGCCAGCATCGGTAAGCTGCATGACGGTAAACCTTCAAGTTGTAGCAACACCGGCACAGTTACACCTTGAAGAGTGCAGTTAGGCATAAAAATGCAGAGACACAGATCAATATACAGTAGAAGCCAGAATACACATGTAAATAAACTAATGCAAGCTATTAAATGCACCACGAACGCAAGAATGCTTTGCGTAGCAGCTGAGGCTATTTCAGGTTAAAATCTGAAGTTCCCCAGCATCAGGAGAACCCCTTCAGGTTCTGCCTCAGCTTGGGGTATGCCAGGTGAGACATAAACGAGTATATTCATGAGGTTCATGGGGAGTAACCATGCAGAAGGACTGGAGTACAGTAACACTTGTAGCCTAAAATCCTAACCAACACACAGGAATGCCTGCAGCTGCGAACTACCCCAGCAGAACTCTGGAGAGGAAGGCTAATAGGAAAATGGTCTGAGAACTTTTCTGGGACCAATATTCGGGTGACAACATCCAACCCATTTGAAGCTGAGCTCCAACATGCAGAAATAAACCCTGTGGAAATGCTGCTGTTTCTATAATGATTTGAGAAGGAACTTGAATGAAGGGCTGTGTCAGAACAAGATGCGTGGCCTGTAGGACTTGAGAATGGCACTGTACAGCTGATTTTTAGAGCCTATACTCTGCCATGGTCTCCCATCTCCATACCTGTCACCAGCCTGCACACTGCTTGACTGCAGTAAGAGTTACTTCTGTCGTCTTAAAGTTTCTGCCTTTGTCCCAGAGTCCTCAAAGACATGTCCAGGTGGTGTGAGAAGTAAAGGCTGAGGAAAGGGAAGATGGAGAGGATCCTGGGACAACCCTCTGAGTGCTTTATAGGTTCAAAGTTGCAAGCATTCATCCAGACTTCAAGGATCAAACCTTTTAAAGATGACTGCTCACGTCCAGTCATGACTTATACCAAACGATCAGCTTGCAACTGAAAGAGCCCAGCCTTTGCTTCTCAAGACAGACTCAAAGCGTAGGCCACTATTTTGGGAAAACTTTTATGGCAGTGAATTTGGATTATAAACCAAATCTTCCCTGACAGACACCCGTAGCCTTGGTGCTCAACCCCTCCCCAGCGACGGCACAACCAGGGCCTCTGTTCCACCATTTTGTGCTCTGGCTAGAGCAGCAGCTCACTACGGACAGAGGCTGTGACCTCCTCAGAGCAACGGGGAGGAGAAGCACGGCCCCTGGGGAAGGGCATCTCACACTCGCACTCGCCTCCTTCTCCAAAAGCTGGGATATGGGGCCATTGCTTAATGCAGCACATGGGCAAGTCAATCTTTGTACAATTAATTTAATTCCATACATATTTCTGCCTGTCTAAATGACCCCCACAACCCATATCACCAGCAGAGATACTTCCAGGCCTTCCTCCCCCTCTCCCAGTAAACCACTGGGGCGCTGCCGTCCCTTGCTGCCAGGCAAGGGTGGCCCGGGGGTTTGAGCAGGAACAACCTGTCACGCTTTTGTCTAAGACTGTAACTGTTTGGGGCTGTTGAGCTGTTGTTTTTTCCCCCTCTCTCCCCGTTTCCTTTTTAATTCTTTTTAATGACTTTCCCCAATGCAATCGGCAGAGGACCGCGCAGAGACTGCTTCCCCCTGCTGAGAGGGAAACAAGACTGAGGGAAAAGGGCACCAAGGGACCTGTTCGCATTCTCTATTCATCTCTGCCAGCCCCCGTTCCCCGGTGACTAGCCCCGCGCAGCCGGGCTGCATGGAGCTAGCATGGAATGAAGCAGAACCTGAGCCAGGAGAAGCTCAGCTGGCACCATGGGGCCCGGCTGTGACAGGCATACCAAAGCAAGCCAGGGCATCCCAACCACGAGCGTGGCCCATATGGTCCTGCCGCAAGGGCAGCAGTGTGGGCTGAGAAGGGGGGAAATGAGCTGTGGGTTTACACAAGCCCTGCAGAAGTCCCCTAACCAAGGGGAGCGGCTGGAGCCCACAGCTCTGCTATTAGGGCATGCACGTGAGTGCTGCAGCTTGGGAAACCTGCTGCTGGGAAGCCATGGAGCCTGGCAGAAGCAGAGCTTGAGACTCCTGCACTACTCACAAACTCCACAGCCCAGGCACTCCCAGGCGATGCCATCCTTTGTTCCAGCAGCTCCCCCAGCTCCAACCTGCGAACAAGCCTGGTTGAAGCCAGATGGCTCTTCTTCCATCTGCTCCCCGGTACTTGGCTGCGTACACATCAGGGAGCAGGGTGACTGGCTGGGCAGGGAGGAGGGCAAGATGGGAAGCACTGCAAGGAAGCAAAGTTTGCTCCAGCTGGTCCTATTTGGTGAAAACCAACCCCTTCTTGCACGGTCCCCATCCCAGCCAGCTGCAAGGAGCGCCTCACCTTGGCAAACAGCCCCCACACTGCACTGCACATGGGACAGCTCTGGAAAAGCAGCTGCTGCCATAGCAGGCTCCCCTGATTGCCAGGCTGCTGCTAACGAGCCATGCATATGCCAGGGTTGCAGAGAGAGGGGGAGAGCACTGGGCTGCCAGTGGCATGGGCTGGAACAGAGGAGCTGGTGTGGTGAAAAAGACGTGCTTACTGTACTGCTCGTCTCTGCAGGGGATACCTGTCCCAAGAATACCTCTACTATAAAGCCAGTTTAATCCTTAGCATTTCCAGCACCAAAGAGATGTAATCTGCTGCACCATGTAGTCGTTATTTGATAATTGATGGCCTTCCAACAGGAAGCTTCAAAGCACTTTGTATCAGGTAGGACAACTTTAACAGCTTTGCTTTCTGCTGGGGGAATCCATAGTCTGTGCTATGTGCGTTCACTGATTCTGGAGGTTTTCCACTGGTGAAAAAGGAAAATCTCAAACTGCTCCCCCCCTTGGAAATTTTTCTGTAGGGGAAAACAAACAGTCCTCTATATTATATCAAGATGCAGTAGGTATAAGCAGAAACAGAGCCTGCCTGCGCTCAGTGCTGCAATAATTATGTTTTTAAAAAAAGTCACAGGAGGACAGAGCCTTCAAATTTGAGAAATCTTGCAGGGAATGGAGGAACTGAAGCATACAGAAGCCTCCAGGCACATGCCTGTGAGTTAGAAAGAGGATCCAAAAGATTCATGTATGCTAAGATTCTGTCACAAAAAGCAAGCAATCAGTAACACGCAGGGAAACCCGGGGGAACAGGTTTTCATCTCTAAAAGGGTGCCCAACTTTGTGTTTTCCCTGAAAAAAGAAGACACCAACATGTGTTGCAAAATGACTTGAAGTCTGTGACCATGAGGGAAGGAATCACAGTAAGTATCAAAAAAGCAAGCTAAACTCCAGCTGGAGCCCAAAAGCTATACCTATGTAATTCTCCTCAGCGTGGTGGCAGAGCACCCTGCCGTGATCTCAGTTCCAAGCCAGGCAACTTGCTCAACTTGCCATGAAGATAACATCACAGTTTAGCTCTAAAATTAAAAGCTTTCTGATAGAGATCCTTCAAACAAGCAGGGCATCAACCTACCCAGTCCAAAGCGCCACTATAGAGAACTCTTGCTCCATGCCATAGGAGAAAGGAAGGTACAAATTCCTCTGACGTTCCCACTGCCCTGCCAGCTTCCAGGTAGATGAGAAGGATTGAGAGAAATACAGAAATGTAGGCTGGGAAAAAGCAATGTAATAACCCCCATGTTGCCTTGTCGAGACCTATACATGCAAATCATCCTTGGCTGATGTTCTGGAACATGTCCAGCCAAGATCCCAGAAGTTACATGGGTAACCTCTACCAGTGCTTCCATACTCTGTGAGTTAGCAAGGGCTTTCTACTACCTAGTCTCCTCCTTTCTAGAGATACCTGTTTCTTTCTGCTCATTAGCAAAGGGGCACAAAAAGTGGTTGTTCACGCACTTCTTTATATCATCCATTCACACGCTGGGAAACTGAGCATTTTACACTCATTGTTTTCTCTCCTACATTCCTTTAAAGCAGTTCCTTAACCTCTCCTCATAGTACCTGGTTTCCAGCTCTATGTTCACTCCTTGCTATTCTTTACTGACACCCTCCAACAGACCAACACAGCCCTGGAACTGTGGCGTTCAGCACTAGACAAGACCCCACTGCAGGACACCAGAGAGCTGCAGGAACCTCTTTGTGTCTTAGCAGTGACCCTGACATTAATATAAACCAGACCCAAACATGTCCTTACTGTAAAAGTACAACATTAGTAATTTACACTGTTTGTAAACTGCCCTCACTCTGCAATGCACCAGTTACTCCATTGCTTAGTCACACTGTGCCTTTGCAGGTATTGAATATTACTCGCCCAGTTTTAGTTTCTCTAGCATACCAAACTATGTTGAGTTACAACCCTGTCCTCCAACAGATTTGCAGCCTTCTTCCAGCTTCCTACCTCCTGCAGACTTTCCCTGGTTGGTTTCCATTTCATTATCAAAATGATTAACAGAAATATTGATCAGAAGTAGACCTAGGCCAAACCTCTGCAAAAAAATTCTGTTCCTTTTCAAGGATTAATTATGTCACAGATAAGGACCATGTTATATCCAGACAGCAGTAACTAGCATGAGTAGGAATCAGACCTGTGCTGGAGCCTGATCCAACCACATCCTGAATGAGTGCAAAGCAGATATCAATGTGAGGGGAAAAAAAAAATCAGTTCTAAAAAATCAGAACAGAGGTTTAGCTGAGCATGACTGATAACTGGAAACTGGTCTTCAGCTCAAGCTGGGGTAGAAATCTGGGGAAATCCCAGGACTACACTTCCCGATGAAAAACTTGTTGACTGCCATTCCCTTTCTGGCCTAATGGACTGGAAGAGAGGAACAGAGAGAATCTGAAACTCTCAGCAGATTGCTTCCAGGTCTGGCGTTTCTCTTGCAGTATGTGAGGATGCCAAGCAGCAGCAGGGGATAATCAGAGTGGTTAGGAGATGTGCTTTCCTTCTGCTCTGCCATTCTATAGCACTTCATCCTGGTGAAGAAAATTGGGAATAGGAAGATTTGAGGTTGTTAAAATAAGAAAAATAGAAAGTGAAATTTTGAAATGCTGAAGCTTTCATAAAAAAGCTTGAATACAAGTATTTTTCTAACAAGAATACGACACAGGGTTTATCAGAGGCTTTCTTCACAATATCTTAGTTAAGAAGAAAACAAATTTTCCATTTTAATAAGCACTGGAAATTTTGGAGGAATCCTCCACAAAAGTAATACAGGAACAGCTGGATGTGCAGCAAGCAAGTATCCCAACCTCACAGGAGACTGGGGGAACAGAGGGGAGGCGGGGGAAAGCAAGTACAAAAGCTCCTCCGTGAAGATATTTAAAACACTGGGTTGAAATAGCATCACCACAAGAGATGAAAGGGCAGAAGGGTATTTACAGCAAGTGACACTTCCCTGCTCACTGGATTATATTTACCACTCAGTCTTCCCCTTGACATGTGATGCAATCTCTGGGTCTCCTGCAGGAGTTTCGGGCTTGCAGATTGACAGACTGTTTAGGTACAAGGCCAAAACAATTACATCCAGGTAGAGACTACACAAACTCATAGTTGCACAACCCCACAGGCCTGTCCAGAGGGAACAGAAAGACAATGGCAGCACAAATGCTCCTTGAACAAAGCAGCAGGGAGATTTGGCAGATATCATGCTGGCTGGTAGCCAGAGGGTCCATGAGCCTAACAGCTCTGATCCACGCAGCACAACAGTAACCAGCTCACAGCCACAGAAGACAGGTTTATAGAGGCTTTGAGAAGCCAGATAACACATCTTTACAAAGCAGGATGAGCTAAAAATAAGCTATTACCAGGCCAAAAAAATAAAAAAATCAGAAGGCAGGGAAAGCACATTTAAAAATATGTACGTTGATCTAATAAATATAGATACTGATATATAGCAGGGAGTCTCTGTGTACCTGTTTGACCTACCTGTGGTGTAGATCCATCTACAGGGGTTTGAAAATTAACTTCAAGCAATTCTGCTCAATTTCAATTTTCTGAAATCATCAAGACCATCCCTTTTACCTTTTGAAAAAAGTCAAAAAAGGCCAGTGAATTTTTAGATGACTTCTAGTACAGAATAAAAAGGTAAGAGTTGCCACACACACACACACAAAAAAATAACATAAAACAAGTAACAATTCAGTGGACCCAATGTAGTCAATGGATTAGTTTGGTCTGAGATCCCTCTCCAGATTTCTCTCCTGAAGTACTATGACAAAACATATCCTTAGAGAACCAGGCATGAACACCACCTGGTAAGACCACCTTTGTCTCACAGAACTTGTTTGATACAAACGAAGCCAGAATACAGACCAAAGGAGAACAATATGGAAATACTGAAGCACTGCAGGCTTTGGTTCCTCATCCAGACCTTCAAAACAACAAAAAAGAAACATCCTTCTTGTTGGAGACCATGTCAAAACACAGCTCTGATATCACTGCTGCTCACAGAGCCCATGAACAGAAAATAACACCAAAACCTAACCATTCTCTGCTCTCCATAATGGGACTGCTCCAACCAGTACTGCTGCACACTACTACATGGCAAAATCCCAGTTATAGACACTCCAGACCCATCCCAAACAAAACCATCCCACAGCATCACTCTCCTTTCCGTCAGGAACTCTCCTGTAGTTAGGAACTCGTTTTTCCCACTGTGTTACATACTCCCTGTGACATAGTCATGTAAGGTCTTGGGGATGGACCTTGCTCACCATATTCAACATCCTTGTATGACTCCAGCTCTCTCCCTCTGGAGCCTAACACAGCCTGTATTGGCCCCAGGAGCACAGCCCAGCATGCAGACAAAGGCCACACCGTCAGCCCAGCATCACTCAGCAGAACCCAGCCATGGACAGCAGTCAGGGCACTGCTCTGGGGTCAGCTGAGGTTAGGCAGGAGCTGAGACACACCTGGTCCCCATCCCCTGCCAAAGGCTGCACGCCTCTCTGCCCCAGGCAGGACATGAGCTCTCCCTCGATCCCTTCACCTCCGTCCTCTGCACCCTGCACAGCGTTGGACACGCCACCCCTGCACAATCCACCTGCAGCAGCCAGGTGGGCACTTCTCTTCCCTGCTGCCTCTCCCGGCCTCGCCTCTGTGTGCAGCCAGGCAAGCCTGCTGCAGGGTGAGGCAGGTCATGTAGAACCTGGGGCGGGGGCCGAAAAGCGTCTCCCCAAGATGACTTCAGCCGCATTCCAGTGAGCCTGGCAACCTCCCGCACACACAAATAAAAGGAAATGAGAAACTCAGCAACAAAGAAACTGGCAGGGAAGCCACAGAGGCACACAGGAACGGGAAACGAGATTAAACACAGGCTCAAGAGCCCCGGCGTGCTGAGCCTTCCCCTCTAAAGCCTCCCTTTAACTTTGATGGGGGGGCACAGGAGTCTTCTTTTCACTTGAAAGGGCAAGAGGAGGGGCTGGATAAAAGGGATCCAGCATTATCCGGAATTGAGAGCACAAGAACGTGATACAAAGCTTAAAAAAAAAAAAAAAAAAAAAAAAGTTAAGTGTAGGCACCCAGCTACCCTGCATGCCTTCCTTGGTGGAAATCAGGAGCTGAGGTCTGAATCTGGGCAGAGAAGAGATCAAAGTGGAGACAGTGGAGACATTACAGGAAGTTTAATAAAGCTTAATGCAAAGTAGTTTGGTGAACCCTCTTCCCAATTTCCCACTTTTTTTTTTTTATTTAGCTATAGGAAAATGGTCATTTGAAGTCTTGCAATTTATGACGGGAGACATTAATCTAAATTGGTACATATATACTAGCCAAGAGTCCATCCCAATATATTAAGCCACATAACTGTGTTTATAGGCGTTAGGATAACTCATAAACATGCTTAGACTTCTGGCTGACAGTGGAACTATTTAAATAAATTTGTTGCAATACTGAGATGGATTTCATTTGTAGTATATTCTCCATAATCTATAACACACCTTGAAGAAGTCTTTGTTAAGGCCAAGTCAGAGCCCTGCGCTCTGTACATCATTAGCTCTGTGGTTTCCCATATGGAATATTTACGTTGTGGAGCTGTCTGATCATGGATGTAACACATCTACCTTGTCCCTCATGCACTGTTTAATCCTCAGACACTGAAGTGGGGAAGAAGACAACCCTTTCCATCAGAAGGATAGACAGTTTTGGAAAGTAAATGGAAAACATCCAGAAAAGCCCCACAAGCCTCTCTCTCCAGATGAGAAAGGACAAATTCTCCATGTGGAGTCACAGCAGTACAAGACAACGGGCAAGGAATTTGTAGCAGGCCTGAGAACAGCCCCAAACAGCTGTTCCTCCAAAGCTAAGTCTGATTCCTTGGAAGAGATAGTTTCCTCTTCTACAACACCCTTGGATGTCAACAGGATTGTTGGTAGAGAAAAAAGTGTACCCTTTCCAGACACACACATATCACACACTTGGGTCTTTCCCCATGTTCTTTAAAGAATCACAGCAGGTAGCAACAAAATGTCAAGGGGAACCATGGGACTCAGAAGCCCTGTCTCAGTTCTGAATGCTCTGGCGGTATAAACTAGGCACAGGCCTGTGTAGCACAACTCCAGGAGTTACCTTGGACAGCCTTCTCCCAAGCAGACACCATCCTGGGTCACTACCTGGGAGCACTATCTCCCACAGATCAGTTCAAAAGTAGTCTAGCATTCCAGATGCCTGACTGAGCCTCTCTGTATCACCAACCACCTTAGCAGGTAGACTGGCATCGTTTACACAGAACAGTAGTGAAGGGGACTAGGACTGGGACAGTAAGCTCTGCTAGGACTTGAATGCAGCAGGTTTACTGGATGTCTCCTCCACTGTCTGCCTCTGAGGGTCACAACCAGTGCATAAAGGGGGGGCACAACCTATTGGGGTAAAATCAATAAATAAAATTAAATTAAATTAAATTTAAAAAGAAACAACACCATATTCAGGGCATACTTGCCCAGTGATAAGGAGAATCACAGTGATCATGGTGACAGCAAAGTTTAAAGTACCTGGTCATTTTGCAGAAAGGAACAGGAGAGGGAGACTTGCTCAGATGTCCGTACGTCCTGCTTCAAGAGGTAGATAACAGGTCTCTGTTCACACTCCATATTGATGATTGGTTCATATGGCATGTAAGAGGTAATGCTCTCTTCAAGGGGTCTGAGGTTTACACCCAAGCTTCTTTTGCTGAAAAGAAGGGGAAAAAAAAGAAGAGAGGAGCAGAGTTTTCTACTCATTTCTAGTTATCTGCGGAACAGCATTCAACAACCATTGACAAACTTTCCTTTACAAGTTCACTCACAAAAGACATGTTTTGTGACATGTCAAAGTCAAAGGGCTGGATTCCTGGCTCTATAACCACAATGGATCCCAAGGGACTCTTACAGTGAATCCATGGACAGGGAAGATAGTTGTAAAGTTCAAACACTGGGACAGTGTTTTCAAGACAGTATGAAGTGATCATTGTAGAGCTGGGACCCTTCTTTCCGTTTCTGTCACTGTATCTTGGTGAGCCTCTGACCCATTCTGGACCTGAAATTCCCTATCTGCAGAAGTAGAAAATGGTGCTTTAGGCCTGGGTCCTAACCCTGTTCTGCCCATATCCCATATGGGCATGCCCATATGGGAACTTTCATCCACAGCTAGTGACTCTCCATGTCCCCACCATCATCCACCAGAACCAGGTGCAAGGCTGAGTCCACCTTCATTGTCCCACCCTCCGTATTGCTTACCTAGGTTCATCAAACGGGTGGGAGCACAGGGCAGAAAAGTGGAGGAACTGGGCCTTACCTCCAGCTTAGAGTTTCTGCAGGATTTTGGGGCAGGGCTCCAAAATACTCAGTTTTCCTTTCTGTGAAACACCTCCCATTGCTGAGGGGTAGCTCTTCTGCTCCCACCTGTCCAGTCCCCATAACATGCACTAGCTAGGTGGGGTGAGAGCTGGGACCACCTTGTTCGTGGCAGCTCCTGGCCCACTAAACATCTTATTTAATCTGCAGAAATACCAAATGAGCTCCCTGGTCTGGAAAAATGAGACTATTGGAGCTGCCCTGGCAAGGCTGTGTGGCAGTACCGTGGCATCACATCTCTGTCCTCATAGATGTGGGCTGCAAGCTGACTCTGCTTAGAGAGAACATTAACTACACCTCTTTATTATTGAGAAGAAATTTATTGGAGACATCCCTCCCTCTCTCCAGCTTCTCCTTTACCTTCGCAGAAAAGTAAACATTTAATTTTTTTTGTTGTTAATAGATTTAATGTTCATTTGTCGGTAGCCTAGGGGCAGGAACGCGTGACATTTCAAATAATTGTTGTTTCGGGGGTATCCTCTGGAGGAAAATGCTGCAAAAGTGTGGAGAAGATTTAAGTAAATTACTGTGTCAGCTTCTATTTATTCCTTACATGATTGCCAGAGGCAGGGCTGCGAGATAACCATTAGAGGCCCAGCCATAAAACAGGGAAGCAGAATTTCAAAAAGCCGGAGTGCCATTACTGGAAAGTTAGTGTGTAACATGTTAAATTATCCCCAAAGTAGGGGGAGGTGAGTGGGGGGGCACGTGTCTAACAGTGAGAAAAAAGAAAAAGAGGGAAACAGAGGGACTGAGTGAAAGGAATTGCTCCATGGAGAAGGAATAAAAGATTAGATCAACAGACAGACAGACAGACAGACAAAGAATGAATGAACGAACGAACAAATGAAGACTGGGGCAGTCCTTGAGCATAGCTCTGAAGGCCTGCCATAGCACTTCAGGATCTTTGGAGCAGGGCATTGAGTTCTGGAGTCTTGTCTGAAGTGTTCACATGGGAGAACCCAGGAAGAGGAACAGCTGGGCACTACACTTCAAAGCTGTGTGATGACTCAACTGAAGTGGCATGAAGCCACTCCTTTTCCTATAAGCCATAAAAAGTCGCAGACCAGGCAAATCCAGCTACGTCTGTGTAAACATCTAGTAGTTTGGGCCTAGTTCCTTATGACTCTATTGCCCGGACATCTCTGGGGCACAGCCAAAGCCTCTACAGAGTCCAATTTTCTGCCCATTGAGGCTTCTTGGCTGTCTTCTTTACTTTTCACTTTTTGCCACTTTTTGCCTCCAAAAGGTACTTGTAAGACATACCATTATCCCAGTAATGGGGTGTGCCCAGTTCAGTCTGGTGCTGGGCGCAGTTCCTATCCACGCATGACAGCTCAGCTTTGACCTCATATACAAGTACTTGCTCTATCAGGTAAGGTATTTGCACCAAGAAGCAGCAGCAGGGGCAGGAAGAGTTGTAAAAAATACTGCACATTCAGAAAACTATCCCCAGAACCAGAGGGGAGAAGCACAGAGCCAATACACTTCCTGGGAGCTGTTTTCTCCCTGCCTGGTTTTTCTACAAGGGTGTAGGGCAGGGAAGAGAAAAGCTAGACACCAAGATGCTGAATCAGCCCACAGCACGGGCCAGCAAGAAGGAGGCATGTCAGGATCCAGGACACATTTCCTTATTCTCACCTGTCCATCTTGGCCTTTGTTTGCCTGGCTAACATGCTGAATTCTCTGAGGTTTACTACACTGTGTGGAGGCAAGAGACTTGTGGGAAGGCAGGTCCCAACCCAACACAATCAGCTTCATGCTTTCCCTCATCAGATGCTTCCCACCTGTATCACCTGTGGGACAATGTGTCACCCGAAGGACCAGTGAGTGGCACACTGCTCAAGACTTTGCTGCGAGATGCTGCTCAGCCTGAAAGTGAAAGAAGTCTTAAAAACAAAAGGAAAGAAGACTTCCAGGGAGGAATGGGAAATGCTCAGGTTTTGACATTGAAGCTGACAGAGAGGGACAAGAGCCAGCTCATTAGCTGCTGGGGGCAGAAGGAGAACCCATGGAGCAGCAGACAGGTTGCATGTGCCACGTGCAGGACTTTTGTTGAAGTGTCCAACCCAGCAGCATGGCCCCAGGGCCCCTTACTGTAATCAGGCCTGGATCTGCCAGTGCTCTCAGGGCTCAGCTGTCCCTTGGCTCCCCACACCTACCACTCCTAGTCAGATCCATTTGTGCTGCTCTGCCCAGTCCCCGGCTGTCCTACGCCAACCTCCCCATGGCTTCCCTCCGCTCCTGTTTATTACTCATGCTCCAGAGCTCAGCACTGCCCTCAGACTCATTGCCCAGAAGCTACTTGGTTCTCCTTTTCTTTCATTGTAATTTATTTACATCATGAAAAACAATTAAGTTCCAAAAAGTCTTATTTATCCCAGAGATCTGGTTTATCTTCCCTAGCATCACTCTCCATTTCTTCCTGCTCTTGCTTCATTTTTTTTCCTCACTCTTTTGCCCAAGGCAAGTGCAGCTGTGTGTGAGCCATGGGGCTAACAAACTTGGGACCATGGCCCTATAGCCCCGGTCTCTCCAAGCCAACGGCTCTGCTCCCACTTCTCACCCAAGAGGACGGGAGTCCAAGCACATGCTCAACAATAAATAACCAGGGAGAATTTTTTTTTTTTTAATTTTAACGACTCACAAGGAAGACTTGCTGGTTAAATCATTGCTAACTCTCAACCTCCTCAATATTTCTTTGCTAATAGACTTCAGGTTTAATTGAAGGATCTTCTCTGGACTCTGTCTAAGGCACCATTTTCTCTTTAACCCCACCGCTCACAGCCTCACAAAAGCCAATCCATTAAGGGTCTTCATTAGTTTGAGCACCAGCCAACCACCCAAGCGGCAAAGGTCAAACACAGTCACCTGTCACAACATGGCAGTAAAACTACTAATTGTATGGGAACAAATGAGATAAAAAGATGGTACTATTATGCTATTTGATTTATTTTGTTTCCAAAGAGTCATTTAAGTCTAATTTACTTTGCAAGCTATAGAGTGGGCCTGTGTGGCTACAGATACCAGTGTGAGCAAATGTGGGTGTGTACATGTGCACGTGTGTGTACCTCTCTCCGTCACATATGCATATACACATGTACACACATACAGGGGTCTGAAATGCAAGTCTAGGGAACCATAAAGTCATGGCACCATAAAGACTTACATTTAGCTCTTCATGCAGGCAGAACCCCACATCACACTGAGATGGCTCTGCTGTAGTGGCGCAGTCACATCAACCCTACTGCTGCCATCTCGCTTGGCCATGCACCTTTCCTCAGCATCCCAGATGCAATGGCAAAGGCCGAGGCAGCCAGTGCAGGGTCCCATTTTGGAAGGCCGTTTGCTTCGGAAACCTTTCTGTTTCCCTCTTTTTGTGCTCAGAAGGAGAAAATGGCCCACATGCCCTCTGGTGGACAAATGACATTTTGCAGCTCTAGGATCCAAATGGAAAACTGGAAGTGGCCATATTTGTAGGCACAAAAAGTCATCTCCCTGAGAGGTTTTTAAAAGCTTGCTTTCCTTCCAGCTTGTCCTGGCAATCATGTTCTCAGCACGTCTTTGACTGCCAACTGAAAAATAAAAAAACAAAAGCCCTGAGCTTTCTGAGGCACAAAAAATACAGTCCAGCCTCACTTCTACATTGTAGGTGCCAAATGGCCATCTTCACCAACAGCTTCCATTACCACATGGGGGTATCATTTTTCCTAGAAGAAGCCATAAATGGTACTTATTGTGGAATAAAGACCTTCTTGTTCAAACACAGAACCTAATCTCAGCACATCAGACATGATCAGGACAAAAATTTCCATGGCCTTCAAAAGATTCTGAACGCTGACTGCAACCTTGAGATAGAATTTCTGGTGTTCTGTATTCAATGAGTAGTGTGGAAACATTCATTTCAAAGAACAAGTCTCACCATGTTCATGTATTAGAATCAACTCTTTCAGTGCAATGGAGGGAAGAAAACATGGGACCACAAGCTCTTGCAACATACAAATGCATGGAGACGTAACCACTCTATAGCAATGACAGACCTTCCTCCTGCACATCCAACAGTGTGGTATGATACATAGCCAGACTTCACAAATAGAGTTGTTGGGAAAATGGGAATATTTCCATGAAGGTGGCAATGTCATTTGTGCTTTTCTTTAAAGTTTTTCAACCATCTCTGTTCATCAAGGATACATGCAGATCATCAGAATCAGTACTTCTTACTACGTGTTGCATAGGCAATATACACAGTGAAAGAGGAAAAATATTCACTACATGCATTTCAGAGCATTATGAAGGCTATTTTTAAATGTCTATTTGCACAGGCAAGCAACTTATTTACTTACTATAAACGGAACCAAACAGAGGCAAAGAAAACTAACACAGGGAATAAAGAGTGGACAGATGGTTTCTGGGTGAACGTAGCTGAGGAAAGAACCTGGGGGAAGATGAAGGCAGGTGGTTGCACTGTCACTTCCAGTGCACACATCTTCAAGGATCACACAGTTGAAAATACAGCTAGGATATTGGTGAGATCTGGCTGTGGGAGGATGCCAGTTCCCCTTTTCAAGAAGTAAGAACATTTCTGCACACTTCTGGCTCCCTCGGCTGTGTTGGCCCGGTATGGCCCAGCCTTTCAAACATGGCTGGTTCTCAGGGAAGCGCCAGGGTCACGCCTGTCAGCCTCTATCAAACGTATGCTTGTGTTCACTCCAGCAAGCAGATTAGGGAGACTTAACTTGTTCTTGGCATTATGGGAGATCACATGGGCATCTGTGAAACATGAAAAGCAATATATGCCACCCCCCTCCTGCTCTGGCGCTCCGAAGGTGCAGAGATCTTCTTGGCTCATGTTGTCCATTCCTGCTGAAAACAGGGAGAAGCCTGATTGCAGGTTCCTGTGCCAATGGTGAGCATTCAGACTAGCCAAAACTGTCATTAGCGACCTGGGTCACATCAGCTGTGCTTCTGCTCCCTTTATTCTTCATCTTCTTTTCTCAGCTTGTCCCTGACCCCTTTCTCCTTACCTCCCCACTTTCACTTTGTTCCCATCTCACTTCCCACCTCCCCCAGTGCTGAGATCAGCCATACCACGCTGGTATCTTCAGCAGTCATCACCGTGTCACAGAGGATCCCACCAGTCCAAACTCATTAGGGCTAACTCATGTTAGTCCTTAGCTAACAAAAGGCTCATGAGAAAAACGTATTCCCTCAGCCTATATTTAGACAAGACATTTCCTATCATGGGTGAGAAACAGACTCCACCAAGCTTGTGACGCATCATCACAGCTACCAGCAGGACCCCACAGCGGAGCTGATTTCTGGGAAAAAGGGAAAATTAGAAGTTTTTCGCTGGCGGTGGATCATTTGCACTATGTGAATGTATCCAACCAGCTCTAAATGGGCTCCAGAACTGGAAGAGAAGGGGAGATGGATGAAGAGCATTAAAACATTTTTCCCTTTTTTGTCATTCAAAGGTTAAATTTCAATTCACCTTTTCTTCTATCAAAATTTGAAAAATAATAAACCATGCAGGGCTTTCTGAGACTTCTTTTCCCCATTCCCCAGATAGTCGCCTAATAGGAGAGTGTAAGCAGCATTTCACAGCTCCAGTGGAGTCCAAATTAGTTTTTCTGGCAACCAAATGCAGTGTCTCCTCCACTATGCACGCGTGCGCACACACACACACACACACACACATCACTGCCTACAGCATTAACAGATCCTGCCTGAAGTGCAAAGCCAAGGAACCAAAAGGATGCAAAGCCAGAATTAAAACTGCCTTGTAGTGTTAAAGCCCCCAGACAAACATTGCATTATGGTATAAGATTCAATTATGCAACTATATTTCCAAGGAAATGGGTCTTTAATCTAGGACTTAGGATGGTGTTCCTTTAATAAGAGGCTCTGCCCTTATTTTATTTTCTCTTTGTTCACTGTTAGGTGCTATGTACTATGCTCACTGCTGAGACCTTATTCTGAACTGTAGCTTTTTTCCTCCTGTGCTTTTTTCTGGTGTTCATCACAGGAGTGGCTAACTGCTTTTCTCAGTTGAACCCATTCATCTTCCAAAAATGGGACTCATTATTTCCATTGTAGAGACAAGAAACTCAGGCACTCAGGAATGAAGGTCCAAAGGCATCTCCTTCATTTTGGAACCCCCTTACATTTTCAGCATACATAGCCCAGCCTGTGCAAGCACCACCATTCCCATTACATTCAGCAGTGACCTCTCTGAATCAGAGCCACATCTTAGGATGAAGCAAGGGAAAACATGACCCTAAAAATTAGTGAATTATTACCGGGGCAAAGTAAATTCCAACATCTCTTTGGAACTCCCGTTTGAATAATGATGAGATGCGCATTTCTTCTCCAGCAGGACCCTGACTCATTGCAGGTTCTGTAAGTAAAGAGGCAGAGGTCCTACAGACAAACATCTTTCTCCCTGCTCCACTCCTAGGCACATCCAGATTGAGCAGTGAAAAAGTGCAATGTGAAAAAAAAATGCTCTCTTAATACTGTTGTGACTATCTTTATTCTGTGAATGATGAGAAAGAAGACATTCTTAGCCTGCTAAAATTTCTTCCAAAATATAAGAAAACTGCATACTGCCCCCACAAAAAAAAATCCAAACTGAAAGAAAAAAGACCAGGCACCACACTGTCAAGAATAATTGGCTGTGCAAACACAATTTAGGAGGCAGCAGATTTGCAGAACAGTATCTTGGAGTGATGATGAATCACATCCATGAGTCAAGTGTGTCAAGCTTTTCAGGAAAAAAAGCAGCTAAGACACCAGGATTATGAATAGCAGTGTCCTTTGCAAAAACTCATGAATTACTCTTTCCACTGTAATCTGTCCTAGAAAGGTCTTCTTTGGTGGGCTGCTTTCCATATGGGGCAATTTAGGCAACATGCACATTCACTTAGGCCTTTGAGTCCTGAGGAGTGGCAAACAAATGATCAAACATCTGTGAAGATGAGGTGGGAGGGGAGACCAAAAGAACTGGAATTGTGTAGTTGAAGAAGAGACTGAGGAGAGAGATGGCAGCAGTTTGCTAATAGGTGGGAGCGGGAAGGAATGTGTTTTTTTCCATGTCACTGACAGATACATGAAAAAAGTCATGGGCTTAGACTGCAACAACAACAACAACTAAAGATTTACTTTGGACATTAGGAAGAATGCTAGAGGAGTAAATACTGCCATAGATTTGCCTGGAGAGAGGAGGATGACTTCACTGGAGGTTTCTAAGGATGGATTAGGCAAACACCTGTCTGAATCGCTTAGGAAACAGTGAGCTTTTCATGGGAGCAGAGGTACAGGCTAAAGTTCTCCTGAATAAAGCCCAGTCCTCATTAATTTCCAACACTGTGATCCAGAGTGGGGGGGGATGCTTGTTCTGCTCAGAGAAACCAGTAACATGACATACTTTAATAGGACATTTCTCCCAGTGATATAAATGACTGAATAAATGCACAGCATCAACCAAGCAAATGCAAGCTCTGAGGCTGCGTGGTCAGCATTTGACAAAAAAATAAGCAGCAGGAAACAGGGGTTGACAAGGGGAAGCTGGGACAGGCCCTGAGGACGGCTGGCCCCTCCGGTCCCGCTCTAAGAGCTCCAAGAAGCTCCTTCAGCACCAAGGAGAGCGGCCGCCTCAGGCCTTCGGCCTCCAGGCCCGGGATCCTCCTCGGCAGGAGGCGAAGCCCGGGCTGCCCGCTGCCAGCAGGGCCTGGATCTTGGCTGGCCTGCCTCACTCACCTCGGCTGAAATCTCTTCCGAGGAAGCACTTAAATCCAATGAGTAGAACTCTAAGCCACAGTTTAAGCTTTATCACACCTTGCTACCTCAGGAAGAAAACATGTAGCTCCACGCTGCTGAGAGGGAAGGTCCTGACGTCACTTTGATCCCACTGTAAATGGCACCAGGTCATTAACCAAGCTAGTTAAGTAGCTCACCAGTTTGCTGGCCATCCTGCCAACCAGAAAACTGCTAGTTACTTGGGCAGTCAGATGATTACGTTTTACATGTTCAAATCACCCTTAACAAGCAGGAACTAATTAACACCCATAACACCCCAAAGAGCTATGAATGCTTACTTCCATCCTGCAGCTAGGGAAACTGAGGCAGGGAGCTTCACCCCAGGCTACAAAACCCAGTCAGAGCGAAGGAAGAGCTACAGGAAACTCCTGATTCCCATCCCTGTATTCAACCCACTCCCCAGGAAACACATGAAGGATGCTTTTACCCATAAGATGAAGCTACCAGCAACCACCAAATCATCAACTAAACCATCAGTCAGCCTAATAATTAGCCAATTAATTAGCAACCACCCAAAGCAGATTCATTCACTCAGGGCTCCATCTAACACTGTACTAGCAGGAAAGCTGGATGGGGGAACCTAAACAAAGAACAAAACAGCAGAGCTTTACCCAGGGCCGGGCCCTGGCCAACATACAAGTCAGGAAGAGCGGTCAGCTCTGGTGCCTGGCACTGCAGCCGAGTTTCTCAGTGGCTGATGCACACAGACCCACATTCCTAGGTCCTGGAGCAGGAGAGGATCCTCTGCTCTGGCCAGAGGAGGGGAAGACTGGAAAGCCAGCCTGGAACCTGAGTCCCAGCATACTTTCCAGAGGCTGGGGGCAATGCATAGCCTCCTCTGTAAACAGGGAGCAAAGTTTCAGCTGTGCTTCTGCAAACTGTTTCTGAGTGGTACACTTCCAGTGTAGGGCAGCGTGGGGTGCTTGTAAATAAAGGAACCTGTCTTTATCACACAGGGCTTGGTGTATGAGCTGTCTTCCTGTTCAAGCCCTTCCTATTAAATCCATTTTCCCACCTGGAAACTAGCAGAGAGAGGGTCCCTACTGAACCAGCAGAGACATATAAATACCGACAGCAGGAACCTCCCAGTAGGACCTCCCAGCAGAAAACAGGGTGAAGCAGAAAAGGCTGGGCACTGCCATTCAGGGTGCCTGGGGAACATGAAGGGCCCAGCATTACTCACCCAAGCACTCCGGAGGCAGAGAGAAGCTGCGGTGAAAAATCAAAAGGTCTGTACACATGGGAAAGGTTTTCTTTGCAAGTAAAGCTCTCAGAGTGAAGTACTTAGAGATATTTTATGGAGGACAAAAGACTATTGTTATTGTTGTTGTTGTTGTTATCTATTGCAATTATTATTATATGTTGGTTCACAGGGAAAAAAAATAGTTATATCTTTAGGACCACTTGATTAGCTAGCCAAGAGCTCTCAAATATACAACTAAAGATTTTTGGTTAGTGTGGTTAACTAAAAATTTGTTTAGCATGGAATAAAAGGGAAAAAAATAGTGACATTTATATTTAAAGCTACTTTAGGCACCTAGCCCATGCAATCAAGGAGTGAAAGATTAACTTGTAGGAAGCACTAAGAAAAGTGAAGTTTTGAATCCTGGAAAAAAATGTGTATTAAAAATGTTTATATTTATGTAAACTTTTCTTCAATATTTGAGGGATTTCAGTACAAATTCCCTGTATGGAAAAAAACAATAATCACTTGATCTCCTGAAAAACCAAGGCCACACCAGCAGTAGCCTTTCAGGACAGAGCAGAGAGTATGATGTTGTACATATTCATCTCCCTCATACTGAAAATCATTGACATTTTCCAAGTGCTTGTTACAAAAAGATACTTTCTGCACAAATTAACGTAATCGATTATTTTCCTCCTTCCAAAACAAAGTATTTTCTTCAAGCATTTTGATCAGCCTTGAAGATGCAAGTCAAGGCTCCTAAAAGATGATGCAACTGTGCCTTAACTGCTTGCAATCCGTTAGCTGAGCTCTGCAACCCACTTTTAGCCTCCGCATTGCAGAGTGGCGGTGTAAAGGTGGGGTGCACTAGTTCATGCTGCCTGCCAGCTGGGGCAAGCTGCAAGTAGGGCTCCCAAGCGGCTACGTGGGCTCAGCTAAAGGGAGGTAACTTCTTACACTGAGATGCACTTGCAACAGTGACACCGAGTATTTGCTTTAGGCTTACCCCTCATGCTAATGCCATTAAAATAGTGTGGCTCAGCAGTTCCCAAAGGGATTATCACAAGCCTCCATTTGAGGAGCTCCTCATCTGACTGGCCCCTGAGCTGCAACTTGATCTGCAGAATGGGTGTCAGGCTCACCAAGTGCCAAGCGGGGTCACCCCCGCTCTCAAACCACTTCTCCTTATGGAAAATCCTCAGCCTGTTTTGCAGAAGACGGTGAAAAAAACATTGATACGGATTCTCTCCCCTCTTCAGTCTCATGGGAAGCCCAGCAGAGACCCTGCATCCCCAAGGCCCACAGAGCCACTTGTCCACAGTGCACAAGGAGCAGGCTCGTAGGGAGGCCAAGAAGCATGAAGTGGCCTCCTGCAGCAGAAAAACCTGTGTGAGGATATGTGAAAAATAACCCTGACTTGCTAATCCTAGCTGTGAGCAAACAATTAGCAGGAAGCAGAGGCAAACAGGAAAGCTGATTTAATTATGTGACACTGATACAGCCAGTGAACTGAGGGGAGGGAAGGGGGGAGGTGGGGGGGGGCTGGGGATGTGGGGTCAAAACAGTTTGTAAAAATCTGTTTCACAAAAGCTGTTGTTCCCCTCGGGGCAGAGAGAGATTACCGTGGCTCAGTGTCTATCAAACACGGGAAGAGAATAGGGCCAGGGGCAATGAGACAGCTTCCGAGTATGAAGGGCCCTTCTTCTTCTCCGCAGCAACCAGCAGCCTGCCAAAGAATTCCTGTAAGCTCTCGGCGGCTTTGTGTGCCTGCCCGGGCTGTGGGGAGCACTGCAGCAGGCCTGCCTATTGTCGGCAGGGCTCAAAGGGAGCAGGGCAGAGAAAAGGGGAGCTGGGGGGAGGAAGAGGGCTTAAGGGGGCTTGTTGTTATCAAAGCCGCAGAGGTTATTGTGCCGGAGCAGAATCACGCTGCTTCTGAGCCCCTTCAGTGTGGCTGTTAATGGAGGCGCTGCGGGCAGACAGAGGGTGGGATTTGCTCCCTGTCAGCTCGCCGGGCTCTCCCTCCGCCCGCGCTGTGCCTGCTCGCAGCCTCCGGCTCAGGGTGGGTGTGAGCAGGGGGAGGCAGGCGGCCCTGCACCCCGCTGCCCCGTACCCACCAGCACCCAGACACCCGCCTCGGGAGGCCACGTCCTGCTCGCTCCCACTGACGCACCTGCCACAGGCGCGGCCAGACGTACCCAGAGCAACAGCCCTGCCACGTGCACCTCCCGGCCACCCTTGGGCTCAGAGAGAAACACGCACACATCCGGATCTGCAAAGACATCTCATTGCTGAAGGCATCTACAGCTGGACGTACAGACACACCTGGCGGCTCATACGCATCCCCCCCAACATCTGCGTGCAAGCCCTTACTGCAAACACACATATAAACATGCAGAGCTGGACAAAGCCGTGCATGGCAGCACAGAAGCACACCTTCCTGGGCTTGCGCAAGTGACACGTATCCACTTCCCTCACCTTGGCCCTGCATTTGCCTTGGGAAAGCCTTGAGTCACTGCCTCACAGACCGTGAGCTCATGATAGAGCTAGCAGAAGGGATACTAAGCCATGTTGCTTTCAAAGCTTCATCTGCGCCAGAGGATGGAAGAAGCTGAATGCCCTGGGAAGTGAGAGCCTCTGGAAAGGACTTGGGAGCAGGACAGCTGGCAGTTTTGTAAATGCTGTCGCAGTGCATTATGCGCTAAGTTTCCCCAAACGCTGCTCCAAACACCCTCCAAAGACCCCAACGGAATGCACGAAGGGCCTGATGCTGAAACTGGGACACGTCTTCAGGGCTGAGAGAAGCAGGGTGAGCAGCAGTAGGAGCCGGGTGCCAGCTCAAACCCTGGCCTGACTCGGATGGGGGACATTGACATGAGGTGGTTCCCAAAGCCCGGTACTAGTCCCACAGGCTCCATGCGGGATCCAGTCTCCTGCTGTAGGAACCAAGCCATCAGACTTAAAATCACAAAAGAAACTTTTCATGGGGATCGGAGCCTCCACCTACTTTTATTCCATACAGCCTTGCCCAGGGGACGTACCAGCCAAAGCCAAGACCTTCACAGAAGTGGGAAATCCCAGGAGCCTGGCCACTTCTCATGGTAAATTTGGCTGTAGAAGAAAATATCTCTGAAAGAACTCAGCAAAGCCTCCTTTCTTCTGGACCAGGAAATTTTCTTCACTCTCATGTCAACCACCTTGCTCCACAGTGGCCAAACCCACATCTGACCACAGGTCTGGTCGAAACAGCCTTCACCTGCTGAGCGCGGCCGGCAGGGAGCTGGCGCCTCACCCAGCACCCGGACCCTCTCCTGTCCCAGGGTGCCCCCATTTGTGGTCCTGGAGAGACTTTGATTCACCACCTCGCCCTGCCCGGACTCTCAGAAACACCCACGTGCACCAGCCCAGCGTGCACACACACACATGCACACGTGGGGTGAGGCCAACGCAGCTGCACGAGGCTCCTTCTTCCAGCCCAGGCCTCATCCCTTCTCCTCCCGCAGCCACCCCAGGCCAGGCTGGGCCGGCCTGGGCAGGGAGAGGAGCAGGGGAGGAGGAAGGGGTACCCCAAGATGGGGAGCAGCGGCGTCCCCCAGCCCTGGCAGGAAAATAGGGGGGCTGAGGCTGCGGGGGAGGGGACGGAGGCAAGGCAGGGAGGGCTTCTCATTGTGAGGGAAATTTTATTTTTAACAGATGCTAAGGCAGATGGCACAGAATTAACAGAAAATGGGAGAGGAAAAAAGAGGAAGAACATTACTGGCTCCAGAGAGAGTGGACATTAAAAAAATAAAGAATAAGGGAATGAAAACAAGTTTAAGTACTCTCTCCAGAGGAGGGGGGGAGGGAAAGCGTGAGGCAGAGCAGGGACGAAGCAGCGTGATAATAACCAAAGGCGTGAAATTGCAAAAGTAAAATTTGTGGCACTCGGGAGGGGCTGATAAGGCCCCAGCTTCATTGCAAAACTCACTCAGAAATTACTGATGTGATGTTTTAGCCTTTATCATTAATAATAATCGAGAGTGGGGAGCGGGGTGGGGGCGCCTGAAACAAAGAGGGAGAGAAATCGTGCGAGCATCGGAAACCTGGGGAGGGAGGCAGAGGCGGGAGCTGGGGGAGAGGAGGGGTGGGGGAGAGGACCAAAGAGGGGTTCAAATGAGGGAGAAGAGGGACGAGAAGGGAAGGGAAAGCTGAAAAAAAAAAAAAAGGAAAGGAAGCAATAACAGCCAAAATAAAAAACAGGAGGAGGAAAGCGATGGAGGAGGAAGGTTAAAGAACACAAGGAGAACAAAGGGAAAGACAGGCAAAGAGGAGTTTGGGAAGAAAATGCAAGAAGTGAGAGGGGTGAATGAATGAGAGGTGAGAGCGAATGAATGGAGAAATGACAGTGGAGATGAAATAGTGGGAGCAGACAGACCGCAGGACAGGGAGCGAGAGGGGGGAGACAAAGAGATATGGCCCTGCCACTCTCCTCCCAAATTAATCACGGATACATCAACCCGAGCCACTAAAACAGAGCTATTATGAATGGGTTAGTCACAGGTGGAGTTAAAGGCCTACAGAGGGATATTAGCCAAAATTGAGTGGCTTTTAATTTCTTTCTAACGAGAGATTGTGGCTGGGGAGCCAGACACTGCCTCGGCTCGGCTAGGCCTGCAGGCAGCGACACACAGGCGCCGGCAGCTCCCCGCCGCCGCGCGAAGCCACACGCGAGCTGACCTGTGCGGTACGCGCAGCGAGGTGGAAACAGCGCGGAGCCGACCCGCCTGCTCCGCGGGACGAGATGGCAGAGCCGGGTGGCAGAGCATGGGGACACAGGGGACAGCGCTGGCTGGGACCCATTGGGCTGCTCTGCCACTGCCTTGCCCCCGCGCTGGACTCTACCGATGAATGGATGTGGTTCCAGAGCATCGCGGCCCGTCAGCGGGCTGGGGGATTCGCAGTGCCCATCAGGGTCCTGCCGTTACCAGGAGGAAGTTCCCCTTGAACCGCAGCCGGCTCATTGCCCTCCTGGAGAGAGCAGGGAGCTTCGACACAAGACCGGGACATCTGGGTTCTATTTCTGGCTCTGCTGCTGGCAATTCACCACATTTCTCCGTTTTCCCATCTGCTATCTGGGAATAATGCAGTATTGTTAAAACTGAGCACTTAAAAATGATGAATCAGACCATCTCCCCATTCTGAAATCATGACATTGGTTTCAAAAATCGTGACACCTTCAAGAAGGATCAGGCCAGATGGAGGAGGGCTCATGCAGCTCCTGAGAACCCAGTCTATGGGGCTCCTGTTTTCATGCTTTTATCCACAGCTGTAAGACTAGAAACAGGTTTCTCTCTTTTCCTGAGCTTAAAGCTCACAGCTCATCTCGCCACATGATGTTGGGATGGTGCAAAAAATAAATAAATAAAATTTCTAGAACTGGCAATACTAAGTAACATAAATGTTTTTCCTCTAGATCCATGGGCAGATTTTCCATGAAAGCCTCTTACTTCCCAAAGTATTGATTACAACCAAAGAGAGGGGTCACTTTTAATAGCTCTTTCCCCCTGAAGCATTTTTGGAGAGGGGAGAAAAAAAGAACACAAAAAAAGTTGTGGAACCTGGCAACATCCAGCTCTGACATTTTCTAAACAAAAACATTTGCTTTATGATTGAAAATGACTTTTCATTTTTAAGTTCTAGACCATTTAGGTTTAAAAGAGGCTTTGAAATGGTAAAAAATTGCACTGGGAACAAAATATTTCACTTGATCTGATCCAAAATTTGAGGGCTGGGGTGTAGGGAGTGGGAGATAGAGTCAGGATGAGAATTACATTGTTCTTTTGCAAAAGCATTATGTATTTTGACATCTTATCTCATTTTGGAGCAGAAATAAGTGCAGTTCACAAATTCTCATAGAAAAAAAAATTATGTACTTATTTCATCCCATTACCCATATGATCCAGCCTAAATAAACCTGCTACACACTTTCATGTCATTGCTGTTTGAATACTCACACTTCTTCCCCTTTTACAAGCTGAACCCAGACTTGCTTGTGATGGCTGTGGAAGTCGCTCAGCGCGGATGGGCTTTCAGGTGAAAGACACAAACCAGATGAGCTGGAAAGTACATGTGATCTCTAAGCCAACAAAAACACTTTTGGAGATGGATGTGAAGACAGGAGGAAGCACTCCTGCAAACTAGGGTGAGCTCACATGACAGTGACACGAAAGCTCAGCAGTACGTGGGTTTGTACAGGTGGTGCTGTTTATGCAACATGTATTGTACATGTGCTAATTCACAACACCCTGCAGAAGCTGCTCGTAATGCACGGAACATCATGTGAAATCTGGTAACAACAGCCATGTCTAATGAGGAGGATTCACATCTGGAAATCACCTGCTAACTCATCTGAGAAGAATTCATAAACTTGAGAGACAGCCAATCTTAGTGGGGAGGTAAATCTCTATCGCTTGTCTGGATCATTCTGACACTCAGATGCAGAAACTTTATCCTTCTAATGAAAGAGCCTGCTAAGAGACGGGATGCTCTTCACGTGAGGGTGTCACCCTTCGCTGGGAGCAGAGGACCCAGAGGCAGGCTGCTGGGTTCCAGCCCCAGCTCAGCTTCAGCACTTTGCCTCCAGTTCCACCGGAAAACAAGAGCAGCTGCCAGGTGCATTTGGCTTGGGGCTTTCGTTCATTTAAAACGCTGTCAGTCTATCTTCCTTTCAAAGACACGAGAGAAGTACCATGTGCATTTTTCTCTTAGTCGAATGGTGAGTTTGACTGGGAGAGGTGGGCAGTGCTGGAATCCAGCTTGTCCTTCTGCTGAGCCTCCTCCACGTCTCCAGGTACAAGAATCTCTTTTCTACCCATCGGGGAAACAGTCTCATGGCATGAAGTTCAGCCTCTGGGGAGGATTTACTCTCTCTCTGAGATGGGAGGCCTCTAAGAATACCCTTACAGTAGACAGAAAAGCAATGTCCTAACATGAGAATGTCCTGGGGGACAGAGGAAAGCAGGCCTAAGTGATCAGAGCACATGGAAAGCGCACAATGAACAGACCAGAGTGGGACAGAGCCCCAGAAACCAAGCACAGAACAATGCCAGCATATTTCCTCACTCACCGACCCCAAATTTCCACGTGAGGGTTTCCCAGCTCACTTATGCAGGAGTGCTAGATGAGAGTCTACGTTTCCTGTTGATAATTCTTCTTCTGTCGGCATGGCGCAAGGACCATTCCCCCTGTCAGGAAAGCCTTTTTCTGTGTGCCCCGTTCCCCCCCGGGTTGCCAGCTGAGGCCGCTCCCTGGAGAGCAACACTCCTCCCCGAGTCTATTAAAGCTCAATTACCGGGGGCTGAGTGGCCTCGTTGTCTGGCAAAGGGAGGCAGGATGGTCCTCTCCCTCCCGGGGTCAGGGCTGCTTTACCAGCCCAGCCGGCTCACATCTCTGTATCAATTTAATAAGATCAAATCAAGTACAAGAGGGGAGGGGAGGGTGGCAGCGAGAGGAAAAGCTGCAAGAAGGCCGCTCTGAAAGCCAACGGTGCCTGCCTAGGCAAGGCTGGCTGACCCTCTGATGATAAAGGGTGCACTACTGATTTACACCACAGGCACAAAGGAGCCATCTTGATTTACACCAGCAGGGACATCCTGGCCCTCCTGGCCCACCAGCATCTCCCCATGTCAGCCCAGTGTGGCATCTGATCCAGTGGTGCTTCCCAGGGACCAAACCCACTCTCTCCTACATGCTCCATTTCCATTCTGCTGCCACAGTGTTCCCCAGGAGGTTTTGCATCTCCAGCAGCCAAGTCCTGGCCTTCCCCGCACACTGGCAAAGAGCCATCATCAACGCCAACACAAAAGTTTATATCAGGGATAAATAGCTTCCCTCCCACATACACCCTCCCTCCTTGGATGTGTCTTCTGGGGTCTATGTCCACAGATGGAATTATACAAATAGATCAGTCACAGAGATAGCAGTCGTGTTTCATTTGTTACTGAGAATCCTTATGGGCAAAGAATATAAGAGAGGCTGAAAAAAATGTAAAAGCATTTATTTCGCCCTCATCCCTTAAGGACCCATGTTTTTCAAAGCTGCTTACATCAGTGAAGAAGGTGGGGGTGGGGGAAAGGAGGACACACTCGTATGCTGAAGGTCTAACTTCAGCTTAGTTTGTCTCCAGCATGGTCCACAGGACTTCGAATGTCACACAGAGATCAAGAGGTAAAACCCTCTGGAAAACATCCTTTAACCTCATCCCACACTGGGGAAACTGAGGCAGAGAAGAAGCCTGGCAGCCATTTACATCTCTTAGAGATGCGCCTGAGAACCAGAGACAGGCGAAACAGGTCCCCTAAGCACTAGGCTGCCTGTCTTCCTTGGTAATCCATGACACCTGCCACCAGCCTAGGAACAAGGGAACAGAAGAGAGGAAACTCATCAAGTGCAAACCATTCACAGGCATCACAGAACAGACATTCAGTCCAGAAGGGTCTGCGCAATATCCCATCTCCACAATGCAAATCACCACTCAACCCTAAGACACCCTGGAGGCCTCGGGCAGAAGGCACAAACCCATCACATCACACCACAGGGCAGCTTTCTGCCTCTCGACTGGACTCCAGAGCATCCCTCGCTCTTCTGCAGCACCTTCCTCGCTGGGGCTCTCCAAACAACATACTTATTTTCTGGCCAAGAGCAGCGATGCCAGCAGGAATTGGTTCTTTCTCACTCCCACCAAATCTGTCACTTTGGACTGGACAGAGGAGAGATGTGGGCATTTGATCTGGTAAAGAAGGCATGGAAGTGCAGGCTGGGTGAGCACCATTGGCCATGGAGGAATGGAAGGGGTGAGGGAACTGACAGATATCCCCACACAGGTTGGGCACCAGGGATGATGGTGACATTTGTCCAATTGATACTGCTTCCACTGTGATCTTTCCAGGATGGCCCGGTACACATCCAGTTCCCTTCAAGGGAATGGTCTGAGGGAGCTGTGGCTGTATGACCACATCCAAGGAGAAATGCCTGCTGTGAACCCTGCAGTTTGCGCTGGCAGTCATCTCCAGAGGTGCTGGCACCTTTCATACCGTGGCAGCTCTGCCGCACTGGACACAATACCCTGGCTCCTGGGCACACAGAGAACACACAGCCCTGAGACCTGAGCTAGATCTGTGAAGATGACACTGCGGTCACTGTCTCTTTAGAGCTTGGCAAAAACCAGGGTGCTTGCTGCAGGTGCCAAAAATGCTGTTTGTCCACTTCCCTAGCTTTACTCTGGGCCTTGTGATACTTGCTGCTTCTCTCCAGACTTCAGCATCTGCAGTCATGATATTTCAGGAGATACGCATTCAGAGGGGCAGGTGTGGAAGGGCAGAGAGATAGCTGTTCTTCAATGGGAGAAAACTCAACAGGTTCAACAACCCCAGAAGGCAAAACAAGCAAAGAGAACATCACACTGAAGCTGGTGGGGTTCTGCTTTGTTCTGTAGTTCACTGTTCCCAGAAATGCTGAACAAAACCTCCCACAGAACAAAACCCTTTCACCCACATGGAGAGCATGTGAGGTCCTGTGTGCCCAGATTGGGCAGCAGGGGAACGCCTCACCCCCCTTTTCCTTTCTGAAGAAGCCCAGAGTGAAATGGATCCCTGCTGCATGAGCCCAGGCTCATCCGCTCTAGCCAAGAGGAACTGTACTGGGCTGGTGATTAAGGGAGAGCTGAACCTTCATTTAAGAGGAGTCTTGGCTTTGTGCCGTCCCTGGTTGAAAATCTTCAGAGCCTCAGGGGTGAATATGCTCTTGCTGGAAAAAGAGAAGGGGCAGGGCGGAAGGGGAGCCAGTTGAGCCTGCTGTGCAGTGGCATGGGAGAGCTCATGAATATCAGTCCCATTCCCTTCTTTGCAACCCATGTCCAGAGATCCAGCCTCCTCCCACCGAGGTGGCAGGATTTGCCACCATAAGCACCTTATCCAAGCTGACCGGCCACCAGCATCGAACACCAAAAAGCCACACATCAGATCCAGACTTGACAAAGCCATGGTCCAAGGCAGCAACTGGGGAGCCCTGTGTGCCATGCTCCTACAAGGGGCCCTAAGGCATCATCCCCTTTCCTAGAGGGTGGAGGGAAACCATGCCCCCATGACCAGCCATCTCCCTGGAGCTCTACACCCAAAGGAGAATGGAGGGGGGGTATCACGGGGAGGGGGTCTCCTGCCACAGACCAGGGGAGGGGGGGTATTAAAAAAAAGAAAAAAAAAAAAAAGCTGGAAGAGAGGCAGTGAGCAGAGGCAGAGAAAGAAAAAAGAAAAAAGGAGTGGGAAGGGAGAAAGTGAGAAAAAGAGAGAGAGTGAGAAAAATGACAGGAGCTGAATTTTCGGCGCCCTCACTTTAAATCAAGATAAAAGACTGAAATGGAAAATAACAGTCCAGAGAAACCCCTGGACGGCTTTGGGCGTTAATGGAAACACATGGCTGAAGGCTGTAGTGTTGTCAGCTTCCCCGTGCTCTGACATTCCTTTCTGATAATCCGGCCTGCCATAAAATTAGAATAGCAAATACCTCCTGACAAAGATGCATGTTTCCCTCTATTGTGCCATCATAAAAAAAACTCCGCTGGTGACTCGAGGAGCCGCAAACTTCAATTTAAATTTACAGTGCGGCGGAAGGAAAGTGATATGCACTCAAAAATTTTAATAACCTATTAAGTTACGACTTCAATTTCATTTTATGAATATTTTCCTTGGGGAGCAGTGCTATCACAGAGAAAGATAGAAATTTAAAAAAGATAAATAGTGCCATTAATCTCCAACATTTCTCTTCCATTATCCTTGAAAATTAGGAGTTATTTTTGTTCAGATCTTCATGTAATTAGCTCCCTACACTTGATTCACTAGCCAGAAAATGACCATGTTCAGAAAATTAAAAATTTGTCATTAAGTGGAATTTAACATAATATCATTTATCTTTATCTATTCCCCAGCTGACAGCAGGAGCCTTGGAAGTGATACAGGCTTCTGTGTCAGAGAGTAGAGGCAAGTCCTCGACATGAGAGGGAGAGCGCGGGAGTGTGGGGGGGAGGCTACAAGGATGTGGGAGGGGAGAGGGGGAGCGTGCGAGACAAAAAGGAAGTAAGGGATGGAGTCAGAGGAAGAGGGGGAGAAAGGAGGAGTGGGGCGTGGGAGAAGAGGGAAAATGCAGGAGTGGCGGAGGAGCCAGGCAGACCGCAAGGCAGGACGAGGGGCTGGAGGGGTGAGGGAGAGGAGGGCAGAGGAGGATGTCGAGGAAGGGCCGAATGGCAGAGCTAGGGAAGGGCCACCACAAGCCAGCTGGATGTCAAAATAAGCTGGGCCAGGGGCCTGGTGAAAGCCCGAGCCGGCAGGATCCCCGAGCTTGGGTGCTGCCTTCGGCTGGGCTGGATGGAAGCTAAGGCTGGTGGCCGCTTTCCTGCTAGTGGCTCTCTCCAATTTTTCACCTGCCCAGCTCACCAGCCCCATGTGGAACACAGGGCAGGACCCCACAGAGAGCCTCATCAAGGTCAGAGGGGGGCTTTTGGCACATATTAAAGACTGAGGGCCTCCCCTGGTTACAAGATCCAAATGAATACTGGATGTCAGCAGACCTCCTCCTCTTCACGAGTTTCAGAGCGACCCACCGAGTACCCCCACCAAGTCATTATCGCCTCGTGCAGAAGGGAAACCGAGGCAGAGCAGGACTGACGTGCCCAGGGTCATGGGAGTGGTGGCAGAGCTGGGAGCAGAGCCCAGGCCGGCCTGGCGGGCCTCCTAAGGCCTCCTGCCCTAACTCACTTTGCTCTCCCTTCCCCAGACACCCGCGGTGCGCCAAGGCAGGCTCTCCATCAGGGACTGAGCCACAACGTGGGCAAGAACTTCAGCTTCTCGGTCCCTCCCATGGAGCAGACCCATCAGCCTCCTAACCATCTCATTTAATCTTTGTCTCTCCTACCCTCCGTGGCGAGATCTGATAAAATATCTCTCTGGAGAAAATGAAAGAGAATAGGTGGAAGGAAGGAGAAGAACACCATAAAGCAAACACTACGGGCAGGAGCTATTTTAAATAACTGGCTAGCTAAAAAAGCCAAGGACATTAGCTACTCAGCAGTTCCATCACAAGAGCTCGTGCTATTTTAAGCAAATCTCTTCACCTCTCTATTCTGGCTTAAAGTTTGGGGATTTTTCCACTCCTCCCAGAGAAGTTTTAGGGAGTTTTATTTAACTGCATTCCTTCTTCATATATCTTGATTTTCAAACTTTGTGCATACATTTTATTCTTATTTTGCTTTACAAGTACTATAAAGTGGGAGGGGGAGAGAGTCAAAGATTTGCACTTCCTCAGAAACAAGGGATTTTTTCTGCAGATTAACGACCTTGCACTCTGCTACGTATTCAGTGCAAGATGTTACACAGGCTTTTTCACAAATGTCTACTGGACAGTACACGCTATATTATATATCTGTACAACAAAAGGGTATAAAACAGCAGAGGAACATTCCAGTGCAGACACTTAACATCATGCTCCATGGCTGTGATTTTTAATGCAACCAAGGGAGTTAGGTACAAAAAATTCTCACACAATAGCAGTCTCCTCACAGGTTCCTGCAGGCCGCAGTTGTCAGCCATAAAGCACCAGCCCATATGCATCAACCTATTTCTTTCTACCTATAGAAAAATCAGGTGGGTTAGGTCATTGTGCTGATCCTACGGCTGGACACGTGGAGATGTTGAAATTACCTCAGTGGTTTATCAAACCACCAGCAGAGCTGGGCATGGGACCCAACCATCCTGCCTTGTTTGGGTAGGAAACACCTTGGGAATTTCCCACCACCAGCTGGGGGATGCAGTGCTGCCCTGTGGCTTGGGCAGCTTCTTCACCCTGGTGCACATGTAGCCTGATCTGACAGCAGGTAAGCACAGGTCTGCCTGCTGATTTTCACTGGGTACTGGACCTGGCTCTAGATCTAATCCTTAGCGGGAATAAATGAAAGCAGCAGCTGTAGCACTTGCACACGGCGAGGTGGGAGTGGTGGGGTGTGTGGGGTGGTTTCCTGGAGACCCACCATGCTGCTCCCATGTCCCTCTCTGGTCTGAGGGCTGAGACCAAGCACCCAACCCACACCACCTGCCGCAACACTGCAGAGCAAAGTCCCTCCAGGCAATGGTCTGAAATGCAGAGGATCACCTCATACTGCCAGTCCTTCTCCAAGCGGCTGGTTGGGACAGTCACAAGCCTGGAGGGCCCAGGAGGGAGAGGAGGAAGGCTGAGCACATAGGTGTACTGGAGAGATGGTCCATGGAATTGATCCTTGGTCATTGTGGGGCACCTCTCCATGGCCACACTGATCTGACCAAAGAGACTCCTGTGATGCATCTCCCTTCTGTCCACACCAGGGCCTGTCCCTGACCGGGAGCTGGGGATGTGATCTCCTCTTACTGCCCCATCGCCCAAACCTTTTTGTTGTGCATCCCAGAGCATGCTCTTTCCAGCCTGGCTTTTAAACAGCCCATTCCCCCAGATCTCCTCCCTCACGCCCTCCCACTTAGCCTCATGCTCCTCCTCTGCCATCCCTCCACACTCTTCCTCTTGCCCTTTCCCTTCACTTTCTCTCTCGCTCTGTTCCTGACCTCTCTGTTCTCTACTTCTCAAGCTGTTTGATTCATGGTAGTCTTAGAGCAGAGGCTCAGGGCCCCTCCTCTCTTACCCACTCATTCTATCATTTACCAAAGTATCTTCACGTTTCTCCCTCGGTTCCTTGACCTGGTATCTGCTCCCCTAAAACCAGCTTATTCCCCCTTACCGCTCCCCTTAAAGCCAGCTCTGCTCCACTCTTCCCCACTGCCCTCCTCTCCCCACTTCAACTCCTTTCTACGCCCGCACAGGCGAAGCCAGCCTCTTCTCTCTCTCTCCCCCATGCAGCCCCTGGCCCATCCCCTCCTGCCTCTCCCAGCCCTTTCTCATGCTCCCCCTCCTCACCAGAGCCTCAGCGCTGCAGCCTTAAAGCAGGATAAATGGATATGGATATTGTACAATAAAACCTTCAGAATGGAGAGTTTTGTGCAAGTGAACAGCAGCCAAGCCTGAGAGACTGAAAATTGGATAAAGGGATTAAAACAGTAGCACATTAACAGGAGATTTAGAGTGTAATAAACTCATTTCATAATAATATGTGCGTTGGGGCTGGTAATAAATCATCGCGGGATCCCTGCCTTCCGCGGTGCCGGAACGAGGCAGTGACCCGAAAGCAGGGTAGGATTTCAGCGAGATGTGGATTAATTTCACAGGGTTCTTGGCCAGGAATAGAGCGGCTGTGCCATTGCTGTACAGCTGCTGCTGCTGCTACTGCTGGCTTTTTACAAAAAACAAAAAACAAACAAGAAAAAAAAGCACGCAAAAGGGAAACAAATGAAACCAAACAAGATGATCTGCCAGGACCGTCTGGCACGTGTGTTTGTGGAGAGAAGTGGTCAAATGGCCTTCACCAGCACAACCCCAGAGGCCAAGCATCAGTACTTCTCAGTCACCTCCCCAGACAGCAACCTGCCCCTTTCCCATGCGGACTCGTAGGGTAAAGAAGATAAAACAGCAACAGGGAAGAAGCCAGCTAGACAAAACCCCTAGTCTAAGTCACCACATTTAGCGGCCCAAATACCCATGCATCTTTGTCAGGAAATATTTGCTATAACTATGTTATAACACCAAAAGGAAGTCAAAAGAATTTAACAACCACATGTAGTAGATGTATCAGACTGCTGGGTAGCCCATAATGCAGCCCTCGGTCAGGTGAGGATTGGGAAGGGCTTAGACCCGACTTGTGTCCGCTCAGCAAAGCCCGTGAAAAGCTAAAAAATAGATGAAGCCTCAGACCAAGAAAGGGGGGAGAGAAGCATGCTGGAATGTTCCCAGAGAAAGAGTACAGATGGATCAAAGCCATAACGCAATTAGGTGAAGCAAGGACTTTGCAGCAAGAGGTAATAAAGGAATAAAGGACAGAAAAATGCAGTACAAGTGTCCTAGAATAAAAAACAAAGGGCTTGAGGAGGCCCTGGGGAGATAGGACAGCGTGATCAGTTCTGAAGCGAGTCGGGGTAACAAAAAAGCTTCCCAGAAGAGGAAGCACTGAGAAACATACAGCAATCAAGTAAGGCACTGGTCCAGATGACAGCAGAGCTGGGCTCTACTTGCCACTGCAGCCATGGAGCTTGCTTGGCTGGTGAGCTCTCAGGGGAGGACCTGCTTTGCTTTCCATAACCCATGAGTGTGTGGACCAGTGTCTGTAAGAAAAATATACGGGAACACCTTGATACACATGGAATTAGACATGAAAAAGAACCTGCATGGAAGAAAAGACAGGATATGGGCCACCCTCAGTGGAAATTCTCTATGCATAAGCCAAGGATAACCTGGCACAAAGAAGGGAAAGGTAAATTTAGATGAGAGAAATAGGACATTGTGAAGACTGAGGAGGAGGGAGTGAATGGCCAGCAGACCAAAACTGAAGTCTCAGAAGGAGACTTAAGGGCTGGAGACCTGTAGGTTCATGAAGATTTTTCTTGGCAGGTAACCCCTAGAGTTATCACCACAATGCTTATTTAGTCAAGGCCAGAGTCACAACTCTGAGCTTCCCTGAAAATATTGTGTCGTGCTATCCAAATACAATGGTAGCAAAAAGTCATCAGCTCGTGAATCAGCCATCTACCTGCATGAGCTGACTGAGGATGTTCAGATCAACCTGCATGTAAATGCCCCATAAAAGGCAGCCCAAGCCTTAAAAGAAGCTTGCACATGAGGCAAAAAGCTTTGTTCATGTGCAGGGTCTCTTTAGATGTGTGATGGCTGCTCAAAACTCACCTATGATGCACAAATGTCTCAAGGAAACCCTACTTCTTTAACAAGGGGAGTTCTGCAGCATCATACAGGTGCATGCAGAAGACACAGCAACCACCTACAACATTTTTACAGGGGCAGACTGGGAGTTAGGCTAAAGAGGCATCCGTGGACTTTTAAAGAGGTATTTGGACAGACATTACATCTGTGTTTTTCTCTTGCTCCTCATCTATTTTCTCATAGACTGTAAGATTCATTGTACTTAGTGGGAGCTTTGCAATCAACATTTACATAAGTCCAGCTGGAATCAGCACCAATAGAGTGAAAAAAACAAAAAACAAAACAAAACAACAACAAAAAAAAAACACTTCTTTCTCCAAAGCCCAGGCTCACATGTTTCTGAGGGCAAGAGCTGCTTATCTGCTCCATCACATGCTCACACTTGAATGGCCTAGAGAGTACCATCTCAAGAGGCTCCAGGGAAAGCTACTCTAGAAGGACAGATCAAGGGAAAATTCAAAACAAGGAGAAAGGCGAGACTACAGTAAGTAAATAGGGAAATGAGATTCAATCAGACAGAAGGGCTGAGTGTCCCAGAGCTGTTTGAGAGGTTCAGGGAGTCAAGAGACAAAGAATGGGTCCCAGCACTGCTTTGAAAGTCATGTCCACAGATGTCCAAGATAAAATCAGGAGAAATGAATGGACAAAACGTGGGGTCCCAGCAGATTGAACTCCCCAACTTCTTCCAAAGAAGCTACCCTATTTGTGAAACATTGCATGGCTGAGTAAAAAACAAGCATTTCATAGCCAGGAACATAAGCAGCCAGTACTATGCTGAAGGCCTGGTTCTCACCGCATTCCCAGTGAGGCCACCGGCCTGGCTGGGGAACAAGCGTCCTGCACAAGGCTGTTGGTCCAGCCTGGGCCTGGGCCAGCTCCTGGTCACTGACATGGCCTGGAGCAGGTCTAACAGAAGTGATACGGATCTCATTGCTTAAAGTGCCCAGCTGGGATGGAGCACATCTGGCCTTGTTCATATTTGGAATCACTCTGCTAGGACTCGAGCTTGGCTCTGCCCTTTGCTGCTTGTGCCCAGAGAACAAGTTTATTAACAATACCAGGTCACCTTCTCTCCTGCTGGCTTAGATCAAACAGGTTAACAACCACTCAGAAAATCCCCATGATATTTATGCAAACATCCCTATGCACCCACCACACGTTTTGATTTCCGTGAAACTGTGCTGTGTTTCGAGGAAAAAGGTCACTAAAATTACTTCAGATGGTCCACCACTCCCAGTTACCTGCTTCACACTCTTCTGGGGGTCTAAGGGGGAATACTCACTACACAACGCATTTTTGCTACGAGCTGCTGCTCAGCACAGCACTGAGTTCAGAGGTTCAACCAACACCACTGACACTCTATGGCCCTAAGACCTACTGCTGAGGTCTCTTGTTGCTTGTATTTATCCCACACCAAGCAGCTCTACTATAAGGGAAGGGTTAACTTCTTGCTTTGTAGCATAATAAGTGACTGAAAAAAGTCAACACCTATCATAGCAATTTTTTTAATCACTCAAAAGAAAGATGTGCGGTTGGGTTGTTGTTTTTTCCTTAACAGAAAAAGACCTGATTTAAAACCACATTTTTAAAAAACACATTTCAGATATCAGTCCCAGACTGTAAAGGCCATTTTTGTCTAATAAACACAGGAATAGAATGAAAGATTCATGTTTTAAAAATACATCAGTTAAGACAAACTGAGTTTTAGCAAGTCCCTTAAGATAAAAAAGCAACATATTTTAAAAAAGAAAATAAGAAGGCACAACATCAGTAATTCTTCAAGAAACTGAGGGTTTTACTCAAAACGTATTTTTTAATAATAATAAACACTAGAAAATGGGGGTCAAAAAAACCAAGCAGGTCTCGGGTTGGTTGTCAGACCAGAGCAGTGGGAGAAAGAGGAAGCAGGAAGGAAAAGCTCCTTCTCGCTTCTCGTCCTCTGTGAGTAAGGGGTAGCCCTAGCTCAGCAATGACACCAGTGGAAAGTCAGGAGCCCCCCAGCTCCACCCCGGGTGGCCAAACAGGGCTCCCCATGAGGTGACAGTCCCTGTGAGCAGGGCTCAGGGCCCGCTGCCACATGGCGCGCAAAGGCCGAGGCCTTCGTGCCACTTTGAGCCCAGCGGGAGGGGGTCGCGCAGGTGAGCAGTGCTGCCGCTCATCTAAGCTGGCTTTCAGTCATTACCGCGGCTCTTGCCACATCACTGAAGTGTAAATTCACTCAGTAAATCACACCGGCTTCACTGTTGCAAAATAGTACTCAAGAAGCACTAATAAAGCAGGAGAAATTGGATTTGCATTGAAGTCAACCTGCCACTTCAGCTGTCAGTCACTGCCAGTCAAGGGCTTGTAAACCCCATCCAAGCAGGCTTCCCAGCGAGCAAACTGGCCTGGGAAACTCGGGAAGCCGAGGGGAGGATGCCAGTATTGCTCAGCCCGGGATCTTCACGTTCCCTCTCCCCACACACACACAGCAGAAGAGTCAACACGGCCCAGTCTTGCATTACAAAACCTGGAGGACAGGGGACCACCACAGTACGTTACTCTGAAGAGTGAACTGGAGAGCCAGGGTGTTGTAATGCACCTTGATTTCTCTCCTGCTGGATGCAAGGCAGATATTTCCTCCACCCCCTTACTAGGTGATATTTAAGGAGAAAATTCCAGAAATGCTCCAAGCAATTTGACAGACCATTTCAGCTGGAAAATACTGGGAGAATGGATCTGGAAATGCTGAAGGACCTGAGTTCAGTGTCTTCCAACTGTTACTTCTTGGCTGCTAGTCAAAACAAATTCCTTCATGTCAAAATGGACCACCATCAGAAAAAGGGCTAAACATGGCTAAAATAAAAGATAACCTTTTCTTCTTAAATAGAAAGACTTAGATAGCCCCCAAATGACTTTTTGTTGTTGTTCATTCCACCAAACCTACTGAAACATTTTTGGTACCCTTTGCTGTCACCTGGCTTTCTAACCAAGGGTCTGAGCCCCACCATAAAGCAGCCTCTACATCTGTCCCTCCCCACCCCAGCTCCTCAGGGAGTGCCTGCAGACCTGGCACTGATGCAGGCACCCAGCACTGTCCCACTGCCAGCAGGCAGAAGCTCCTAGAGAGACCCACACTGGTGTGGCTGGGCCTGGCCAAGGCAAGCAGCATGACACGACAGGAACTGGCAAACCCACAGTGACGAAGGATTCAGCAAAGGTTAGCCTCAGACAGGGCTTTAACACATTCACAGTCTGAAATGCAGATAGCAGGAGAAGCTGGCACAAGAAGTCTTACGGCATCAGTCACTCAGCAGAAAAGACAAAATACAGAGTACTAAGTATCTGGTGTCTATATCCACCCAGACTGACCGCCTGCTCAACAATGCGGCAGTTCAGGTCTCTGGGTGCAGGGAGTGTCTGAGCCTGTTGCTGCCATCTGAGGGAGGCAGAGGCTCCGTGTGTGTGAGGTGCAAGCAGGTGGATGACCTGGTCCGCCTGGTGGCAGAACTCAAAGAGGAGGTGGATAGGTTGAGGGCTATCAGGGAGTGTGAGCAGGAGATAGACTGGTGGAGCGACTCCCTGCAGGCCTTGAAGGAGAGGTACCGGGGTGAGACACCCCAAATGGGGGTGGACCCCCCTGCCCTGTCGCTGTCGGGCAGAGGGAGGCGACCTAGGAGTTGAGGAGGAATGGAGACAGGTCCCTGCTCGACCTCGCAGGCAACGCACCCCCCCACCAGCCCCTCCTTCCCAGGTGCCCTTACATAACAGATTTGAGGCCCTGGAGCTTGAGAGGCCGGTGGATGAGGACGAGATAGAAAGTCTACCCAGGAGGATGCCTAGGGCGAGGAAGCTGACTCCACGCCTCAAGACTGCCTCCACCAAGAAAGACAGAAGGGTGATCGTTGTAGGTGACTCCCTTCTCAGGGGAACAGAGGGCCCTATTTGTTGGCCTGACCCTACCCGTAGGGAAGTCTGCTGCCTCCCTGGGGCCAGGGTCAGGGATGTTGCCAGGAAGCTTCCCAACCTGGTTCGCCCCTCTGACTACTACCCTCTTTTGATAGTCCAGGCTGGCAGTGATGATATTGAAGAGAGAAGCCTGAAGGCTATCAAACGGGACTTTAGGGGACTGGGACGGTTAGTGGATGGAGCGGGAGTACAGGTGGTGTTTTCGTCCATCCCTGCAGTGGCAGGGAGGGGTACCGAGAGGACACAGAAAGCCCACCTGATTAACACGTGGCTCAGAGGCTGATGCCAACACAGAAATTTTGGGTTTTTTGACCATGGGGCGCTTTACTCGGCACCCGGCCTGGTGACCGCAGACGGGTCCCTGTCTCCAAGGGGAAAGCGGATCCTAGCCCAGGAGCTGGCGGGGCTCGTTGAGAGGGCTTTAAACTAGGAAAGAAGGGGGACGGGGCTGAAATAAGTCTTGTTGGAGCTGTACCAGGGGGAACAATGGCAAGTCCGGGGGAGAAGGCAATGGCCCGACTGAAGTGCATCTACACTAATGCACGCAGCATGGGTAACAAACAAGAGGAGCTGGAAGCCATCGTGCAGCAGGAAGGCTATGAACTGGCAGAGGAGCTGGCCAAGCCGCTTTCCATCATTTATTGGCAGTCCTGGCTATCAGGAGAGGTCCCAGTCAACTGGCGGCTAGCAAATGTGATGCCCATCTACAAGAAGGGCCGGAGGGTAGACCCGGGGAACTATAGGCCTGTCAGTTTGACCTCAGTGCCAGGGAAGCTCATGGAGCAGATTATCTTGAATGTCGTCACGCGGTACTTGAAGGGCAACCAGGCGATCAGGCCCAGTCAGCATGGGTTTATGAAAGGTAGGTCCTGCTTGACAAACCTGATCTCCTTCTATGACCAAGTGACGCGCCTGGTGGATGAGGGGAAGGCTGTGGATGTGATCTACCTTGACTTCAGTAAGGCTTTTGACACCGTTTCCCACAACATTCTCCTCAAGAAACTGGCTGCTCGGGGCTTGGACTGGTGTACGCTTTGTTGGGTTAAAAACTGGCTGGATGGCCGGGCCCAAAGAGTTGTGGTGAATGGAGTCAAATCCAGTTGGAGGCCGATTACTAGTGAAGTCCCCCAGGGCTCAGTGCTGGGGCCGGTCCTCTTTAATATCTTTATCGATGACCTGGACGAGGGGATCGAGTGCACCCTCAGTAAGTTTGCAGATGACACCAAGTTAGGTGCATGTGTCGATCTGCTCAAGGGAAGGAAGTCTCTGCAGGAGGATCTGGATAGGCTGGACCGATGGGCTGAGGTCAACTGTATGAAGTTCAACAAGGTCAAGTGCCGGGTCCTGCACCTGGGGTGCAACAACCCCAAGCAGAGCTACAGTCTGGGAGATGAGTGGTTGGAAAGCTGCCTGGCTGAGAAGGACCTGGGAATACTGGTTGATAGGCAGCTGAATATGAGCCAGCAGTGTGTTCAGGTGGCCAAGAAGGCCAACAGCATCCTGGCTTATATAAGAAGCAGCGTGGCCAGCAGGTCTAGGGAGGTGATTGTCCCCCTGTACTCGGCTCTGGTGAGGCCGCACCTCGAGTACTGTGTTCAGTTTTGGGCCCCTTGCTACAAGAAGGACATGGAGGTGCTCGAGAGAGTCCAGAGAAGGGCGACGAGGCTGGTGAGGGGTCTGGAGAACAAGTCTTACGAGGAGCGGCTGAGGGAGCTGGGGTTGTTTAGCCTAGAGAAGAGGAGGCTCAGGGGAGACCTCATCGCTCTCTATAGGTACCTTAAAGGAGGCTGTAGCAAGGTGGGGATTGGTCTCTTCTCCCACGTGCCTGGTGACAGGACAAGGGGGAATGGGCTAAAGTTGCGCCAGGGGAGGTTTAGGTTGGATATTAGGAAGAACTTCTTTACTGAAAGGGTTGTTAGGCATTGGAATGGGCTGCCCAGGGAAGTGGTTGAGTCGCCATCCCTGGAGGTCTTTAAGAGACGTTTAGATGTAGTCCTTAGTGATATGGTTTAGTGGAGGTCTTGTTAGTGTTAGGACAGAGGTTGGACTAGATGATCTTGGAGGTCTCTTCCAACCTAGACGATTCTGTGATTCTGTGGTGTGTATGCAGCAGCAGGCAACCCTGGGAGCAGAAATTACTAGCAATCTTGTTCATTACAGCTGATCCAAACATATCCAGGATGCCAATTTTGATTTATGCTATTTTTCTTTTTCTAAAAGCTGTCAGTCCTGGCGAATTGTTCTAACCACCATATAATACAATACTCAAAACTACAACTTTGTTCCACTTGTAAAAAGAAGGAGCAACTCTACAAAAACACAAAACCTTTTCATGTAGATAGCAGCCCTCTCTCACACATACACACAGAAAAAAATAGAAAGAGAAAGAAGAGATTTTTAAAACTTTTTTTTATTATTATTATTTAATGAATGAAAACATAAAGGTAAAATGAAACATCTAGCAATGCACAAGGAAGAATAAGGGACTTTTTTATGTGAAAGGTTAGGGCTGTTTCACAACATTCACCTTCTTCACTAAGATGAAAAACGACTCACAAAATGAAATTAAAGCTATTGTTAAAGCTACCTGATTCATTTCCCCACAATTGGGGCATAGGTACAATGACCCCCTGCAACAGTTTCAGGGTTGCCCTGTTGGAAAGGGCCACCTTTCAGGACACCTTGCAGCTATGTGGCTGGTGAGCTAAAACACACCATTGATTTTTTATTTTTTTTATTTTTGTCACAAAATGTCATTGCAATGCAGTTGCACGATATCGTGCTGGCCAGAAATCACCTTCAAGACAGTTTAGTGGTATGACATGGTATGTCGTCAACAGTAAATCTGGGCTGGGAGGCAATAATCTATTCTGATGCTAATCATTGAGGACATCAGAATCAATTAAATGCCTGCTGTTAAGCATGCTACCTGGCCTACAGACAAACCACCTTGTTTTGTAACCTTCTATGCTTTTATTAGCTGAGCAGGCTCATATTAGGTTGACTTTTGGATAGGAGAGCTGCAAAGACCATGGAGTATCGATAGAAAAGGAATTAATGTATTCAAGCAGTGAATCCATTCTTAGAGATTGAACCCTGGAGAATTCTAGCGAGTGCTGCTCAGGTGAGCTCTGAGCTCAAATCTTTGATTTTCTGCAGTCAATGCTTGCCACCTGTTGGGAAGACCAGCCACATTTACCAGAGTGGCATTGCCAAGTTCCTGCGGGGACAGTTCCTCCCTATTTAAATTCCAACTAGAAGGCATAGTTGTCTTCAGTTCCTATGCAAAGGAGTTATTTATCACTTCCTTGGATGCAAATGAGTGCAGACACAAACAAGTTGCCTCACTTTGGCAGAACAATCAATGGTGCAAATATGAAATCAAGAACATTACGAGGCAGAAATTCTGCAGAAAAGCACTCAAGCTGAACAGAATTTATCAGAGTAAGGTCACTCTGGGAAAAAAAAAAAAACAATCTCATAAATGGTTTAATGTCATAAATGGTTTAATGAGGAGCACAGATGATCAGGCACACTGTATTTCTGTCTGCAGTGTTGAGGCCTCAGCTGGAATTATTATGTCTAGATCTGGACCCCAACATTCAAGAGGGATGTTGGCAAGTAAGAGCTACTTGTGAAGAAAAGCAACACTGGTCCAAGATCTGGAAAGTGCAACCTGGAAAGCTAGAAGGAGATGAAAGCATTCATTATAGAGATGAGAAGCCAAAAGAGAATCATCTTCCTAATAGGTAAAAGAACAGGGCTTAAACTGCCATAAGATCTAGATCAGGTGTAGGGACGAAGTGACAGTTTCCTGTGCTACAAACTAGTGCTAGAGTGTAGTGAGGCACTGGAGCAGATTGGTGTAGGGCAGCTGTGGTGTCTTGATTGCTGAAAGCTTTAAAGAATAGAAAATCAGTTAGAAAGTTAGAAAATACCCACCCAAGGTAGAACAGGCCTTCCCCTAAGGTAGGGAGATGGACTGGATTATCTCATGGTGCTACTTCCAGGCTTAATTTTTCTGATAATCATACTCAGATTAAAGAAACTAAACCACAGTGAAGCTGATAAATATCAGGAGCAAGACCAATAGCAAGAGGATTAAGATGACAAAGAACACAGATGCACATCACTGATACTTGCTTCAATAGTAGATGCAAAATAAATAAATCTGAGAATCAAAGGAGTAAAAGGGCAATTTACTGTGATTTCCCTTCCTTATTGTCCTAAAGTATTTCCAAAATAGCCATAACACATCTATATTTGCATAAAGAGATATTGCTCTTCAATATTTCTTTTTCTGGAGCTTTATTATTTTTTGTTAAGCATTAAAGTTATAGTTCTCTATGAAACAGTACTTTCCAGTAAGGAATACAAACATTAAAAAAATAAGAGAAAATACACTGCTTAGACTTGTTCAGAACCTTTCCCTCAAGAAAACACAACCAAACACGTATGTTTTTCAAACCATTCCATATCTACCTTTTCACCAGAAAGAAAAACAATGTTTTAGGCAAATGACTCCCCTCTTTTGGCAGTTCTGAATCCCAATTACAGAATCAATCCAAGAGCATCTGTGTTGTTGTCTAGCAACATCAAGAATTTGGTGATCGCCAGATACATGGAGAGGCAAGGAGCTAATGGTCTTGGGGTCTTTGTGGTTGCGGCACAGCTGATTAGCAGGAAGCATTACTTGAGGTTTGTCTCTGGCACTGGCTTAGAGCATGTCCCTGCATTGCCTTCCTGTGACAACAACTCCCAAAATTCATGGGCAGAGATACATGCTGTGGAGGAGGCCTGGGCACCTCAGTACCCTACCTTATTCTGGTAGAAACATTCATTATACGTTTTATCTTCCTAGTACTTTAAGAAATGGGTTCCCTCTCCCTGCTGAATTTGAAAAATCTGCTTCTGCTGCTCATATAGGGCCAAAACCATTGCTGGAAGAATTTAATGGGATCCATTGGTATTACTTTGATGCTGCCCTTGGCCCTGCATGTTCCTGTTACATCGACCTAATTTATTGTGTGTAGATGGTACAACCCACACAAATCTACAAAGCCCAGGACTGTGTAACCTGCACAGAACATGCACAGAGTTTACTCAGGTTCTGCCACTGGAGCACAAGCGATGGCTATAATGAGATGCCCGTGGGAGAAGGAATGATGGAACCAGTCATCATATCCACTGCCTCTTTTCAGAGGGTGAAATGCAATGCTCATCCAAACGCAACCTATGTGCTTCACTAGAAATTGGACTTAAACAGGTTAAAGTGTGCAGGACCAACTGCTCTCTCTGGGCTACATCCTCCCCTCACCTAAGCTGGCACTTCTGCATTATCCTCACAGAGTCCTGTTGATCTGCTGCCACCCGCCTTGTCCCCAGCCAAGGATCTGGAGCTTCCCAGCAGTGGCAAAACTCCATGTTTTTAACGCTGCTTGGTTGATATCACCACCAAATAAGAGTCCATTCATCACACGATCTATCCTGCTTTTCTCCCCCCCCCCGCCTCAAACCTGCAATACAGCAGTTACTCTCATTTCTCTCGAAGGTCCTGTGCGTACAGATCTTGCTGTGAAGTAGGTAACACTTTGTCTGAACTTCATGGTTTTTATCACCCGAGTATTAGTCATTTTCAATATGTTTCTGTTGCATTAATAGAAAAATATGGGAGCCCTCCGGTGGTAAAAATAATACCTTTAATTTCCCATAGATGATAACCAGAGACTGTAACCTAGGAGATAAAGTGCCTGCTTCAGCTTTCAAAGGTGCAGATGTGAGCACAACTACATTTTCAACACATTTTCTGTTCATTTTATTCCACTCATGTTGGTTTAACTTAATTAATAACCATTGATTTAGCAGGACCATAACAACAACAACTACCATCACCATTACTGATAGGTCAAATTCAGACATGCAGTAAAGTATGCAAATGTTGTAGGATGATGGATACTGGAATGATGGAAAATAAGGGCTTATTTTGAAGAAAAACTTAAAGAAAAAAGTCAGTCATGGTGTATGTAAGTCATTGATTTTCACCAAGGGTAGAGCATAGCTGATTACAATAAGTTGAAACAGTGAAAGTCTCAAAGAAAAATATTCTTCAAAGGTATAGTTTTAAAAGCTATGGATTCCCAACACTGAACTTTTATCAGCTAACAGAACAGCAACATAACAGCAGCCCATTAGCTTCATTCAGATCTGCTCCTTGATGCGACCTGCTTGCTCTTGCCCTAATTAAATTTTACCTGTAAAATCACTTTCACCAAAAAACAAAAAAAACCTAGTGTGGTAGGGAGAAAAGAGGGAGGGAGGGAAGGAATAAGGATCAGTAACTTTGCCTTGGAAAAATGAAAGTGCAACAGTGCACTGAGTTGTTGTATAATAAAATTGTTCTGCTTTAGTCTAAGCTTGTCCTTGTACTTTGGTGTTGCATTCTCTCTCCACAGCTCTTTAAAGTTGCATTTAAGTAACATCAGTCTCAAAACAAGTAAAAAAAATAGCTTACTTTGCATCTAAATATTAGAATATTCTGAGCTTTTTGCATCTTTGCTTTTGGTCAGGAATGCAGTTTTCATCAAAAACAAAAACAATTCACCTGGCCTGATGACTGTCTCAGAGAAGTCAGGGATGAGGGGCAGAAGAAGGCATGATACATCAGAGCTACAGAACCAGCAGTGGGAATTACTCCTTTATTTTGTTACACGTGAATGTGCAAAACACTCACATAACTGTCTCAAAACCATTCTTCTGGCTTTCATAACTGCAGCTGAAAGGCAGACAGAGCCATGTGATGTCAATGCATGCCATACCCTCATTTGTAACACAAACCAGCTGTCTTCTTTCATCACCCAAAACTAATCAGAGACAGAGACATCAGTAACAGAGAGAGAGAATCTGGAGATGAACACCATCCCATGTCCCGATGTCTCCTCCAAAGGCACAAGCACGGGAAAATGCCAGGTAGCTCCAGGATCAATCACATCTTGGATGGGGACCTTCCCATTTCCTGCTCCACTATGTGCCCCAGCACACATGGTTTTGAACAGTTCCTCACTCCAACAAGTCATTCCAGCCTCCCAGCTGTGCAACTCCCAGACTGAAGCACACTTTTTAGTTAACTAAAAACTATAGTTACTAGCACAAGCTACAGCTGTAGCTGATATCCTTTTAGCACTGTGCCTTGATCTGTTGCATTGCAGGGAAATAAAAGGTAGTTTGGGTCAAAAACAAGAGTGATAGTCACTCTGGAAAATCAAATACGCAAATCAGATAGACAACAATAAGAGCTGAGCCTAAAGCACACAGGGGTTAAAGTATTTCCTTCCCCAGCAGAGCAACCCACAGTTCAGAGAGCATGCTTCCCTCAGGCCTGCATGGAGCATGGTTCAGAGAGGAGGACCTGCCCTCTCAGACATGCGAGGATCTCTCATCAGGAAAGCAGAAGGCAAGATCCACAGTGCAGATCCGAGAGCAGAAAACATCAGTGGCCCTGTGCGGCAGCTGTTCTTCCTGCTAGTAAATAGGCTCAGCTCACCCTGACTATCTGCAGAGCCAGTTGCCTGATGCAAACACCGTAATGTTTTGCATCAAGGTCTTGCTTCTGTACTGTTCACAGTGCTGGAAAAGGAGTTTCCCAGATCTCCACCCTCCCATCCCCAGACTATCTGTATATTGAGCACTGAAGGAAACAGAGTACAAGGTGCCAAGAGTTTTGGGATGCACACTGCCCTATCTGGATTTACTTTTAAATGCTTCCTTCGTCCATTTTTTGCCCCCTTCTCACTGATGCTCTATGAGGCTCATGGTGTTACACAGAAGAATGAAAAATCTCATGTTGTTCCCCAGATATCTCCAAAGGAAAGCTCAGGCTTTCCACCAAGACCCTGCCCACAACCCCAAACTTCACTAGTTGTTTGGGATCAAAATTGCCTTCATCAGACCCTGGATGAGATGAACAGGGACAACCCAGTTGTATTAGGCTTTTGTTGCCATAATCCTACTTTTATACTATTTTTATACTATTCTGGATTTGTCAGACTGGAAGAAGGTGATTTAACCATCACCATGGAGGACTCGCCAAGCACAGAAGACATGCAACTGCCCTAGAGCTCACAGCCAGCATTACACCACCACTTTTCATAATCAGAAGTATAGTCCAGGAGAGAAGGGAGAGTAAATCAGAAGAAATTTGCCCCACACACTACTCTATCACAAATAGTCTCATTTACAGAAAATGCTCCCTTGCCAGCCATGAGTCAGAAAGCCACCTCTGCTCTCTGTTTGACTCCCCATGGACAGGACACAGCTGTACATTGTGGCATCTTGAGCCTTAACCACACACGGAGCATTTCAGAAATAATTCACCGGGTTTCACTCTTGAATCTCACAGTTGATTTTCCTCAGAGCTGGCATCAGGGTTAACCAAAGAGCAGCAGAAAAAAACACAAATATGTCTGACTGAGGAAGAGATCTGCCAGATCTCCTCTTCACACAGCACTTAAATTGACTTCACCTGGTGTTAGGAACATCTTCCTCAGATCCAGCCCCACATTTGGGAAGCCATTCCTCATAGCCCTGTTTTTAAGCTGTTCAGATGAACACTATACATCCCACTGTTTAAAAGCAGCCAAGCACAAGCAACTTCAGTTCAGCATTTTGTGCTGCAGCCACCACATACTGCTCTGCCATCGCCAGCTGACCCTGGGTGAGCACAGGAGAGAATGCATGTAGGCAGGGACATGCCTTGACACCAACTGCACACAGACATGGATTCCCTCCGCTGCTGCTCATGGTGACTGGGGAAGATGAGATCTGCTATAACCATGATGCCAAGCATAGGGAGGACATGTCAAGTAGAATGAGGTGTCTTTCCTCCATGGGTTTAGACCTCTCCAAACCTTTGTTTACTAGAAATCAAGCAAGGAATTCAGAAGACAGCAAGCATTTCTAAGCCACCTCTTGGCACTGCAGATGGAAAAACCATAAATACGGGTTTTCCTCTCCAGCATATTTCTTGCTGTGACTGTCAGGTCAAAGACACAGTAACCTATAGTGATATGCCCCCACTTTTCTCATTCTACAAGCCATGTCTGTTGTTGGTCTCCTCTCCTCCACTTCCACATGATGGTCTTTACCCATCTAGAAGATCTCCATGACCAGCTACATAGATTGGGTAGTATACACCAGTAAATTCACTAGTAACAGGAGTAATACCCTGCCTCTATTGCTCATTTTTAAAACCCCACAGAAATAGCGGAAGACTACCAGAAAGCAACCGTGTTTCACAAAGGCTCTGCTCTATTGTTTCTTGAGGGCTTGTAGCAAATGTACTCTTCTGGACCTCCCAAATACCCTAGAAGATTACCATCCACATTTGTAATGACACAGAATTCCAGCTAGGGATTTATTTTGTTCTCCCATCTTTTTTTTTTTTTAAACCAGCATCACAGCATAGCAGCCACCACTGCCGCAGCAGCTCCGTTCAAGTCACATCAATTCCATTCCCAGGGGTACAAACCAATTTCTCTTGTTTTTCCGCCCGTCTCTCTGGCTGAACCTCCAGCAGCCTTCAATCCCATTAATCCAAGCACTGCTGGCGATGACGAAGACTGATTTCACCAGCAAAAGATCAATTTGTATCTCCCCCCCTTTTTCTTTTTTTCCTTTTTTTTTTTTTTGGTGCGGTGTACAAAATATCATGAAAAAGGCGTTAGTGGTGATAGTTCCACAACAGTGAAATAATAGAGTAATAAGGCAATCCACTTTTGACCTTGCAGGACAGCTAATTCATCTACCCATCTATCTTAATTATTCCCTGGGTTACAAAAGAGAAACTGTACAATTCATTCATTCCACGGTGACAATTCCATTTTCCACCCCCAGTAAAGCACCATCCTTTCTCTGCAGTGATCCTGCCATAGGCCACATCCCTTCTCAGCCTACTCACACCAGCCCACATGCAAACAGTCATTAGAGGCCTGATCCAAAACCTGTTGAAGTTGATCAAGTTGGGCCCTCACTGACCCCAACGCACTCCAGACAGCACCCTTCCACGCCTTCCCCTCACTTCTGAGCAAACAAGAAGGTGGTCATCTTTATAAGCCTAATCAAAAATAGCAGTGGGATCTCTGGAAGAGTAGACAGGCATTCAGACAGGCTAACTTTGTTCTGGGAATCTGATCTTTTCAGATCTCTCATGCTGGTGGAAAGAAGGTACCTTCCAGAAAGGTGTGTATAGTCTCAGCAAAGCCTATGAGATCTACCTGCACTGGATGAGAGGAAGACAAGACCTCGGTATTTGAAGAGCTATTGTGATAAGGGTACAGAGAAGACACAGGCAGACAGCACAGAAGAGTCAAAGAGCCTCTTCTGATGACACTGCTTTAAGTACTGCTATATATCATTTGCTGAATATTAACGTGGCTAGCAAGTTAATATCTGACTATCAACATGACCTTATATCCACAGTCTAACCTTCCTGCTGCTGTGCCTCGGAGACTGAGTCCCATAGCCTACCTATTTTTAGGTACTGTATCTACAAGTAGACTGCACACACCACTCTGACCTGCAGAGACAGGCTGGTGCAAGTGAATGCCTCTCACTGCTCTCTGAAAGAGCCAAGGTTCATCTTTATTTCCAATAAAGAAAGGGAGATGTTGGCATTCACAGTGTCAAAATTTCACAAAAATCCTTGCAGCCTAACAGTTTACTAAGAAGAGAGCTATCCACAAGGGAAGGTAAAGAGGAAGGTCTTTCAAAGGGAGCAATGGCAACTCAGACAAACCCCACTAACTCTTGGCTGTTCCTCCTGTGAATTAAGCTGAAATAAAAGCAGCAGAAATCCCCATAAGGGCCAGCTGCCACTGGTCTGGTCTTCTCCTGCTGAAAGGAGTATCAGCTGCTGATATATCATTGAAAACGCACACTTTGCTAGTGTACATTTCCCACTTATCTTCAAGGGTTTTTTTTTTCTTTAACTCCATCTTTGGGCTCCACAGGTCACTTAGTTCCTCTGCTCTGCAGCTCCAGATCCCTTCTGGCCTTCTCACTAGCTGGACTCTTTTCTCCTCACCCTCATCTGTCTCCCTTCAGTTTACTCTCTTCGTACTGCTCAAACCTGCATCTCTGCTTGCCTTTCCAACACCCAAGTTCCACTTACCTAAAACACATACCCATCTCCACCTTAAAGCCACTAGACCCAGCACTTTTCTTCTTTGTCTGTAACAGGTCTCCTTAATTTGAAATCCTTTCCTGCCTGCTTTCTCCACCTCTGTCCCACCCATCTCCAACCTGTGCTTCCCTCCCATATCAAATCCATTATTTTTTCATCCCCCAACCTCTCACCTCCTGGACTCCTTTGTCTCACACATTCCACCCTTGGGATTCACCTTATGAAGGCAAACTGATCTTCCACCTACTTCGCTCTGTGGATATATCCTCTTCTCTCCTACCTCTTTCCCATTTTTATCTTAGTTTTCCCCTTCTTGCTTTCTATACTTTCTAAAGTCCCTGCCTTATTATCTCACCAACTTACTGCTTCTTCCTCTGCATAGCCCGCTCCACAAGTAAATGAGCTATTTCCCTCTGTGTCATGTCTGATCTAAGACTCATCTCATGAAGGTAGTGAGCATACTTTACATGAAGTTTGGACAGTGCCTTGTCAATGCACAGTGCTTCAAGCCATTGTTATTAACACACTAGTAACACAAAGATACCACCTCAGGTTCAGGTATCCCCAAGTCACCAATGCTGTGCTGCCACAGTGACTGGAAGCACCAGAGGCAGAGCAGGACAAGCTGATGGGCAGGCACAGCTGACACAGGTTGCTGCAAGCTGTTACACTGGAAACAAGAGAGCTACCCCAGCTCATATCCTACCTACCCCAAGCCCCAGCAGTAAAGCTGTACAGTGTCACACTACAGAGTGACACAGAGCAACTATTTTTCCAGTTAAGATATTGACTGCCTGCTGAGGAAAATGCATTTCAGTCCCTGACTGACACAGGTTCCATGGATGACCTTGGTCAATTCATATGACATGCTTGGGAGTCCATCCTCACACAAAGGAGGACCACAATCCTTCATCTGCTTCTTGGCATTGTGCAGACAGAATGACAGATGTCCTTTGGGGCAGGTCCAGTCTCCAGCATCCACATGCGGTTCACACTCTTCTTCCACAAGGCAGTCTCTTTGCTCCCTTTGGCTTTTTTCAGGTGTTTCCCTGACCCCAGATCCTTGGGAGTCTTCCTTAAGGTACAACATGAGCTTTGCTGTTTCCCAGAAGCCCTCTTCCCCTCATTCCCTCTTTCTGCAGTATATACAGTAATCCTCTTCCTTCCCCTTTTTGTCAGGCTGACCACATGTTCTCCTTCAAATCACCATCCAAGCAAAGCCCTGAGTCTAGTCCAGGTGTTAGCCCATACACCCTGATGCAATGGGATATTTTTTTTTTTTGATAACCTGGAATTCATGTTGAAGAATCTTCACTCTCCTTCCAGAATTAAGCTTTCTTCACATCCTGCTGTGCCAGTGTTTGTGGCATGCAGGAAGATTTCCCACCTGAAGCGTAGTTCCTAGTCTCCTTCCTGGCACTGGGTAGGGAGTACAGCTAGACAGCTGCTTCAATCTTCTTGATGGCTGGTGCACATACAAAGCTTTTGGAGTCTTGTACTTCCTTGTTCCCCCAGAGAGCAAAGTTTCTTGCACAGCTGAAAATTAACTTCTGGGGTTGCACTTAGTCACTTCTTCCTAAATGGCCTGCAAAGCAGCTCTGGAAGCAAAGTATTGCACTCCAGGGATCCCATGACCAACCTTACCCAGGCACTCCGAGACAAAAGAAGGGGAGAAGAGCAAGAGGAAGGGGTGAACAAGGAGAATGGCAGTCCTGGACAAAGAATAAGTTTCTGAGAAGGGAAAAAGGAAGGAATGAGAATGAGAAGGGAGTGAAGGAGAGAAAAAGGAATGGAGGGAGAGAGGGAGAAGCAATAATAAGGTCATTTGTTACAGGAGCTACTCCTAGTCTGTGTGTATGTAACACAATTTGAGCTAATTGTATTGCCCTCACTTTGGGGACACTGCTGTCTGTCTCTGAAGCTTTTTCTAATTTCCCCCCTTAATGTACGATTTCAGAATCTTTCATTCTAATGATTTTAATGCAATCAGCAAAACTATGCATGTAATTGTCTTTGGCACGGCACTCGCTGGAGTGGCACTCAGGGACAGCTCCCTGAACCCAGGACTCCGGCAGGAGAATGCAAAACAGGCCTGTTTTCAATCACCGCGGCAGAAGGCAGCCGGCAACGTCTGCGAAAGGCTGCCGAAAAAAAACATTTGTCGGAAGACAATGACAAAAAAGGGGGTCTCAGCTCGGTGCTATTCAGAGACAATTTGTAAGCACGGCTGTTGAAGTCGATCCAAAGGCTCCGGAACAGCTGGAGCTTTGCAGTGATTGATAAGTGCGCCCAGGAGAACTTCATTTCTGCCTGAATGAAGACAAAAGCCCCGCGATGCTGGGCGGATGGGTAATGTCACTATCATTAAGTAGTGAGAGTGGATATGCCAGACCTTCAGATGGGGACACAGTCAGGGCTACGAGGAGAGGTCAGGGCACCCTCCCTTCCTCCCCATCACCGCCAGCTCTTTCCCCTCCCTGACTCCCCCTCCCCACACACACACTTTCAGCACAAACACACCCTTTGCTAATTGTAATGCCAGTATAATAAAGTTCCCCTGGCTTATGAGTACCACAACACAGGTCTGTCTCCTCTTCACAGCAGCTGTGTACACGCTCCTTCCAACCCCGCTAGTGCTGTTCTACCAGAGGAGGCTCCAGGCCATCCGGATGGACCTTATCCAGGGACAATGTGACTGTTGCTCATGGTCCCACACTCAGATGACATCAGCCTTGACAGCCACCTTCAGTACCAAAAATGGGTGACTCCCAACCAGAGGCTCCTCATCTCCTTCCCCGTACTGCTCACCAACCCCTTCTGACACACCCAACCTGCATTTCAAAAGCCAAGTCCAGCTGAAATTTTTGGACAGCCCTGTGAGAACAGTCTCAGCACAGAAAGAGCAAGCATGAGGTATACAAAGCTGATTGCAATGGAACTGAACTGATATCTATGCACTTTGCACAGCATCTCATCTGTCTTGAGGCTTACCTGGTATGGGATGTTTGCTGACACTTTTTTTCCCTGCAGTTACCAGATCTCACATACAACATTAAGTGTGAATACTATTAAAGCCCTAGCTCTTGGAGACAAGTCAATGAGAATTCCAGCTTTAGCTTTGTGCTTTTGTCATGGTGAACAGAAAGCTGGAAAATACAACCCAAGTACATTCTGCAAGTTCTGAAGTACAAGTCAAAACAAGACTCTTTACCCAATTGCACGTGGTTCTGCCTATACTAAGTCAAAAATCAAAAGCTGTCTACTCAGTTTCAACATGTTCCATAATTATGACGCTAGACACCTTGTAGCACCACTGGGAATTAGCAGTGTACCACAGAAGCCATCACAAAACAGTTCACAGTGAGGGTGATATCCATGCATGAAGGGGAACAAACTGCTTGAAAGTGCTCCAAGCTTGTCCCTCAAATCCTCAGAGGATCTAACAGCCCCCATCTCAAACACGTGCACTTTCCACTGCAAGTACTGAACCTACCTCTTTTCGCCTCTTGTCAATGGCCAGCAATGCCTCACACAAGACAAAGACTTCTTCCAAACACCACACAATCATCCCTTCAGAGAAAGCAGATGAGCCTGAAAGAAACATGAGGAGCTTCAGAAGAGTCAGGTGAAGTTGGTCTCGGACCTCTTCCAAACTGTTGCTGACCCAGACCAAATCACACCCACTCTTTCCCCACTGCTCCACCTGTGGGAGCTCTGCAGTGCAGGGTCCTGGCTGCTGTTCAGCTGTGGAGCACCTACAGCCTGAGCAGGGGCTCTGCCCTGCCCCAGCAACAACATTCCCAAGGGTCCCTGCTGCCTACCAGTGCCTAAATTCCTGCCATGTCGCCACCATGCCAGAAGCCAGAAGTGAAGTTAAACAAAAGCAGAAACTCCTGCTATTAAACTATGGCAACATTGGTGTCACAGAGCAGATCCATATGAACGTTCAGAAGCTCCATCTCCCCCCTTGATGCCCATAACCTTCACAGACAAGCTGCCCAGAGGGAGGGAGCTGAGAGGCCTGCAGATGTCCTCCTTTGCAGAAGGGGATCTCTAGCACCTTAGCTCTAGCAACCAACTATTCAGAGCCTGGGAGGGAAAAATCTCCTGTTTCTCCTACTCATCTGGTGACACCCGTGTTAGCAACCCTGTCTCAGCCATGGTTGTTCAAAAAAAAAAAAAACCTACCACGCATGTAGGCCTTTCAACCACAGCCCCAACACACCCACACAGAAAGCCGCCGGACACCTCCGTGCCTCCTGCTGGTGGTGACAGCAGGCTCAGTTGACATTCCCCTCAATCTTCCTCCACTTTCCAAACTCCAGGAACCTTTTGCTGAAGCGACAATTTCTTTGACTGACTTACGCCCAGCCAGCATCTTGCTCTCTGCAGGGTGAGGGAGTGGCGCAGGCCGGCAGGAAAGCCAGCTCCCTTCAGCTGCTATTTGTACACGTCACTCTGAACCTCCACATTCAGCACTGTCCCTGCCAAAGCCCCCCCCAGGATGTGCACGCTGTTCCCTCCCTTGCTGTCCCCAGAGCTGGCACAGCCGGCCGCACCTCCTTCCTGCCCTGCCAGCTAACAGCTACACAGAGCACTGCGGTGTGGGGGGTTTGAGGTGAGCAGTGTGTGCTCGGGGGCCTGTCCTCCCTGAGCTGGCACCCCTACCAGGCACGGCTCTCGTAGCATCTCTAGGGCACAGGGATCACAGCAGACTTTCTGGAGAGGAGAACAGAGGCTCCCGAAGATCCTGATGGTCCCCACCACACACACACAAGGAACAGGATCCCGATGTCCCAGCAGCTTACAGCTCCTCTCCTCCACTGAGTGATGCCACTTCAGCCTCTAAACCTCCACGCTGCAGAGAGATGCGATGATACGAGAGCATCTGCTAAAGGCAGAGATGGTCTTTTTTCAGGACGTGCACATTCAGCAGTGTTATCAGCAACACATCAGAGCAAAGCTTCAGCAGTGAGCAGAAGCAAGATACCAGGCTTTAATGAACTAATCTGGGCCTGCAGAGACTTGGTTCCAACTAAGTAAAGACTCCCCAAGCCTCCACTCAAGCCCCATCAGACCTAAGCCTCCAGCAACATGACTGTTAGCTGCAATATCGTGCTCCCCATGCGACACTCCATCTCTTGCTGCCACCAGGCTCCAACTTCCAGAAGGAGGATCCATAAGGAGAAGTAATTGCCCAAGTGTCTCACTTGGGCAATTTTACAGGGCCAGGCAGGAGCGGTCCCTGCTTGTAGACCCATACAGGTACAGCCTCTGTGCCCACCGTGGGAACACAGGGCAGAACCAAAGGCAGTCCCAACACCTCAGAGCTCTCAGTTCGGATCCAGACCCAAATGGCAGTGGTGCTTGGTGCTGGCAAGTTCCAACCCCTTTGTGCACCTCCCTGCCCAAACCCATGACAGTAGGGCCGAGCAGGACCCCAAAATCTCCTCCAACATGCCTCTGTCCCCACTCTGATCTGTGGGGTAATAAATAGTGATCAATCTTGACAGAGAGCATCCAAGTGCCTGGCGTGCTGTGGAAGGTGAGGGCAAGGCAGGCTGCTGCAGGAGTGATCCCTGGCCTGCCTCTCGAGATGACCCCAGAGAATTCACACTGCCCGCTCCCTCCTCTTGAAAGGTGATAACAAAGGTGTGAGTTTCTAAGCCTGACTGGCTCATAGAGTTAAAACCCAGTGAACCTGACCAGATCAGTGATAAAGCCAGAGCTGTGCTGAATTGGTCATTCTCTTGCTCTCTCCTTCTCTCTGCCTGACCCCTCTTTTGCATGGTTCAGAGAATCGGCAAAACTCCCTGACACAGAAACTGGAAGACACTCGATCTGTCGGTAACAATTTCCAGCGGCTTTGATGGGAGCAGGCAGAGCACAGGGAAGCTAAGAAAGGGAAAGTGAAGAAAAAAAAAGGAAAAGCATTTCTCCTGCCTCCTGTTCTCCTTGCTTCCTGTCACTCATTCATTTTTTCTTTGGCTTTCCCTCTTTCCTGGTACTCTGGGAGCATCCTTTCTTTGCTGATGGACAGATAAAGCAGCCCATGGGCTGCAGGAAGTATCCCAAACTGTGTCATGAAACAGAATAATTAATCATAGAGGAAATACTGTCTGCACACAAAAAGGTAGATGAACCGTCTTACTTCTAAGCCCCTTCTCTTGCAGTGTTCTGGTTCCCCGTCCAGGCCTGGGGTTGCCTGCACTGACACAAAGACCTAGAACAGGTAGGAAGGCCAGTGCAGAAGGCTGTACTGATCACACAGGGCCTAGCTTTCATCACAACAAAACCAGACCTTAAACATTGCCATATAAGCTGCACCTTCAGATAACTCGCACCCTTGGAAGGGCCAGTGCTTGAAAACAAGCCACCTGTACAGAGGCAGGATGGAAGAGCACCAGAGGAGAAATAGAAAGGTTTACAGCAGCAAAAATGCACAGGAGGTACTTGGCTACTGAATCACAGTGAGTCAGGTTTCTACATTTAGCCCAGGCACCACCTACATGAGATAGCAGCAGGATGACAAAACGGTGATAACCACCATGAAGCCTTTTCCTTCAAAAGGCAAATCACATCTGGCTCAGAGTCTATATAGCATTTCATGGCTAGATGAGACCATGATTCCCTCCCCCGCCCTTCCCTTGACACAGACAAACTCAAAAGGAAAGTTTCCCTTCCTGCATGGTGGAAACACCACCAGTGTGTTTACAGCAGGAAAGGGTCCCAGGATTGAAGAAAGGGCTGAAGTCTAACTTTGGAAGTGATCAGTGCAGGAGTTTCTCTCCTCATCCAGCTCTTGGCAGTGCCACAATCAAGAGTCCATGGTGTCCATCCTCACTGGATCCCAGCATTGTGGCACATCAACAAAAGGAAACCCCAGAGGTGAAGTTGCAATTGCCCTCCCTGAGACTGCTGATCCAGAGCTGTGCCAAAGGCAGCTGCTTGTTCCCTCCTCCAGAGATAATTGCTTGTGTTTGAGACACCGCTGCTGCTCTCAGAAGATCTGGCATTTAGGTCTGCTGCAAGTACCCTGACCATGTCCCAGGAGAGCCACAAAAGGTCTGCAGGTATTTGGTGGTTACTTATCCCCAGCTAGCCAGAGAGCAGTTACCATCACCCCACTGACGGGCCAGGTGTTGCACACAAACACTCCCACTGGCAGTACAGCCACAAATCAGCACCTGTTAGCAGGCTGCTCATACTGCAAAATCCATCCAGGACAGGGGAGGGATCTTGCATGCCACAAGCTGGAAGCATATCCTGCTCACTGGTGGGACTGGGGAGATCGCAGGAGTGAGATATGCAAATTCATCAGCACAATTAAATAGAAAGGGTCAGGTCGATTAAGAGAACTCACAGGAGTGAGCAGGAAGAGGCTGTAACAGAGCCCACCTTGTGAAAACCAGAATGCCATCCATGCAAACCTCACGGCCATGTCCACTTAGACTGCGCAGTCTTCAGAGCAGCAGCTATCTCCTACCATGCTTTGCACAGCACCCAGCACCCCAGGCCCCAAGCTGAGACAGGAGCCACCAATCTGTGATGAGCAGTGACAAAAACATTCACAACAGATGATTTATGGAGTGTCCTTCAAGCAGAAATCATTGAGTGAGCCACAACAGTTTCCAGAGCCTTTAAAAACAAGTCCCCCTTTAGGGTCACAACTGGCCCAGATTACCTATAACCCTACAAACTGATGCAAACCACAAGTGTCAAAACCTAGGGAGTCTCAGCCACAGGAAAGTCAAGGCAGGGAAAGCGAGGGAGCAGATCGGACTCTGCACAGCTGCACCCTCTCAACCAGTTACTGTGCAGTTGATGCTCTAAGACTGCCCACCACGACCACACCAGTTTTGGACTTATCCCGCCATGGCCATTTGAAATGAGCAGCCAAGTATCTGGACACCAAAGATAAATAAGATTTCTACTGATACTGCTTCCACAGCAGGATACTAGAAAATTTAGCTGACCTTTGTTAAATAAGCTCAATGGGTCCCTTGAGATAGTGAATTACTATGAGCCAAGCAATGAATATCTGCCCCGAGCCACAGCCTGCAGGAAGGTTTTTCCTGCGCAAGAGGCTGTAACCCATCTCTGGGCAACATATTTCTTTTATGCAAGGGGAATAGGGCACCCCAGCCCACTGCCAAGGAAGCAAGTTGTGCCCCATCTACAAAACCACCCAATGAAGCTTTTGAATTGTGGCACAGGAAACTTCTCAGCAAGAAAGCTGAGTGGCCAACATAGCATCTGCCTGCCTGGGGTCCTCAAGGAGTTAGAGCAAGGGCAGGCAGCTCCTGGGAGACAAGCTCAGAGACATCAAAGTTGCAGGGTCCCATTAATGCGCATCCAGGGGCACGATGCAGACCCAGACCATGGCCAGATGCAGCCACTCTAAGTCTTTGTGTTCCTGTGGGAAATGTCAGGCCTTCAGGAACACCTGCCCACCTGTCCCAGCTTGCCTAGCCGCAATGCAGGCCATGTCCTCTCCTGTAGAGGTGGCAGATGGGAGAGCTGTGCTACTCAAGGCTTTTTGATCCATGTCCTGAGGTGGGTCTGATGGGACACAGATGTCACATGTGGCAATACCAGCTGAGACATCACCATCCTACAGCAGGAAATGTAGACTGCTGTCCTACCGCACCTGGCAGGGAAGCAAGCTGTACTACACAGCTGCACCTGGGCCGTTTCATTCAGCTTCTCCACAGCTGCAGCAGAAAGCTGAGCAGGGCTAGCCCCTTCAGAAGGAACTAAGCTAGGACAGTTTCCAACTGGCAAAGATGTGTCCAGCATCACATTTCTGGGTATCTACAATTGCCCCAAGTGTCACTACTGCTTCCTTTCACAACAGAGTGAGAAAGAACAGGGAGGGGAGAAATAAGATTGGAAACTATTTTCTTCTTGTCCTCCTTCTTTAAGCAACCCCTGGTTAAGTGTTTAGACAGATACCTGGATTGCCCCTTCATGGCAAATTGAAAAAACATCTGCTTCAGGTTGGTTTGAGCTCCCTTGGTTTTTCTGTCTCCCCCCGCACACACCCCCAACTCTGGCTTCTCAAAAGTTCTAACTGAAACAGATCACAGTTTCTAACGTCCATAAAAACAGGAACATTTTTATTTTTGAAACCTATTTCAGTGGCCCCAAGGGGCCACCTCATTTTCAACGAGGTGGGGGGAGGCTGGGGCAGGAACAGGGATGGCTAGGGAAGGAAGATCATTCATTGTGGCTGAACAAGCACAATTCCATTTGCCAGGCTCTGAAATGAGAAACTCGTTGCTGATGAAATGAAAAAAAGGAAAGAGCTCCTCTGTCATTTTTCTCCTTTTCTCCACCCCAAGTCTTTCTTTCCTTTTTCTCCCCCCGCAGCCCCCCCAGCCTTCCAAGCAGGCTCTCTGGAGATGGAGGAGGAGATGCGCAAAAAGGCTGGTGTCTCAGGGGAAACCCACACCTCTCTCAATATTCAGAATATTAAATGTGAAATGACAGAGGAGTTATCAATCTTATTTTGATGGAACAAGGAGTTTCATTTGTTAGTGCAGGATGTGAAAGAGGCCTTTCAGAGCCATTCACTGACTTTTCAAAACACATTTTACCACTGGAGCTTTGTGACTGCTCATTGTACACAGTGTCCTGGTAGGAAGGGGAGCCACATCTACACCTGCCAACCTGTCCTAGGCAGAGAGCAGGGGAGGTGCAGACGGGCAGAAGTACACACAATGGCAGCGGTGCTGTGCAAAGCAGCAGCACAGGGTGATGGCGAGCTCTTAGCTGGTGGAAAGCCTTATACGCTACTTCAGTTGGCCTGTAAGATCTGATGATGCAGCCCAAAACGTGTAACAAAGTCAGCCAGACCCTCTGCTGACACCAGTGACTACAGCATCTGTGAAACCAACCGCGCCTAATCCTTAACTGTAGGCTCACCCCAAGCCCCCTTAGCATCAGCATGTCAGCACTCTTCCTCACCTCCCTAATCCTAGCACACCCAGAGAAAAGCTTGAGCACGAACAGGAGAACAGCCTAACTCTGAGACAGGCCAAATATCCCCAACTTGATGATAACGTACCACACACAGCCATCCGGAGAACTGGGTCCTGGCTGACCGCAGAACAGCAGTAGACCTGGGATTAGGCTCCAATGGGACCAGTGGGAAACACAGCTGTTAGGGCAGCTCCTGGGGAAAAAAAAAAAAAATACTGTCAGCATTACAAAGTTTCCAAGTGAAAGACAGGTCAGCTACCCAACGAGCAGAGAAGAGCAGACACAGGGCAGGACTGCTCACTGGTAAAGAAAGATAGCAGTGTTGTGGGCCATGGGCTGCAAGTTATATATTCTGGTCCATGTGGTTTTCTGGCTTCTTGTCAATCCTGCTGTTTATTAGGTTGGCATTTCTAACCCTTCCCTATGTTCTGTACTGTGTGATCCATAGCCCCCAAGCTTGTGCGCTGTCCCCTTTTGGGGCAACCAGAAGGGACAGGTTTCAGTTTTCTCCTAATTCATCTCTTAACACTGCCTGACTTTTCCTAATCATCAGCAGTTGTATTTGGGGCTGAACCAGCGACTGTGTGACCCAATTCTCTCTTCGCTTGCTACTAACTAGTAAGAATTGCAGACAAATCAGATATATACAGGCTCCAGAGACCTGCAACAGACACGTGAGTTACTCTGACCAACATTTTCAAGCCTTAAAGATAAAAGTTTGGTTCCTAAGTACACATTTACTACTACTGAAAACGTTCTGCTGCTCTGAAGTTAGCATAAGCAACACACCCATTCGGGAGGGAGGATAAAAACACGGATACCCCAAAATATTCAGCACCTACCCTTGGATTTAAGAACCAGCTGGAGGAGGTAAGTAAAACTGCCTTGTTTCCCAGGGAGCTACACTGATGTAAGCTAACTAAAGGTTCAGGCCCCCAAGTTTTATACAGACAAGTTGGAAATGCTAGGCTGCTGCTGTTTCCTGCAGAGCCAGCATATCGCAATGAGGTGCTGTTGTTTATGACAGACCACTGTGCAGGAAAAATCTCCCGGTCTCAGACGTGGCCTTTCCATCAGAGGTCACCAAAAAGTCATCAGTGATTTCATCAGATATCAACCAACTCAATTGCCCTTACGTGCACACATAGCAGTAACAACGTACGGGTCACACTCATTTCCTTGTGTGAGTCAGTCACTCTGAGCCCAAGGCCACCAGTTAGGAGAAAGAAAGATCGCCTGAGATCCTGAATTTGATTTCTGCTTTGGCTCAGATCTCACTCCCAGCAACATGCCTACTGAGTGATTACAAGAATTATACACCCAGTGTAGTGTTACAGGAGGCTGTCCAAGGGAGCTGTACTGCAACAGCAGAGATCAGCATGGTCCCACCAACACCCCAGCATCTCAGCACGGATTGTGGATCTGCTCCGACATCTGCACCCCACAAATTTGGCTACTGTCTGATGTTAGCATCAGAAAGACAAAGAGATGAAAGAGTAATACAGACATTTCCCACGGAGAAAACACTTGCTCTAGCTGTCAATGATTTACAGGGTCACGCTGTTCTTTGTTGACAGATTTTATTATTTATCATGTTCATTGCTGGTGCACTAAGGACCCCCACATGCAGGAATTCGGGCTGCATAGTGCAAGGTGCTGCACAAGTACAGAGAGCTGCCAGGGAGATAAAGGCACCTGAGTCCTGCCAGCTGCTGCCACTGCAGAAGATGCTGCAGATTCACAGCAGGACGTAAAAGAGGCAGTAGGGGAAGATGGCAGGTGTCCAGAGCGCCAGAACATTTCTCAGCTCAGCACAGAACAAAAAGATTCTTTTCACTCCATCAAGTTTATAGAGTTAAGTTCACAAACGCTAAATGCTTGCATCATTTTTAATGCTTTCTTACTGGCCACAAGGCTATCAAAATGCAGAGGAACTGCCTGCGCAGCTAGAATCCTGAACAGGAGATTACCCAATAATAATAATTATTATTGGTATTATTATTACAGATCTATACAAGCTGCCTCTATCAAGAGAGCATTGTATTCCCCTTGTGAAATAACATTTACTTTGCTCTTTAAAGACAAATTAGAGGCTTTACAGGTTAAAATATATATATATATACACACATATATATATAGATATATACACACACACACACTGTTAAGCTACTCCAAAGCACTGAGGGAAGGCAGCAGCCTACAGCAAATACATACAGATGTACCTGCTCAGTCTGCAATCACCCTTCCAGCGGTGTAAATCAGGAGCAACCTTCCTGGAGCCAGAGCACCAGATACTCCACTAATACAGATCAGTGCAGCTCACTGGCTTCGTACGGAAACCTCACAGCCACAATACAGGCACAAATGGGCGATCAGGCCCGTCTGGGCTCAGCCCGTGCCTGTATGCTGTTGTTCGTTCAAAGGCTGACCTCAGCACCCAGCAGCTCCCCTGAAGTCCCCACTCCACTACGTTCTGCACTGAGCAGTGCCAACACACTGCACCTGCTTCAACAATTTGCAGTGAAGAGATTGAAACCAGGTATATGCTGGATGCACTCTCAGGTGATAAAAACACTGCCAAATCTCCTAAACGTACTGTGAGCCCATATAATCCCTTATTTTCCTTCAAGCCTCAGCTCCCACCTAGTGAGTTTGAGATCTTCCAGAGAAAGGCTTCTCATCCCTAAAGAAGCCTCGCAACCCAGTACTTCAGGCTGGCCTTTCTGCCCACTTCTGGCCTCCATCTGCACCCTCAGCACATGGCCTATCAGCCACTGGCTGGGTTAGCTCTCAGTCCTACTTGTGCTAAATCAGTCTAGAGCTAACTAGAAGCCTGAAGAACAAAACAGCAGAAGCAAAGACTGGGCAACAAAACACGACTACAACCTTGGTGACCCAAAATTGACGCAAACTGTTCAGACAGATTTCAGTGTGCCTCAAGTTGGAGTCAGAATTACCAACTCGACGTGCACATTTATTTTACTTACTTATTATTCAGAACTAAAGAAGTCACTTATCTCTGTCAGGAAAAAAGTGAAGTGAAATACCAACACACTGGAAAAGTAAATAAGTGCACTACTGCTCCAAGACACCAGTGTGGGAGCTTTACAACACAGCTGGCAACCAGAGACCTGGAGAGGGACAGTGTCTCCTCACTGCTCTCGTATGTTATTTAACAGTGCTATTTTAGTTAAAGGGAGTAAGCTCCAAGTAAGCTGCCAAGCTCCCCACCTCAAGGACTTCCAGGAGGTTTCCGGAAGAGCTTCAGGGCCATGTCCTACAGTGCCTGTGCCAGAAGGACCCTCCAGGATCTCCTTCCACCTCCGTGACTCTTTCACCCCACAAAATCACAGAATAGATGAGATGGGAAGGGACCCCGGGAGACCATCTAGTCCAGCCTCTCTGCTCAAACCAAGGCCAGGAGGAGGTTGCTCAGGGCTGCATCCTGTCAGGTTCTGAGTATCACCAAGGACGGAGACTCCACAGCATCTCTGACAACCTCCTCCTGTGTTTGAGCACCCTATAAAATGATTGGCACCCAGTCACTTGTCACGCTGATCTCATTCACGGGGCTACCAGGCCCCTCCATTTGGGGCCTACTTTTTCCACTTACCTCCTGCCAGCACTTTTCTGGTTAAAGGAAAAGCAGAAAGTTAAAGAGCAGCAACAGCTGCTCCGGTGTCTTCCCCAGATGTTCAGCTATGTTCAGCCCGTTAACAGTTTGAGAAATCATTCGTCAGCAAAGGTTTTGCTGCCTTGCAGGCTTATCTCTGAAACAACATGGTACTTACAGAAGAACCTGCTCTCACCCTGCCACGCTTAGTACCTAGAAGCCCCTTGTCATTTCGTAACCCAACGGACTGTATTGGCTCTTTGGGATGCAGACATTATGCAATGCCATGAAGGACATGGATGCGAAGAGGCTCCCACCTGTTAAAGCCACCTGCCTGCACTCACAGAAGTCAATCTGAGTGTTTCACATATAAAAGTTAGCCCAGACTTCCTGGGTCCCGTGCTCCAGCACACCTCCCTGCTACCTCCTGCCGATTACCATGCAATTACCGTTATGGTTCTCTGCTACAGGGTTTGATTGCAGAGGTCAGTGAAAGGGAGAACTGCAACAACTGAGTGTCAATGTTGAGATCAGGGCATGGCTGCGATCAGGGCATGGCTGCGATCAGGGCGGAGCAGCACAGCTCGCAGCCCAAGTCACAGACGGTCAAATTACAAGCAGCAAAGGGCAGCCTGGGCAGGCCCATGTTAGGACCTCTTAACACCCGCTCTCAAGGACTTGGAACTGAACCGCCGTGACAAGAGCTAATTGCCAGAGGGATACAGTCACGACCAATTACAAGTGTTAACTGCCAATTAAAATGACAGGGCCAATATCAGGGCCGCTGCAGAGATCAATTATGGGATTGCTGCAAAGGCCCGCACATAGATGAGAACAAAGCCCACCCGCAGCCACACGAAGAAACCCAGGTAAGGAGCTTCCAGAAGTGGAAGATGACTTTTTCCCTTGAGGCAGCTGTTAGAGGCACAGTGTCCTTCCACCAGCACGAATGAGGTTCAGTGAATCTCAGGAAACAAGGCTGATTTACTCCAGCTGGAGTTTCAGCCTGGAGGCCTTCGGTGTTGGTAGGAATGGTGTAAGGAGACTTTCCTTCTCCCCAGTGTTAACAGTTTCGTGGTCATAATGAGCTACCAAGCTGCGTTTACAGAGGGCTCACTGGAGAGGAGCAGAGAACACAGCTCCATCAGCTCTGAGGAACCAGCCAGGTGTGAGATGCAGTCCTCCACCACCACTTTGCTAGTGTTAACACCAGTGAAACCAGGATCACAGGTTTCAAGCTCAGCCTTGCTCTCTCCACGCTTAATTACCTTCCCATCCATTACACAGGGCATGAAAGGGCTTCTCAGACCTCTGCTAAGGCCTCCAGATGTTTCAGTGAAATATAGCTTTATGAATAACCCTTGGGTTTTGCCTCCATTTGCAGAGCCCACACATTGCTCTTAGGGCCTGGGCCACCTGGTCAGCTCATACAGAGCACCCTCCATCCACTTTGAAGGCACCTAGTCCCAGCTGTAGCACAGCTGGGGCAGTGGTACACAAATACCATCCCTCCTGTGCCCTCTAAGACCAGGTGAGGAGGGAGGGCAGAACATGAGGCAGTCAGGCAGAGAAACCATTCTGGGCTGCCTGCACACACAGAAATTTCCCCAGAGCCTGAAGTTGATTTGTTAGAAGGAAAATGCCCGGGATCCTATCTACTTAAATACAAAGCCCTGTTCCAGGTATAATCTCCCCTACTACTGGCTTAGAACAGAATTGCTATATGCCCATGCAGACTGACCACATCCACCTTTGGGGCAGGACGCATTGCACTCCAGACTTCCACACATGGAGGAGACCGTGATTCCCTACACACTGGCCCTAGAAAGGCCATATTTTGTAGCACTGAATACCACAGAGGCTGCTCAGGTCTCTTTGGAGCTGCAGGACCCACAGCAACAGTGAAATTGGCTGCAGCCTCCCAGCACACCTGCGCTTACAGCACGAACAAGAGGACACCAAGACCCCATCCCACAAGGCCTGGCTCCCTATCCAAGCACCCACCATCACACAGATCAGCATCCAAGCTATGCCCAGGCGCTATGCCCCGGGCTGGGGAATGAAGCCTCCTCCACCAGCTGGACAAGATTCCCTGCATGCTGTGCCATGCCAAGGCAGCCAGTCAGCGCTGCGCTACCTTCCCAACTCACCTCCGAGAGGTTGCTGCAAACCCAAAGAGACATTATCTTACCTGCCACAGTGTTACCTCCTTGACTGCCAGCAACGGCAAAGGGACTGGTGAAAAATGCTGTAAATTAATTAACATCAGACCTCTTGTAGCTGTTTGTTACTGTAAACAAACATTTTAATATGCAGTAATTAATTAAATCTGCCATGCTGTCCCCCTCCTCCCATTGATCTTTCTTCAGCTTTTCTTCTGCTCTGCCTCATCTTTTTCGCTTGGTGAAACAGATCACTTGCAAACAGAAACACTGCTTTCCCAGTGGTCCAACAGCAGCGACCCAATTCAAAGAGATCACTTTCCTCTTCTTAATCAAATGCCATTTCCTTTTTTTTTTTGCCCATGCATACTGGTTTCTTCTCCACCTGTGCATATTCATTTCTCTCTCTGACAATTTCCTTCCCATTTATCAAACCCAAATATGAAGCTAAATATAAGACTAACTTTTTGGTAAAGATTTAAACAATGCCCCAGCACTTCCCAAGTTGTCACCCATACAAAAGACTTTTATTAGATATACCTTGGCCCAGTCTACTTTCCTTTGGCAGAACCTTTCCAATCCCATCCCACCACATCTCTGAACTGTTTTATTCTCTCATCTCTAAGCTGAGCCCAAAGCAGAACCCCGAGTTTCCTCTGAAGCCATAGGCAAGCTGCAGACGCTGCTCAGCCAAAATATATTTCCCAGCTAAGTTTCCTTGGTAGCTCCAGCTTATATTTGGTGACGCATTTAGAGCCCCACAGTAATACTGCTCTGTATTTTACCTTTGTCCCATCCCTACAGGCTAACAGAAACCAATTGTAACCCTACAATTTCTGTAAAGCTGCAGAGAGAGCCCCGTAACCCATGCCCAGACAGAAAGCTTACCAACAGACCCAGTCGCTTTGAACCTGAAAGGCTAGTGTTGAGCTCTGGGTCCAAACTAGGGGTAAGAGAAAGAAAAAGAACAGCGTACCAGTTGGTGTGGAGCTGAAAATGGATAACAAAAGGAAAGCAGTTACTGTTAGGAGACCTGGGATAGGAGAAATGTTCCTGCTGACAAGGGGACAGCTCTGACTAACCAGGAAAAGGACAATTTAAGTAAAAGAACTGTAGCTACAACTGAATAAAAGAGCAGCCCAGTGCTCCAGTTACAGTGGGCTGAAAAACATCAACGAGCAGGAAAAGCAGGGCTGCTCCACAGCAGCAGTGAGCCAGGAAGCAAAGCCAGCTACAGCACAGGCAACGCTCACCAACTAGAGCAGTCTCCCAACATCCAAACAGTGTTACCAGAGCAGGGTCCATCAGTGTTCCTGGACAAGACAGGGCGTTGGATTAGGTTCAGGGTCCTTCCGGGGAGCCCAGCCAGGAGCAGCACGAGATGGTGCTACCAAAAGCACTCAAAACCAAGCTACACCTCAGTCCAAGATCCTTCCACAGGACAGGGCTGAAGAGAAGTGACCCTAACACACAGAGCGAAGGGCCAGGTGTGGGATGTGATGAAAACTCCCAGGCCAATGGGCAGAGGGTATGTGGATGGGAGGCCCAGGTGAGGCCCATCAGGCCGCTCAGGTGCACGGGCATGCCACAGGGCCCTGCCTGCAGCGTCCCCTCCTGTCACGGTGTGGCTTCACCCCTTACAGCCAGCTGCCTCCCGTGGCTCCACACGGGGCTGCTCAGGGGCAGGAATACAGCACTTGGGGGGACTTGGACCTAGGGTGCAATCAAGGCATGGACATGGAAGACGGACGTGATGTGGGGGACCCCAAGGATGTTTAGGCCATTTCCCTTTCCCGGTTTCACTGCAAATACCCATTCCAACTGGGCCTGGCCCAGTCCTGGTTGTGCACTTGTGTACTAAATGCTATGGCAACGCGTGCTGTTTGTAGGATGACTGTTCTCATCCAGAGGTTGTACCATCCTCACCTTTGTGCAACATCTCCAAAGACGTTTTGTAAACATTCAATGGCAGCTTACTGCCCCAGAAAAAACTGCTAGTTTGGGTGGAGCTGAGCCAGCCCTGCGTGAAGCGGGAGGCAGCTGGGGCAGAACTGAGTTACGGTTCCCCGTTTGTGCTGGGTTATACTGAAGCACGGAGAAGTTGCCTTTCCAGGCAACCAAAACCATCACCCAAAGAACTGGACCAAGGCCAGGAGCTCTGAGTCCCTTTCCGCTGTCTGAATCACTTGATGTGACCCTTGTTCCCTCCAGAGACCAGGATTTCCACAGCCCAAACACTTCGCAGGCAGGAGACCGCTGGCTCCAGTCCTCAGCTGGGGAGCGCTCCCCAACCTCCACAAGGCTGCCGGTTTGTGCACCTCCTAGGGTTGCCCGGTACCTTTCAGATCGTGGGTTTCAGCACAAAAGCTGGCTTCAGTGAAGCCAACCAGAGCTGTGAGTACCCGGCACCTCTCAGGAGCAAGCCCCGCATTTGCAGTTTTATTATACATTTTTCTTTTAATGTCCTGCACACTTGAGAAACCCTGTGTGAGAGTCAGAATGAGAGAGAGGGAGAAAGAGAGAGCGAGGGAGAAAGAGAGCTCATCATGCCCATAAAAGGGACAGATTCTGATTAGCTGAAGTTATAAAAATGATTTATACTTGCAAACATTATTTCTACTTGTATTGTTTGCCTGCGAGCGTTAACATCACGTCATGGACACTGTAGCCAGACTCAGTCATCCCTTGAGACGGGACAGATGGCTAACGTCCCCTTCCCATCAAAGAAACCCCCCAGTGTAGAATTGGGGTGACCAGAAGAAAGACTTTGCTCTGGCTCTTGGCACTTCCAAGCCTCGCGGGAACATTCATCCTAGTGCAGCCAAACCAGCGTCCCAGGCACCGAGAAGAGCACTCCTGATGTCAGCTCCTTCCCCTCTCTGCTTGGCATTTCCCGATCAGGAGAAGCACGCTGAGTCCTGCCTATATTGTGTGCTTTCCCCGCCTCCTGCCAGCCCAGATCTGGGTTTATTTCCTCATCCGTGATTATTGTAAAGAGGAGCAGAATGAAATGCAGATGCAAAACATGCTCGTAAGAATTTCCTCTCTCTCTCTCCCCCATCTGCCAGAGAATAGATTTTAATCTTTAATCCATGAGCAATCAGCGAACACTAGCGAATTGCAAATTACAGATGTTTTACTGTCTTTGGCATTTTTAGCTTCCTCGCTTCCCCACTGCCACTCAGTGTCTTTCTCACATCCTCCCCTTTTCTGCATTCATCGAATGCCACGCGCCATCACCAAAACCATATGACACTGTCATCATTTGGTAATTAAACCTTTACTCACTTTAAATACGCAAAGCTGGCTGGGGTAAGCAGCACTTAACCCTTTCCTGACAGGCTCTGTGCATATCTGGAATGAAGGGAAGGGGGATGGTGGACAGAACGGGAGGTGAGGAGAAGCCCAAAGTTTGACGCCGCGTCCAAGTGCTGAGGGCTCTCTTTCAAAGCACCCCTGCTCTCGGAGAGGCCAAAAGAGATGGCAAAGGCCTGCTTGTTTCCATTCACCTTGTTGTCTGGGTGTACAGCACCGCTGGAGGAGAAGAAGCCAGGCCCTGCTGCAGGACGCCCCAGGGGCTGCTGGAAGACACCAGGCCCCTGACGAAAACACCCTCCAGGAAGGCATCCTGCAACTCTAACCCTGCACCCCACTTTGTACCAAGCAGCTACGGACTGAGCCCTGGCTGTGTCAGGTTGCTTACTGGCACAAGCTGTCCCACTCTGAGGTCCCCAGTTTGACTCTTTGCTGCTCGGAAGGAGGCCTCCCAGGTGAATCGAGTGCAGGTGTAATGTGTGAGACGGGGCAGCATGGGCAGCCCCCCAGGAGGGGTGGCAAGGAGGCTTGTAACCTCCCGTCCTTTCTGCTTAACCCCCGAGGGAGGTCAGTACCGCTGGGCCCTAGTGTGTACGTCATCTTACTTAGTTCCTTGGAGTATATTTCAGCTGCAAAGGACAGGGAAAAACTTCTATACTGCCTCAATTACAAGCTTGCAGAGCAGACAAAGCACAGCACAACGTGACCCCAGCAAGAGCTGCTGTGGTGGCACAGCTCTTGTCCTAGGGTTGCTCCCAGCAGGGTGACAGCAAGGCCTGGAGCACAAGGGAGTGCTCATTGCCACCGCCTGTGAGCGAGCCCAACTCCCCGTTCACTGCAACCCTTCATCTAAGGAATCCCAGACAAATCTGACATGGAGAGAGTGAGATGTGGCAAGGAGGAGGGAGATGGAGAGGGAGGGAGAGAGAAAGAGGGGGAGAGAGGAAGGTGACTGCAATTATTTTGCTGTAGATTGGCGGGGCCTGCTTTCCCTGTAAGAAGAATGCAACATTTGGGGAAACATAAATAACAGTTGACAAGAGACGGCACCGCAGAGACAGGCAGTAATTGTTTCACCTCCCTCTGTGCCCTGTCCACTGCAGGCTCCCAAGGAACTACCTTTGTATCTTAGCTCGAGGCAGCAGCTCAGGGCCCCTCTGGACCAGGAACAGCAAGAGCCTTAATCATTTTCTACAAGTTTGTCAATTTAACAAGTGTTTGCCCAAGGGGCACCTGTCTTCCTGCCTGCCTTTATTCCTCTCTCTGCTTGTTTGGTTGTGAGCTGGGGCATTCTGGCTGCTATCACCAGCACACCAGCTTCACACAGCCTGGCTCTAAGCAGGATGTGGCCAATACTGGAAGCAGCACGGTTAACCCCACTTCCAAAGGTTACTCACTGCTATCGTCTCCACTTTCTGCTTTCATCTCTTCTTTCCTCCACCTCTCCCCGACACGTACATGGGCTCCTGCAGACACAGAAGTGCTGCTCCTTCCCTCCTTCCCTGGCTGACTCCCTGCACTGCAGGCTGAGCTTACCCCACAGCAGCTGGAGTTGAGTCCAGCAGAGGGCTGAGCACTGAAAACGCTGCCTTTCAGCCAAGTCCCTGCAGGACCTGGGGCAACACCAGGGAGCTCCGCTTCATTCCATCCTTTTGGAGCAGCACCCTTATAATGAACAGCTCATCCTCACAGCAGAGAGAAACTTAAGACTCACAGCAACCGCAGCTGTGAGAGCATCATAGTGTCCAACTAAACTTGGTTGTAGTCATCTGGATACCTAACCCATCTATACCCAACCTTTCCAGCACTCTAGCTTCAGCTATGGCTGATAAAGTCACTCCACTAATAAAGGAAGATTGACTGCAAAACAATCTGTGTTCCTGACGTTGCTTTACCTGTGGAGCTGGGTGGAAAGAGCTCAGGCAACAGGACATTAGCCCAGGCAGGCAGCAGCAAGAATCCAAGAAACTTCCCTGCCCCTATCAGTGACTTTTACACTGAGGCTGGCCTTGAGCTGTGCACTCAGGTCAGACTGTCACTGGTTACAAGAGGAGACTTGCCTGGACCGTGATCCATTTGAGAAAGGAAAGCAAAGGAACTTGGCAACTTGGGTTGACAGCAGGCAGGTTACATCTCACAGAAACCATAAGAAAGTCTCAAGTCGGATGGAAAATCTTCCAGGATGCCCACTTGTTGTCTTTTCTTGATCTTTGAGACAGTGAAACAATGATGCTTTGCAAAAGCCAGAAGCACTACAACAGCTACTGTTGGGATTGTTACCTCTGAGAAGGTATCAGTGTGAATAACAATGAACCACAGATCCCAATGTTTCACTTCAGCTGCGGGAAGCCTACAGCTGACAGCAGAATTTGTCTCTGTAAGCAGCCCTGTGCTCTCTCCATGCCTGGAACTGCATCACAGCCTCTCCAAGACTCGCTGCCCCTGGGCCCTTCGCATGCCAGCAGTGGTTTATAATCTCAGCCTCCTCTCCACTGGCAGGCAGGACTTTAAGAAAAATGGGTGCAAAGCCCAGGAAATGTGCGTCCTTATTAATCACTGTTAGGGCTGACAGGGGGGAGCTGAGTCTTGGAGCATATCCAGGTGCAGCAAGGAGGGAGTGAGAACTGGAAAGGCCACTTCCCAAACAGCAAACAAGGCCCCAGAGCAGAGCCCAGGGTGACTCAGATGCAATCAGAGAAGCTGAAGTATGTTCACGGGTTCCTTTCAATCCGACATGAAGATGGACAGGACCAAAGGAGATATCCTGGGGCATTTTCCACCTGCTGCGTGCCGAAGTTGGAGCACATTTTCCTCTGCAGTGCTCCTCTCTGCGTGTCACTGCTAGGAGAGACCTGGGCAGGACGGAACAGGGATGGGATATGCACTTGTTCAGCAGTGACCATAAAGAATCCACCAGTGTGGAAATAATGGGGAGATCTGAGGAGTTTTTAGGAGATGGATCTGATTACCCCTGCTCAGTACTTCCTGAGAATAGGAACCCATCTCCAGGCTGCTTCTTCCCTTCCTCCTGGCAGCCTCAGCTGTCCCCCTCTAGTCAGGCTCTGACCAGGTACATCCCATCAAAAGTATTCTCAGGATCTGCTTTCCATTTTTCCCAGGCCAAAGTAGCTGGGGTTACATGGGAAGACCCCAGAGAGAGCAACAGGTTGGTTAAGAGCTTCAGGGAGCAACGAGACTTTGCTCCTGGAGCTCTTTGTTGAAAAGAGCAGGATAGGAAAATGGTTGGAAGTATTTAACGTGGCACATGAGATGAGAAACTCCTAATCAGAGCATGCTGGGGAAGCAATACAAGCCACTTCCCTTCTCAGCCTTTTTTCCTCCTCTCAGCCTTTCCCCCCGTTGCCTTCAGGCTGCACGTGCTGTGTGCATTTGTGCAGCACCTTGCACACAGTTGTGCTGGCCTCTGCTGGGCTGCCGGGGCTCACAGCAATCCCGATGATAAACTCCCTTGGCAGAAAGCGCACAGGGGAGATGGTGAAAAGTCTAGAACACAAAATAACTTGTATCAGTACTGAGGGGAAGGAAAATAAACGTCCAGCAGTACTGTAGTAGCCTTGAGAAAGGGCCTGGCAAACTCCTCGTAGGAAAGCAACACCAGATGGGCTTGCACAGAGCACCGTCACGTGGACTGAAACCTGGCCGATGGCCCGTAAAACAAAGGTAAGGTAACACGATAATGATCAGCACAGGGGAGGGAATAGCTGAATTTGGTGTCAGGCCAATTCACAGGTTTATTAATGATATGGAGCAACACATATCGAGCACAATAGTGGATGACACCAAATCCTCTCATCTGTTAGCTCAGCAGCAGTGACAGGGCCAAGCTAAACTCTCCACTCATTTTTTGCCTATGGTCTAATACACAAGGTCTTCAACCACAGCTATGACCATGGCACCCATGATTCGTTGATCACTTCCCTTTCAAGTACAAAATAAACTTCTGCCTGCTCAGCATCCAAGAGGGCAAGGCATCAATCCATCCAGCAAAGCTGAAGGCAAGCTCATGTGCCAGGAGTTACACGAGTGGTTGATGGTTAAATCACACTACACTTAATCATGATAAAATCCCAATGTGAAAGCAGATGGGGCATGAACACCAGCTATACCATAACAACTGCCCACAGGTGCTTTCTAATACCTAGGAAATTCATGCTAGCTTAGTCCTAATCTTTTTTTTTTTTTTTTCTTTTTGGGCAGGGTGGGGGCAGAGTTTGCCCTTGATGACTTTGCCCTTGGTGTAGAGTGCTGCAGGACAAGGCATCCACAGAAATTGCCTGAAATGGCCAATATTCAAGGCGTTCCCAAACCCAGTTCACTCTGTGGTAACCCATTTGGTTGAACCCTGAGCAGCCACTGATGAGAATTTGCCACTTCCTGTTACTCACGCCGGACATTTGTACGAACAGGACCAGGCGCTCCCAGAAAGTGACTCAGGCTGCTTACCAGGATCTGTGCAATCAGCACTTTAATTAGCTTGGCTGTAGGTCTGCGGTAAACACATGCCAGACACGGAGCAGACAGGTACCCCCCGCACCACTCTGGTGTCATCAGAGAAGCCAGCCAGAAGAACAAGAAGAAGGTGGCTTTTCAGCAAGCAGATGGGAAAGTTGGGTTAGAAAAGGCAGAGAGCTAGCCCTCAGGTGCAATATACAAGTCCCACGAGCAAAGAGGGGTTCAGTTCATGAACAGGGGAAAGAAAAAAAGGCACTGAAAACAGAAGAAGGTCTCACTAGATGTACTGGGAGTGAAGCAAGCAAGAGTCAATTTGCAGGTCATGTGGAGTTGCCCCAAGAGAGGGGACGGAAGCCTTGGAATTATTTATGTCGCTTCAAATTGCCTGGATAAGGCATCTGATTACACATGGTCAAGAATAAGCCACTGGCGACTGTCTGGGGGACTGCCAAAGGACCAACCCGCATTCCCCATACAGGAGTGGTTCCTACCAGGACACAGCTGATGACATGCCCGGCTCTCCCAGGGCTCTGCACAGCAGGCAGCAATGCGGCCAAGCACAGGCAGAGCAATACTTAGGGCTCCTTGCAGGCTCCCGAATCAGTATTGGGAAGTTTGGCTCATCATCAGCCCCTGATGTGAGTTCCTTCCTTTGCCCAAGCAGACTGCTGATTAACTAGGAATTAAGCTGGCATGAGACAAGAGCTTGTTGATGTCTCTATAACGCTTCAGCTGATAGACAAAAATAACTTTCATGTTGTCTATTCTGCTTCATCTTCTGCAAGCATGTCTCATACCGCCAGACTGCCAGCCAAGGTCCTGCCGGTCCTGCCGCCCTACGCTAGCTCTCAGCAGGAGGAGAAGCACAGCTCACCCACGCAGACACGGCCAGCCACTTGCAGACATACGAATTCACGCGTCCCCACGCATTCACACTCACAGCTGACACCACGTAGGTGCTCACACGCACGAGTGCCCAGCCTGCCTGCATGCTGACATCCACCAACGGCTGGGGGATACCCAGGTGGGTCCATATTGTGGCACACAGAAACACAGTCTCACCTCCCTCTCAGGCACAAGCACGTCAGTGAAAAGGTGTGCACACATTTGGAGATGCTCCCACTTAAAGGGATACATTCCTTATAGATGCTCACTGCCCAGCCATTCACACACATCTCAGCACAGACACCATTAGCAAATCCCATACCCTCTAGGCAAATATTTGCTTATTCACATATAAGATGTGCATACAACATGCTTACTTTGACTTGCCTGCAAAAGACTATTTTTCTGCAAGGCTACAGGAAAGGACTTTTTAGTCACATTCATGTATGTGTGCGAAGCAACCTCGCTGAGAAATGAGCTACTGACAACTTTGTGAGAAAGGGAAGAATTGTTCTTTATTTAAGAACAAATCCTTGTCTTTTCACAGTTCATTATTGTGGCAGCAACATGGAGTGGTTTTACACTGCAGATCTTTGCTGCCGTGCTCAACGTTAAGAGGATTCCTCACAAACCAGTTTTAGAGAGCAAAGCACTCTGCCCTAACCTGCATTGCCACCGCTGCTGCTTGTGCTGCAGCAGCACCAGGTGCCAGGCGATGGAGCAGGAGCTGTGCAGGGTGATCCTGACTCTAAAGAGTTTACAGCCAGCATCCAAATTGCTCAGATCCCCGTGCCGCATGCATGTTGCAGGGGTAGGGTCTGTTTTGCCTGGATGAGCAGTGTCTGTTTGTGAACTGCACACACGTGTGACGCTGGTTCCCTGCTGACTGGGGGCTAAGAGGGGTGCCCAAAGTAGTTCACAGGCAGCCCAGGTGGGTCCACATGGCACTGTGTCTCCCATACATTTACTCCACCAATACAACCACTGACATGAATTTGAATTTCACCTACTCAGAAGAACATTTTCTCTCCTCAAGGCCGCTAGTTAACGGGCACCGATCTTTCCGCCAGGCATGTCTCAGACTCTTTCTGACAGGAGTTTTCCTCAGCAGAGGGCCGTGTGGTGCCCGAGCTCCACAGGCAGGCCACGGGCTGACAGACTTCGTCTTAATCCCCGGCCCTGGGCCCAGCCAAGGAGTCTGGTCAGGAGCCAGGCAGAGTGTAGAGGGGGGCAAAATGTGGCTAAAAGACCTGACTGGAGGCTAACTGCAACGTATGGCTAATGTAGGGCATTCATCAGCCACCAGAACCGCCCAAGGAAGCCAGGCCCCAGGGGAACACCCACCCACCCAGAGACAAAGCGGGGCCCGGGCCTGGGCTGAAGCAGAGCGCCTGAGCGTGGCTCGGGGCTGCAGGGCTGGAGGGCTCCAGGCAAGGCTGGTGGGGCCATGGACACCCACTCCCTCAGGGGAAAGCAGGTTTGTCCAAAAAGGATGTGACCAGCAAAAGGTCCAAGTCCTGTTCAGAGTACAGCTGAGCCATTTTGTTAAAAAGTCCCTCAGTAAATTAGCAATAAGGTGTTTCCCAGCTCCATCACTGCCTTCCTTTGTGTCTTTGCAGCCACTTCTGCCTTTGCTCCTCACCAGCAGCATGGAAATACCATTATCCCCCCTGCCTGCTGATCTGCTCTGTACTAGTGCTGAAAGGCATTTTCTGAAAAGCATCCCACGAGGTTCTCAGATAGGTGCTTTGAAGAAGAATAATTCTTTCCTAAGCTAAGATTTTACAGCAAAGACTATCTTGTGTTACGTCTTCACCTTACAGGGTGACACCAGAGTATTAACTAATTAAATAATAACATTTCTGTTAAAATAATCTGTCCCCCCCGCACAGTTTCACTCTTTTTTTTTTTTTTTTTAGGTAAACTTGCACCTGCTGGACTGTTCACTTTCAAAAAAAAAAAATAACACTAACAAAGTTATAATTCTTGTTCTAAATAGTATAGCTGAAAAATAAGAAAATCAGTTGCTTTGTGCCTTTTGGTTCCAGATTATGATTTAACCCTGAAGCATACGAATTAATGTGATTGCCCAGTTGTAGAAATCTAAAAGAAAAACAATCTTTATACTGTGAGATGACCAGAAAGCTTGTTTTGTGTTTTCAAAGAAGCAAGCTGTTTCATTTAATAAAATACACAGGAGTACCATTGTAGCCCCCACACGTTGTAATAATCACGAACCAGTTACAGCTCGAGATACTAGCAGACAGACAGTGAACTTTGCATCCCTTCTGCTGAGGTGTGAGCAAAGAAGAATCCTTGCGATTCTATTAGGCCAAAAATACACTTCTACAAACACGTGAAAGCTGGGAGCTGCGAGCCATCACTCAGCCCCAGGAGCCGGGCCTGAGAGACACCGTCAAGATGAGAGCGGGGACAAAAGTGCCTGCGGTAGGCACTAGGCCAGGCTACGAGGCAGCCCCGGCCGAGCCCTGCGACGACCGCACAACCCCTCCGATGCTTCACTCACACAAGACCCAGGCTGAGCCTGGGAACAAAGTTCTTAAATGCTAACAACGACCGAGGGAAATAACAACATCCAATCCATGTTCAAAACGCACTCCCTGGGCTAAAGGGCACTCAGTTCATTACTGCGGCGTGATTCTTTTTTGCTGCTGGGTGTTGATCATTTGTGCTTGCAAGTCTAATTCATTTGTAAGGGCATCCAGAGGTTGGGGGGGTTTTGGGGGGTGATTTCCAGTCATATTTCCATCTGAAGGTGCCCACAGCCAGGGGCTCAGGCACCTCCAGCCAGGCCAAGGGCAACAGAAAGCAGGGAGCACGTGCCGAGCGAGGCCGAGCGAGGCACCAGGGCTTGCTCTGAGGCTGCTGCCCTGCGGGGCGGCTCAGTCAGCCCACGGGGAGAGTGGGTGCCCGGCTTTCCCTCCCGGTGGGCAGCTCTGAGAAGGCCGCCAGCTCACGCCTGCAGCCCAGCCCATTTCAGCGCGAGCGGCAGCAAGGGCTGGGGGGGCACAGGGCCCGCGGCCTCCCCCCGTCCATCCAACGCAGCTGGGCAAGCACCAGCCCCGGCCCAGGCTGCATGGCCCAGGGCAAAGGGCTGGGGACTCCCCCTCCCCGAAAAGGAAAGCCGAAATAAAAGGCAGAGGGAGCCTTGTGTGTGTTTTTATTATTATTATTTCTGATTAAAGAGGAATTCATTTCATCTTTGCCTCCTGCCAGGGGCTGAGGTGCCGCCATTGAGGTTAACGGTGCGGAAGAATACAAAAAAATTTCATTGAGGAGGATTATAAAAGTTACTAGCTGGAACATTAACAGAAGAGTAACTTGTAAAAAATGCAATATTACAATATTCACAAGGACGGTAGAGCGTGGTAAAGCTATAAAATTCAACATTAAAATCTTCTACAGCCTAGATAACCTAGTTAACAAACATTGTATTGGAACTACTTTTTTTTTCCTTTTTTTTTTTTTCCACGGGGCCGGGGGTGGCGGGGCCAGGCAGGGGGCGACGGGGCCCGGTCCCCCCCCAGCCATGCGTGGAGCTGCGTGGCCACCCCCACGGGAAGCCGCTGAGGCCCCCGCTTCAGCGCTGATGAACTTTTTGTCATTAGCAAAGCGCGGGAAGCGATTTGTCTGAGCCAAACCCACAACCAGGAAGCGTCGATTCGTTTCATTTGTCACTAGCTCCAAGTGCCCACATAAATAACAGCCAATATATTTCGACGCTCCGATTGAATTCTGCAAGGCAAAACACTGGGAGCGTTTGCAAAAGGAATACAGAGGGGAATCAGATATTACTATTCTTATTCTTCTTATTCTTCGTCTTCTTATTCTTATTCTGTTCTTATTCTTTTCTTATTCTTATTATTCTTCTTTTATTCTTTTTATTATTCTTTTTATTCTTATTATCATCACCACTGCTAAAAGCAATACTCTCGTGCAAAGACATCAGCTCAGAGGGAAATCGATGCCATTCCTCCGAAATCGGCTCCGAGAGCTGGCCGGCTCCGAGTCTTGCTGGAGCAGGCAAAACTTGGCCCTGCTGCAGTAGGTGGGGATGTCACCCCGCTTTGCCGGCTGCCGTCCTGGCGCCGCTCCGGGCTCGCCCCGCACCGCAGGGTGCGGGAGGGCCGGGTGCGGGGGGAGCCGCGGCTGCGGAGCGGGACGCAGCTCCCCGGGGAGAAGGCAGGCAGTTTGCGGAGATGTTACTCCGGAGTTTCAGACTATGATAAATATGATAATTTGTATAAAATTTGAATGGGTTCTTGTTTTCAGGGAGAATGCCTCCGATGATGAATGTTCATGATTTTCAGATAGATGGCTGATAAAAAGTGTATTGAATTGTTGAAAGCGATTTTAATTTTAATTCTCTACCTGCAGATGTCTGATAATAATAATGTCTCCTAATAAAATAGGAAGGTGTCAGTTTAAGCAGCAGTATTTCGCTTCACTTCATCCTTCCCATCCCCAGACTGTGGCAACATTAACCTCTTCTTATAAAAAGGCACATAAAATTATTATAATTACAGAGTTATTAATTTTAAAAAGAGGGTTAGCAGGATTTTTTATTATTATTAATAGAGCTCGCACAGTACCCCTGCAAGTAAATCCCCGTGTGAAATGATGGATCCGATTGCTAATTCTATTATTAGATATTGCCTAGGAATTGCCTTTCGGGTTTTTAATTAGAGTAATTGAAACTAGAAGAGGCGGGGCTAATTATTTTTATTTTCCCCCTTTGTTATTATTTAAAAGTCATTGATAATGCTCCCTGCATTCAGATCTCGGCTTCAGAAGGAGACTTACAACAAAGCAACAAAGGGAAAACAGGCAGATCCCCGGGTCCGCAGGTTGGAACTCCCAAGCCAGCAGCGTGCGCCTGTTAGGTTAATTGGGTTCTGTGGGTTTGGAGGCTCTCACAGGAGACCGTCCTCTACCCGGCTCCGAGTGCCTCCGATCCGGGCTGATATTTCATGTCGGGGAAAAAAAAAAAAAAAAAAAAAACAGGAAAAGGAAAAAAAAAAAAAAAAGAAACAACAACAACTCTGGTAACATGAAATCAATGACCTGGCAGTTACACTCTAATTAGCGCCTCCCGCGAAGCAGCCCGAAGCCAGCCCAGCACAACCAAGCACACGCACACGCGGGGCACCGGGCACGGGCACCCCTGGGAGCCGGGGCGCAGCCAGCGACGGGAGCCACGCGTGGAGGCGGCCACGCGTGGGGCGGCTCAGCGGCCACCGGCCCCCCGGGGCAGCCCCCGGCGAGCCCCCGCCTTGGCTCTCGTTTGCCCCGGCTGCCTTTCTGTGGCCCCGCGAGGAGCAGGCGGCACGGTGCAGCCGTGAGGAAGGCAGGAGTGCGGTGCTGCGGGCTGGAAAACCGCCCCGATGGGGAGTTAGCGCGGAGGGGCGAGCTGCCTGCCGCACGAGCGCGGGGCTCTGAACAGCAGCAGCAGCTGGCAAAGGGGTGATGGAAGGGCTGTGCGGGGCTCCCGGCTTTCCTGAAGCGGCACGTTAAGGCTTTGCGCCTGCAGAAGAGGGGCACACGACCTCCGCCGTGTGCCATCCTCGCGCAGGTGCGGCTCCCCACGCACCACACGTGCCCGGCCGCCTCGGGAAGGCACGGCAATGGGCGGCGACACGCGCATAAATCGGAGCCTCGTCCTCCCCGTACAGGGGTCCGGGTGTGGATCACACGCCCCGTGCACGCTGCCCCCAAATCCTCGCCGCTGCCGAACGCGTTCCAGCCGCGGGTGCAGCACCTGGAGCCGCAGCTGCGCGGGGAAGCCGACCCGTGCCGTGCCGTGCCGTGCCGTGCCGTGCCGTGCCGTGCCGTCCTGCCCCGGGAGGGTCAGCCCTGCGGGGCCGCGGAGAGCCGTGGAAAATCCCTGCAGGGTCGCAGAAATCCCTGCGGGGCCGCGGGGAGCCGCGCTCCGGGCTCCTGCGGCGGGCAGCGGGGGCCTCCTGCTCCCCGGCGGTCGGGGGGGGCGAGGATGGGCAAAAGGAGTTTATTGGGAGCAATTAGAGAGCGGGTACCGCTGCGAAAAATAAATAAATAAGAGCGGAGTTATTAAGGGGGGAAGGAGTTGGAATCGTTGTTAAAAAAATTGCGCATAAACGAGTCTAACAAAGTAGGGAAGCAGAGGCAGCTTGGCGTGTAAGGTATCATACTGGAACTGCTTCTGCTTTAGACCTCGGGATTAATCAAAGAAATCGGTGCGGCTGATGAGGAGTTATTCAGCAGCTGAGCTCTGGAAAACTGCATCCCTGCTTTCTTTATACATTTTGTTATTTTCAATTGGGTTGAAAAATTAGGAGTGTTTAGAGAAAAGAAATACACATTTCTTCTTCCAGCGGGCTGGAAAGCTTTGATTTTATTTTCCCCCTCTCTTCTTATCTTTCCTTCCCTTTCTATTTTTCCTTCTTCCGAAGTTTGTGGTGGGGGCCGAAGGGAAGGATGCGTTTGGGAAAGCCAGAGATGCACCCGCTGGGGCGGAGGTGCCCGCTTTTCCTCGCCCCTCCTCGCCATTCCCGGCTGCGGGGTTCACTGACAGCCGAGGATGCCAGGGAGGGACAAGCCACAGGCTTGGGCTCTTCACGTCGGTTTTCTGTCACCGTGCCTCTAAACTTCTCCCTGGCAGGGCTCGGCGAGGGCTTCTTTGTCCCCTTAGCGCGGTGGCGGCGGGGCGGGGGTGTCCCCTCTCCGAGATCCACCCGCCCACGGCCAAACTTTATCGAGGAACCTGCCCAGAGGCACAGCTCCTGGCATGCGGGGACGGATCGCGGCTGCCAGAGATGCCCGTGGCTATCAGCCCTCCGCAACTTGCTGCACTCCCAACCTGAAAACGACCGAGCCCGTTTCCAGGCTGGGATCCCCTCCCCGAAGGGTTTTTAAGGCCGGTTTTGAATTCTGCCCAAGCGGGATCTCCCTCCCCTGCCTGGCCCGGCGGAAAGGTGACAAGCAGAAGTGACTGCGGACCCCAGGGGGCTGCAGCTCCTGGCGGGTGGCTGCCGGCCGTGCCCAGGCACACGGGGACAGCTCGGGACCCCCCCATGTCCCCCTACACCCCCGATCGTTCCCTACCCATCGCCAGCTGAAGGCAGCGGTGGTGGGGAGGGGCGGGGGGTGCAGGTCTCGGGCCAATTTATCAGTTACCGAAGGGCCCTTCCTGGGCCTGCAGAGCTCAGGGGCATTTCTCATCTCAACTCCAAATAGGAAAAAAAAAATGTAGTCAGCTATCTTTAATCATTGACTCGAGGGCACATTTCACATCATCTCTCAAATCTGCATTTTTTATGAAGTGGCCAAAACGTGTGCTGTGTGCCTAATTTTCTCTCCCTTATAGGCGTTAAGAAGAGTAATGAGGAATCGGCTGGAAATTAACTTGCTCCGGCCCCCGCAGCCTCACCCCCCCACAGCACCCCTCACTTCTGTGCGCCGGGGCTGGCGGGGGGGGGCTGGCGAGGGGACTGCGGGCGCTGGCTGCAGCGGAGTTGGAGACGGCCCCGCAAAGTTTCCTTTTCTCCGCAGCCCCCAGACCATGGCAGAGACTCTTGTCACAAGGACAATGGCTGTGCTCCCGGGACGAGGCGGAAGGCACACGAGTTACATCTCCCCGGCTTTTACTCTCCCCCCCCAGAGCCCCCTCCCGAAGCCGGCCCGGCCCCAACCAGCAGCCCCGGGGCTGGAGGGTCGCGGGAGGGGGGGGGGGGGGGCCGGCGGGGGCGGGCGGACATTTATTTGCGAGCCTTTAATATACGGAAACGCCTCGTCATTGTCGTCGCTGCTCTTCCCCTTGGCGTTATCACCGCCCGGGGTACCGGAGTTTTCCGCCGAGGTTTGGACTTTCCCGGCGGCGCGGAGGCAGCAGAGCCCCCGGCGCCTTTATTTCGCGGCCGTGCCCCCCACCCCCCACCCCCGAGCCGGGCAGAGCTCCGGGGCCGGGCTGGACGTGCCCCCTTCCCACCCCAAAAAAACAACCCGGCGTGCCGGGAACTGTTCCTTGTGCCCGGCGGCCCGGGGGGGGAGGCCGGGAGTCGGCGGCGGGACCCCCTCGGTGCTGCCCGCGGGAGGCCCTCGGGGGAGACCCTGCTACCAGCACCCAAAGGCACCTGGAGGGGGAAGAGCGGGGCAAGGCTGCTCGCCTCTCACCATCTGGGACGGGGGGGCGCCTCAAAATGCCGGTGGGGAGACCCCACCGCCTGGGTGCGGGCTGCCATAAACGTGTCTGCTTTTCCCTTCTAATTCTGGTGCCCACCAACTGCTTGGCGGCTCTTAAAAACCTTCTCTTCTCTTCTCTTCTCTTCTCTTCTCTTCTCTTCTCTTCTCTTCTCTTCTCTTCTCTTCTCTTCTCTTCTCTTCTCTTCTCTTCTCTTCTCTTCTCTTCTCTTCTCTTCTCTTCTCTTCTCTCTTCTCTTCTCTTCTCTTCTCTTCTCTTCTCTTCTCTTCTCTTCTCTTCTCTCTCTTCTCTTCTCTCTTCTCTTCTCTTCTTCTTCTCTCTTCTCCTCTCCTCTCTTCTTTATTCTTTCTTTTCTTTTCTTTTCTTTTCTTTTCTTTTCTTTTCTTTTCTTTTCTTTTCTTTTTTTCCTTTCCTTTCCTTTCCTTTCCTTTCCTTTCCTTTCCTTTCCTTTCCTTTCCTTTCCTTTCCTTTCCTTTCCTTTCCTTTCCTTTCCTTTCCTTTCCTTTCCTTTCCTTTCCTTTCCTTTCCTTTCATTTTCCTTTCATTTTCCTTCTTTTCTTTTCCTTTTTTCTTTTCCTCTCTTTTCCTGTTGCCTTACTCCCTTCTTTCTGTCTACAAACGCTAGTTTATTTTCATTTTCTATTTCCCTCTCTTCATATTTTCCATTTTTCCCATTAAAATTACATCGCTGTTCTGTTTATCCATCCATCCTCCTTTCATCTTCAAATCAAACGTCCCCTTCTTTTATTGACTCCTTTTTTCTCTAATACAAGTAAAAATCAATGTCTGTCTCTCTGTCTATCCATCCATCCTGATTTCCATCCCCTCACTTAGTTCCATCCTTCTTTTATTCTCCCTTCCTTCACCCGTGAAGCGCTATCTGTGCCTTCAGCCTCCCGGGTTTTTCATGTGATCTGCCAGTTTTCCCTTCCTTTTCTTCGCCTCTGCCGAAGGCTCCCGGGTGTCCCCAGCCCGGGTGTCCTCCCCTACCCCGCACAGCCACTGCCCAGGCCCCGGGGGCAGCTCGCCAGCCCCGCCAGCCCGGGCTGTCCCCAAGCACAGGCTCTCGCGGTCCCCTTCCCTCGAGCTACAAACTTGTCCTGAACTACCTGGAGGGGACGAACCCCCCCCGGCTCTCTCCCAGACTGCCGGCAGAGCGCTCCCCGGCCCCCCGGCGGCGGGCTGCGGCGGCCCGGACCCCCGAGGGACTGCGCCCGGTTTGGGTGGGAGCGGGGACGGGACGGGACGGGCGAACGTTTTGGGAAGCGCTCTTAAACCCGAGCCCCACGGCGGCGGGGCGAGGCTAACCCCCCTTCCCCTGCCTGTGCCGGGGCTGAGGCCCCCTCCGCAGCCCGGGCCGCAGCAGCAGCCCCGCTCCGGGCCCCGGCCGACCTGCACTGCCCCCTCCGGCGGGTCGCGCCCACCCGCGCCCACCCGTGCCCGGGCTCCCCACCGGGAGCCGCTGCCCGGCCCCGCCCGGGTCCGGTCCCCCCTCTGAGCCCCCCCCGGCCCTCTGGGCGCACCCTGCCTCCGAGCCAGGGCGGGGAGACGCCGGACAAAGGCAGCGGCCCCCGTCTCCTCGCGATTCTCCCAAGCCACGCACCCAGGCAGTGCAGTGCGCGCTTCCCTTCGCCACCAGCCCCCCAAACCTGTTGCGGGAACTCTTGTCCCCACCTGCGGGGAAGGAGCCTGCCCCCCTCCTGCCCGCACCCCCCCTCAGCCCCCTTTTTTTGCCTAAAGTGGGGGGGAGCGGGGCTGAGTCAGGATCAGGGATCTAGGGGGTCTCGGGGGTCTCGGGGGGCTTAGGATCTCGGGGTTTTGGGGTCTCGGGGTCCCGCGGCACGGCCGCGGGCGGGGACGCCGGAGCCGAAGCTCGCTGGGAGCCGGGTGAGCCGCTCCCGCTCTGCCTCCGCATTTCCCTGGGAACTTTCTATTCCGGAGTTAACTATTAACTGCAGGAAAGCAGGCAATTTTCTTCGGAATGCGAACTATTTCCTTCGTCCAGCAGATAGATGGGGTGATTGATTAATATGGAAATTGATATTAAAACATGGGTGGCGGACGGGAACACTCCCCGGAGTCACAGCCGCTCGGCGACGGCCGCCCGGAGGAACGGGCGGCCGGGGAAGAAAGGCACGGAGCGGGTACCGAGGGCTTGCCTGGTGCGCCGAGAAATGTTTTAATTGCGAAACCCGCGGGAATCCACCTGCCGCTGTAAGGCGCCGGCTCCACGAGCGCCCGGCCGGCCACACGAGCGCAGGAGGGAGGGCGGCCCGGGACGGTGCCTGCGGTCCCCTCGGGGGCACAGGCAGGGGACGGGCGGCGGGGGGGGGGGGTCCCACGTCCTCGCTGCACCCCCGGAGCCGGTGGGCAAGGCGCGGGGATCCACGCGTGTGGACACAGAGCGGGCGCGGCCACACGGGGCACCCCGAGGGCTGGGGGCTGCGTGCCAGCCCGGCCTTGGGCACACGGCGGCGGGGAGCTGCGAACGGCCCCACGGCCATGAACACCCCCACGGCCGTGAACGACCCCACGGCCGTGAAAGACCCCACGGCCGTGAAAGACCCCACGGCTCTCCCGTCCGTGGTCGCCGGCTCCCTTCACCTGCAGCAGCGCTTTTGCTCTCTGCCCGAGGGTCGCCCCCTGACGCCCCAGGTTGCCCCCCTGGCCCGGGGAGCCGGGAGAAGCCCCAGCCCCCTTTGGCCCGGTCCCACCGCGGGCTGGTGTTGCCCCCCGTCCTAATTAAGCGGCGCGGCTTAGAATTAAGCCGAGGGCTCGCTCGGCTCTGCGCGGCCCCACGCCGCCCCCGGCCGGCCGGGGACCCCCGGGCTGCCCCGACCGCCGGCCCCCCCGCTCAGCCTGCGGCAGGCACTTCGCCGCCCCCCCTTATTTTTTTTTCCTCCCTCTCTTTGCATTTTCACGTCTTTCTCCCCCTCTCCCCATGCCGGGAGGGGCACCTCGCAGCCTCCTGTCCCGCTTTCCTCTCCCTCCCGGGTTCGCCCCTCTCCCCCTCGCCCCCCCTCGCCCCCCCTGCCCCCGGCCGCCCCCCCGCCGGCTGTTTGTCCCGGTGCCCGGACAATCATCGCCGTGTATGAAGTTCTAACTGGTTTGTGTCAGGCAGCTCTCTCTAAGCAGCCTGGCGTGACGGATTAAACATCAACTAGTTAAATAAAAATTAATATCAACTGCCTCCTAACTTCTAATGTCATGTTGTTTATAACTAATGAACTGATTAGGGGATAAACACATCAGGAAGACATTTCTGCTTCCCTGCTCTTTCGAGAGAGAATTTGCAGAATTCAAAGTAAATCTCCCGGAGTCCCTCCTGGGTTTTTCCCACAGCAGTTTGGGGGGGGGGGGGGGGGGATTCCGTGGGGCTCCTTGGGGCCAGGTCGAGCACTCCGCTGTGCGTGGGGGTTAGCCGGACTTATTTAAAGCTCTCCCGGCGGCAGCAGCACGGCTCAGAGCAGCAGCGGCAGCGGGGCGAGGATGCGCTCAGGGCAGCCCCGGCGCCTGCTGCCCAGCCGGGCTGGGGACGGCGTGGCAGAAAAACACCCGCTGCCGCCGTTGTCGGCTTTCGGCGCCCCGTTTTAATATTGAAAATGGAACTTTTTTTTTCTTTGCTCGAAGCGACAATCGATGGGGTTTAAGTGTTATGAAGGAAAGCGCTCCCCGCACCTTCTTTATTTTAACACTGATCCACTTGGCTGTGGCGTGCTCCTCGCCAGCCCGCGTTGTACACATTTTCCTAAGCACTTTAGAAAAAGAAACACACGCGCACACACACAAACCCCCCAGCAGCCTCATCTTGGAGAGGTCCCAAGCTTTTAAATACTGTTTGCCCAGCACCGCCGGCTCTGACAAGACAATAATAACAGGGGAAGCTTTTTAAAACCAATTTAGCAAATGCAGAAATGTAATTTTAATGAAGAATCGATAGCAGAATGGTTCATTTTTCCTGGGACTCCTTGTTGGAGCTGAGCGAGACTTTCAATCAATGGGGAGATGGAAGAGGGGGGGAGAAAAAGAGAAAGAAAAATATCCGCTCGGTGATGTCTTTAGCACGGGGAATTTTTCTTATTTTCTCTGCCGTGTGCGCTTTCCTTTATTCTCTCTTCCCAACCGAGAAGCCTGCACCGAAACGCGGCGGCGGAGCGCGGGGCGGCCGAGCGGACGGACGGACGGACGGACGGACAGACGGCGGCCGCTCTCCCGGAGCCCAGCGCCGGGCGCTCGCCGGGGCAGCCCCCGAGTGCCGCCCGCCGCAGCACCAGCGAGCGGAGGGGCCCCGGCCCCGGCCCCCCTGGGGAGCTGCCCGGGACCCCCCGGAGCCGCCCGACCCCCCCGGAGCCTCCCGGCCCCCCCGGAGCCGCCCGGCCCCCGCGGCGAGCCCGCCGCCTCCTGCCCAAGTCCCAGGAAGTTCCTCCCCTGTCCTGCCTCGTCTCCTGTCCCCTGTCCCCGCCAGCCCCTCTCCGAGCACATTTTCATGGTAATAAGACAACAAATTAACGTGCTGCCGCAACAAGGCTCCCCCACAGGTAGCCGCTTTGTGGGAGGGGGGCACGGGGGATCGGAACCAGGGGCCGGGCGCTGCCCCCCCGCGCGGACCCCCCCGGTCCCCGTTCCTCCCCGGCTGCACAGCCCTGCCGCACTGGAGCAGGTGAGTCCCCCGCCACTTTTATAAGCAGCAGCGCTGCGTTTGCTTTGATTGTTATTTATTTTCCCCTCCTTTTAGCCTGTCCCGGCTCAGTAGAGCGGCGGGTCTTTCCCTGTGGCTGGCTATTTTTTTATTTTATTTTTTTTTTTTGGTGGTGGTGGTGGCGGTGCTCTGGTGTGCGTGTGTGTGTGTGTGTTGTTATCTAAACCGTTTAGTTTTGGGTGGTTGCGCCTAGATCTCGAAAGTCAGCGGGGGAAAGCAAGACACCCAAGCGGGGAGGAGAGAAGCGAAGAAAAGGCCGCGGCGGATCTCCTGGCTTGCAGCGTCCCGGGGAGACGGGCCATTAGGCAGGGGAGCCATGGCTCAGAGCTCAGGGAGAGCAGGTAAGGGGCGGGGGGGGCGCTGAATATTCAGCAGGGAGGGATGAGACCGTCACCCCCAACTCCCTCCTTTGGCAGGAGGCAGCCTCTGCTCCCGTGCTCCCTGCCCATCCAGGTTCCCCTACGCTTGCCGTCTCACTTCGTAGTGCCCCCTTCCCCGCGGGGTCCCCCCGTCAGGGGGCTGCTGCTTTTCCACCTTCTTTACTGGGGGGGGGGGGGGGGGGAAGCTGCCCCCCCGCACCGGGCCAGCCCCCACACGGCGCTCCCGGCCCCGCACTTTTCTCCCGACTGCAAAAAGTCGAGGCCATCGCTTTAACTGTCCCCCCCGCCCTTCCCCATGTCCCCCCCCCCCTCTTTCCGTGCAACTTTGGTCGGCGGGGTCCCGAAGCTGCTCCGCCGGTCCCTGCGGGGCCGGGGTCGGGGCAGCATCGCCCCCAGGCGGGGCGGGGGTCCTGGCGCCCCCCAAACCGACAGACGGGTCCCCGGCCCCCCGCCCGTCTTGGATTTTATGATTTGCAAACAAAGCTGCAAACAAGCCCCGCCGGGGGGGGGGGGGGGGGGGGGGAAGGCTGCCTGTCCCCTGCGCTCCCGGCGCGCTAAAAGCACAACCAGGCGGTCTGGCTCTCTGGAACGGCGCACGGAAACGGAGCTTCTGATTTAGGGATTCTTGGCGGGGGGGGGGGGGTGAGGACGGAAAGGCAAATGGAGGCTGGAAATGCAAGCGTCGCCGACTGTCAGCACAGAGCCCGTGCCGCTCCCTGCCTGCGAACCGTTCGCTTGGAGGGGAGGCTCGGGAAGAAAGGCTCCGGCGTACGTCTGGAGCCGGGGCCCGCGGCTCCTCCGCCTTTTGTCATCGCGGGGCGAGACAGTCCCCGAGCAGGGAGTGCTGCGGGTGCACGAACGGACAGACGCGGGCAGGAGGCGAATAAAAGCAGCCGCCCGTCAGGAAACCAAACCTCTCCCCGATCGGTAGAATCCCCCCAGACAAATGTCTGCGCGGCACCTCGGTAAATGTTCACAGCCAACGCAGCGTGTGCGCGTGTGTGGCCCTACACACACACACACACACACACACGTGCGAGCGTGTATTTTCATAATCGAACCAATTAAATATATTGCATTTGTTAGGTATCTCAGAGAAATATCACAGTTTTACCAAAACGTGCAGGAAAAATATAAAGGCAACGAAAAAAGGCCTCGTAGGAGAAAAGGCCACAGCGGCTTTTTTTCGCTGTTCCGCACCGAAAATCTTCTGAGCCGAAACTGAAAAAAAAAAACAAACCTTCAGAAAGTTTGCAGCCCCCTCTGCTCCTTTTCCCTTCTGTGTTTTTAAAGGATCTGCCGAAGTCCCTTTGCATCTGAGGTTTAAATAGGGAGATCAATAGAAAACAGTTGTAATGATCTAATTAATTATGGCAAAATTAAAAGCGAGTAGAAAATCAATCTCTGATGGTGTTGAAGATGGAATTAAATTGATAGTCCATCTGTTCACCTCCTAGACCGTATAAATATGCAACCCAAGGACGGAGCTAATGGGATCAAGCTGCCTGGGAGACTCTCCCTTCCATCTCCCTCTCTCCTTTCCGCTTCTTCCCCTCCCGAAGCTGAGCCCCTGCGGGCAGAGCCGTGCGCCGGGGCCGGCCGGAGGGGCCGGCGGGCAGGCAGCCTCCGGTGACAGGCGCCTTCTCCGCCGTGCTGTTTTTAAATCAAACGGGCAGGCTTTATTACGGTGATGATGGCCACGGAGCAGCGTGCGGCTGCTCGCTCCCCTCTTTTTTTTTTTATTTATTTTTTTTTATTTGACACCGGCCGGGATGGCAGGAAAGGCAGCCCAGCCGCTGGCTCCGCGCAGCGCCGTGCGGGGGCTGCAGGGGGAGGCGAGCCCCCAGCCCCGGCTTTCCCTACGGGCTTCTCCCCCTCCCCGAGGGAAGGGCCCGGCGGCAGGAGCGGCCCCCCCCGGAGAGGAGAGGCCGCCGAGAGCGGGGGGCCGGGCGCGGGGTCCCCGCCTTTGCCCCCCGAGGGGTCCCGGCGCCCCCTGTGCGCCCCTGTGCGCCCCTGGCCCGCTGAGCCGCGGCGGGGAGCGGCCGAGCTGTCGGGCCGGGGGGGCTCCTCACCGTCCCGGCCCCTCTTTTAACCGGGAAAAAACGCCGTTCCGTTTGGGGCTAAGCGAACGAGCCGCCGCCGTTTATCGCCCGGGGTGGGACGGTGTGGGGGTGTGGAAAGGGGGGGTCCCTTCCCTACGTGACGCCTAACCACGAAGCGGCGATCGCGGGGGTCCGGGCCCAGCTCGGTGCGCACCCCCTGCGCCGGGGGGCACCGGGCCGGGGGCGGGGGGCTCGCCGAGAGCCCGCGGCCGGCGCCCCCCGGCTCCGCTGCCCGGCCGGGGCCGCGGGAGGGGGCCGGGCCGAGCCGGGCCGGGCCGGAGTTCGCCCTCCTTCCCCTCGCGCTGCCCCATCCAGCCGGAAAGAGTGCCCTGGGGGGGCAGCCCGCGGCCCCACTCGGGTTTATTAATTGATGTATTGAAAAGCAGGCTTGATTGACGGCTGCTAATGGAAATCACAGCCCCGCTTTCCTGCTGAACGCTGCCCTCCCGGCCGGCCCTTCATAAAGAAACCCTTGAGGCGAAAGGTAGATTTTCATTTAAAGTGCCCCCGTCCTCGCTTGCACAGATTAGGTACATTTTAAACACAGACACACATATTGCAAATTAGAAGCTAATTTAATTATAAATCAAAACTGGGCATAAATCTGCACTCACCACAAAGGATCCATTTAGCGGAATGCAACCACCTCCCCTAACCCTGGAAAACTGCCTTGCCGAAATAACCCTGGATATACACTGCCAAAGTTATGGGTTGTGCACAGTGCAAGGAGATCCACGGGAGATACTTTTCCCCACGCCGGGGGAGGGGAAAAGCCCCGCGTGTCAGAAATTAGCTGGTCACATGGCGACAATTTCTCTTTCTCCTAGAGAAAGGGATTCTCCGCTAAACAAAAGTTTGCATAGATGTAGAAGGTTGTAATTCTGAACTTACAGGCTGGGAGGGAGTCGGAGGCGGCAGATTTTTGAAGTCCGGCAGGTCGGGATCAACAAACGCGCTCACGCACACGCACACACTCACGCACACGCACACGCACCCCAGAGCCGGGGTCGGATTGATTGGTGCCGTTGGGTGTGCAAACGTCGGGGGGAGAGGAAGGAGGGAAGGGAGAGGGAGAGAGGGAGAGAGGGAGAGAGGGAGAGAGGGAGAGAGGGAGAGAGGGAGAGAGGGAGAGAGGGAGAGAGGGAGAGGAGAGGAGAGGAGAGGAGAGGAGAGGAGAGGAGAGGAGAGGAGAGGAGAGGAGAGGAGAGGAGAGGAGAGGAGAGGAGAGGAGAGGAGAGGAGAGGAGAGGAGAGGAGAGGAGAGGAGAGGAGAGGAGAGGAGAGAGGACGAGGCAGGAGCGCGGCACGGCTCGGCACAGCCCCCCGCACCCCGGTAGCCCCTCGCCCCTTCTCGCTCCGCTCCGCTCCGCTCCCCGCGCCCCCGCTCCCGGCCCGGCCCTGCCGCAGCCCGCCCGGTGCCGGGGGAGCCGGGGGCCGGGGGCTACCCGCGGCTCGCTCCCTCCCCGCCCCCTCCACCCTCCAGCTCCCCTCGCTAAGTTCAGACCCCCCCGTCCTTCTCTCAATCTCCCCTTCTCTTCCTCGGCGCGTTCCAGCCCCCGGTCCCCGCAGCCCGGTCCCCGCAGCCCGGTCCCCGCCATCCCGCCGGACTCGGCGGCCGCCAGCGGCCGGTGCAGCGGCGCAGCGCCCCTCCTGCCCCTCCTGTCGTTAGGCGCCGAACTTGGGCTTCCGCGGCTCCCGGTGACGGGAAGGGAAGGAGCGGAGACGGGCGGGGAGAGGTCCCAGATCCCGGCTGCCGCCTGCCCCGCTGCCGTTCCCGGGGAGCGAGGGGGGAGGCTCCCCACCGGCTGGCTCCCGCAGCCCCGCGCCCACCCGGCAGCCGAAGCCCCCCGGCCCCCGGCCCTCACCTGCGGCTCCCGCACCGCGGCGGGGGAGGGGGCCGCCCGAGCCCTTTGTTGGTGCGTTTCCAGCCTTTGTTTGGTGCTGACAACGAGCCTGCCGTCCCCAAACCGGCTCCCGGCGCAGCCCCGGGCAGGGGGAGCCCCCGGCGCGCAGGGAAGCGGGGGGCAGAGGCAGGAGCCGGCCGGGGCTGGGGGAGCGCAGCGGCAACGCGAGCGGGGCAACTCGGTGCGGGGTGTGCGGGCACTGCTCGGCTCTGCCGGGAGGGAACGGGAAGGGAAGGGAGAGGGAAAGGGAGAGGGAAAGGGAGAGGGAAAGGGAGAGGGAAAGGGAGAGGGAAAGGGAGATGGAGGGAAGGGAGAGGGGAAGGGGAGGGAAGGGAGAGGGGAAGGGAAGGGAAGGGAAGGGAAGGGAAGGGAAGGGAAGGGAAGGGAAGGGAAGGGAAGGGAAGGGAAGGGAAGGGAAGGGAAGGGAAGGGAAGGGAAGGGAAGGGAAGGGAAGGGAAGGGAAGGGAAGGGAAGGGAAGGGAAGGGAAGGGAAGGGAAGGGAAGGGAAGGGAAGGGAAGGGAAGGGGAAAAGGGAAGGAAGGAAGGAAGGAAGGAAGGAAGGAAGGAAGGAAGGAAGGAAGGAAGGAAGGAAGGAAGGAAAAGAGAAAGAAAGTGAAAGAGAGATAGAAAGTGAGAGAGAAAGACAGAGACAGAAAGACAGAAAGACAGAAAGAAAGAAAGAAAGAAAGAAAGAAAGAAAGAAGGAAGGAAAAACTCTGGCGGAGTATCTGTCACTGTAACGCATGTGCGAGAAGTCTGCTCCCAACTTCCCCCGGCGGCCCCGCGGAGCCCCGCAGCGGCCGCCCCGCTGCCGGCAGGTCTCTTTGTGCGGTCGGTTTTGGAAAGGCGGCTCCCAGGCAGTCATTACCACTCTTCGGCCCCTCTGACTGCTGGAATTACCCTTTCCGGGGACTTTAATGGGCAAGCCATAGGGTTTTTCGCTGATCCGCAGCAGTTTTCGCTCCCTCCCCGTTTTTATGGGTGTATTATAGTTAGGGGTTATATAAATGTTTTTGCGTGTGATAACTGTAAATCCTAACATTTGCAAATGGCCCGGAGGCAAACTAACCTTGGACGGGCAGACAGAGGGAGGGAGGGAGGGTCTCCCATTACTGCTGATTAAAAGGAGACTTTAATAAGCGTCTAATTCACTCATCGGGAGTTTTATGGAGAAATTAGAGGAGGACAAAAACCCGACGTCTGTGGCGTGGGGGAGGCGGCGGCGGAGGAGGGGGGTGCTCCGCGCCTCCCGCCCAGCGGCAGCCCAGGGCAAAGGGAAGAGGCAGCTGGGCCTCGCCGAGGCCGCCGCCGCCGCCGCGCTCCCGGGCCCGGCTCCTCCGCGGGGTCCCGGTACCGGGACGTACCGGGATGTACCGGGCGGCGGACGAAAGGAGAGTGGCGAGACCGGGCCTGGGGGCGACGCCGGTTCCGCCGAGGCCGCCTCCCCGCCGCCAGCCCGGGGCAGGACCGGAGCGGGGCCGGGGAGCGGGGCCCGGTCCCGGGGTCCCGCTGCCCGCCACCTGCCCGCGGGGGACGGGAAGGAGCCCGGCCCGGCCCGGCCCCATATGGCCGCGGCCCGGGAGGCTCGGAGACTCGCCCCGGCTCCGGCCGGCCCGGTGCGCTAAGAGGCGGCTTTGTTGCAGAAGTGTCTCTTCACATTGTCGGCCTTTATTTTTTTCCCCTCTTTCTTTCCTTTTTTTTTTCCCTTTTTTTTTTTCCTTTTTTTTTTTTTTTCCCCTCAATGAGGCTGTAAAAGGTCTCCGGCTTGTCTCGTTTTTGTGGCAAACGCTCTCTTGTAAAGAGGAGAGGTTAAAGTGTCGGTGACTGAATAAAGAGCAGCACACGTGGGCTATTACCATTCAGGGCAAACAAATGCAGAGAAGGGAAAAGCCAGCAGCAGGCTCGGCGCGGGGGGAGCGCGGCCCCCCCGGCGCACACACGCACCCACCCCGCTGGCCGCGGCCACTCGGCTGGCCTCCCCTCGGCCCCGGCGTCCCCAGACACGCAACCCACCCATGGCTCACAAAAGAGCGAGAGAAAGAGAGAGGGGGAGACATGAGGGGGTCTTAGATGGGAAAAAAAAAAGAAAGTAGCTTTAGGGGGAATGTGCTGTGGAGTGTGAAATTGCAGCCCGTGGTGCTCCATATTGTACCAGAAGCTCTCCAAAAACTCATCCTCCAACGTGACCAGAGGTGCTTAGAGGGAGAGAGAGGGAGAGGGGCTCACAGGCACGGGGGGAGGGGAAGCGAGGGGGGCCTTTATTCTTTTCGCGCTCTCTTTCTTATTAATTGTTCATTTAAAACCCAACTTGGCGTTGATTTGTTAACCTGGGCCACCGCGGGCAGCCTCGGGGCTCCTGCAGAGCGTGGCCGGGGGGGGGAGCGGCAGGACCCTGCCCGGCCCCCCCTTTTTCTCCCATCCCCTCCCGGCTCCCCCAGCGATGTGCTCGCAGGCACCGAGCCCCGCAGCCCGCGGCCCCGGGAGGTGGCCCCGGGGCTCAGCCGGGAAGGGTGCAGCAAAGCGCCCTCCTCGCAGCCCCCTGGCCTTAAAAAACTCACGTCCCTGTTTGTTTTGTTTCGTTTTGATCTTTCACAGCCAGGGATTTAGCCTCTGATTTTCCCACGCGAGGCTAAATTAGTTGTCACGGGTCAGAACCACATCTACGGATGCTGAGCGCAGATTTATCTTCTAAACTCGCCTATATATAGTGCCGGGGAGCACCACGGCGGAGCTAAACCGCCTCCAAGTAGCAGTGTTTAGGCTGAAATCGCTCGCATAGTTGGCGGGGGGGGGGAAGAAAGGCGAATTGTTGAGCCGCGGAGTGAGTTAGCAGCACCTCGGGGTTTTACAGCCGCAGGAACCGGGGAGCTGCCGGCCCTGCTCGCCGCCACACGCCGGGCCGGTGGCATGGGGCCGCGGGTGCCCAGCGCCCGGTGCAGCCCCAGCAGTTTCTCAGCGGGCCCGAATTTCGCCCCTAAATTCCTCGCCCCGTCTTGTGATGCCGGGCTCCCTTCCCCGGGTGGAGGCCGAGCAGGGAAGGAGGATTAAAAACGCTTCGGAGGGCTGGAGGCCTTGGGTGATGCGAGCTGGAGGCCGGGCTGGGGGAGAGAAGGCACGGGGAAGATTTGGGCTTCGTCAGCGGGAGCGAGCCGGCTAACGAAGCAGACCGAAAGATAGCTATCGCCGAGACTCCCCCCAAAAGTTTATTTTTCTTGAAATTTCCGCAGAGAGGCGGGCGCCTCTTTTGAAGTGTAAATGTTTGTAGCTTGGGGGGGCTGGGTTAGCGAAGGGGGAGAGCCTCAGATCCTCTTTGAGAAAGAGGAAAAGAGAGAGAAGCAAAGAAAAGGAAAAGAGAAAATAAAAAAGGAGAAGAGAAAAGAAGAAAAAAGAAGAGAAGAGTAAAAGAAAAGAAGAAAGAGAAAAGAAAAGAGAAGAGAAGAGAAGAGAAGAGAAGAGAAGAGAAGAGAAGAGAAGAGAAGAGAAGAGAAGAGAAGAGAAGAGAAGAGAAGAGAAGAGAAGAGAAGAGAAGAAAAAGAAAAAAAGCAGAGGCAGAAAGGCTCCCTGAAAGTGGGGCGGGAGGGAAGCAGGCAGTGCTGCTGAAAGGGACCGGCTCCAGGAGCTGCCCTGGGCCGAGGCGCGGGCCTGGGCCTGGCGGCGGGGCCGGGGCGGGCAGGGGCTGCCCGGTGGGGTCGGGTGGTGACAGAGCGGTGCTGCCGGCTGGGAAGGGGCACCGGGTGGTCCTGTGGTGGGGGAAGAGGGCAGCAAGCGGGGGGATTTTCCCTTATATTTCCTTTTCTTCTCTTTTCTTTTCTTCTCTTTTCTTTTCTTCTCTTTTCTTTTCTTTTTTCTTTTCTTTTCTTTTCTTTTCTTTTCTTTTCTTTTCTTTTCTTTTCTTTTCTTTTCTTTTCTTTTCCTTCTCTCTTCTCTTCTCTTCTCTTCTCTTCTCTTCTCTCTTCTCCTCTCCTCTCCTCTCCTCTTCTCTCTTCTCTTCTCTTCTCTTCTCTTCTCTTCTCTTCTCTTCTCTTCTCTTCTCTTCTCTTCTCTTCTCTTCTCTTCTCTTCTCTTCTCTTCTCTTCTCTTCTCCTTGTCTCTTCTTCCTCCCCTCCACGAGAAACGCTCCCCACTTGCCCAGCTCGCGGCCGGCCCCGCGTACCCCGGCTCTCTCCGCACCGTGGCACCCCAGCCGCGCTCGGCCCCGCGCTCCCGTTGTGCGTTTCTCCTCGAGTCTCTCACTCCCGCTTTCACCCTCACCGAGACGGCGATAGGGAGCGATAAGGCGGCGGCAAAAAAAACGTCCTCGGGAAGAAGTTCCCGAGCCGCCGGCCTGCCCCCCCGTCCCATCACAGGGCCGTTCCCCCCGGGAAAGGCGGGGAGGCCCCGGGAGGCCGGGGCCAGCTCCCGAGGGTGGCGGTGACCGCCCGGGGAGCACCGGGAAGTCCCCCGGGGGGCAGCCGGCGGCCGGGGAGAAGCGACCCGGTGCGGGCGGAGGAGGAGGGAAGGGGCACCCCGCCGGGGAGCCGGGCAGCCCCTCCGTGCCCGCGGCCGGCCGGCAGGTGCGGGCTCGGGGCCGGCCCCGCGCCGCCGCCGCCGAAGTTTCCGCGGGGCCGCCAAGCGACCGGCGGGCGCCATCTGCAGGCGGCGGCGCCGAGCGGCTCTGCCCCGCACCTGCGCCCGGCCCGGCCCGGCCCTGCCCTCCGCCACCGGGGCCGGGGGGGCGGCAGGGGAGGGGAAGGGACGGGACGGGAAGGGAAGGGGGGGGGAGGGCCCGGGCCGGCGGCGGGGAAAGGCGGCGGGCAGGGCCGGGCCTGGCCGGGCCGGGCGGGCAGCGGCACCCCCGGGCCGTGCGGGGCTCCCGGCGGCCGCTCCCCGAGCCGGTGCCCGGCACCTCACCGCCGCTGCGCCGCCCTCGGGTCGGCGGCCCCGTTCCCGTTCCCGTACCCGTGCCGGTGCCGGTGTCCGTCCCCGGGGGGCTCTCCCGGCCCCGACCGGCTCGGTCCCGCTCCCGGTCCCGCGCCTGGGTCCGTGCGGCCCCGCCGCGTACCCCCGCAGCGCAGCGCGGGGCAGGGAGGAGACCGCTGCCTCCCGCACGGGTAACCGCAGCCACTGTCAAACATTTATTTTATTTTTTTTTCCCAAAAATCAGCTTTTTTTTTTTTTTTTTTTTTTTTCACGCGAGGGAAAGAGAGACGGGAGTGGGGGGAGAGAGAAAGATAAAACATCAGCTGAAGTGCCAAAATGATTTATGAGACAGTGGAAAATATTTCATAAAGATCTCTCGGAGATTCCTTACTTAAACCGTTTAGAAAACAAAGGGACTGTTTCGTGGCAGATGAGCGGAGGGATGGGGAAGGAGGAAGGAGGAAAAGAGAAGAAGAAAGTGTGTTTCGGGTGATGATAAAGTCGCAGCCTGAAAAACAGAATTCAGCCCACAGCAATTGCTACCTTCCCTTTTCAACTCTGGTTATCAGCCTAAGAAGGCGTTTCCTCCTTGCTCTCTGTTGCTTGCTGGGTCAAAGGCACGTCTTTTTTCGCTGTAGACCGGCTAGTGAAATAATTCTTAGATTCTCTACCATAAAAAAAAAAAAAGGAAAGAAAAGAAAAAAAAATCAGACGTGGAGGCTGGGAGGTTGTATTTGCTTTTATTTTCCCAAACGCACACGAGGAAACTTTGCAACAACTGAAATGGGCCCAATCTATTGGTTCAAATATATGCAAGAAGGTCTTTCCTTCTTTTCTCTTTCCTTGTTTCCTTCTTTTTCCTTGTTTACTTCTTTTCTTTCTTTCTTTCTTTCTTTCTTTCTTTCTTTCTTTCTTTCTTTCTCTTTCTTTCTTTTTCTTCCTTCCTTCCTTCCTTCCTTCCTTCCTTCCTTCCTTCCTTTTCTTTCCTTTCCTTTCTTCCTTTCTCTATTTGTCTTTTTCGTTTTTTTTCTCTCTTTCCGTTCTCTTTCTTTCTCTTTCTTTCCTTCTTTCTTCTGTCCTTCTTCTTTCCTTGTCTTTCTTCCTTCCTTTTCTTTGTCTTTCTTTCTGTCTTTCCCTTTCCCTCCTTTCTTTCTTCCTTTCTCTCCTTCTCCCCTTCCTTCTCTCTTCCTCCTCTTCTCCTCTCCCTCCGTTCCTTCCCTCTCCCCTTCTCCCTTCCCTCCCCTCTTTCCCCACCGCCCAAGCCTCTCCCCAGGGCAGCCCCGATGCGCACCCGCTCCCCCCGCTCCGCCTCAGCCCGAGCCAAGTCCCCGGCGGAGCGGAGCGGGCAGCCGGCAGCTCCGAGCGGCGGGAGGCGCCGGGACCCTCCCCGGCCGGGCCGGGAGCATCCCGCTGCCTGCTGCCGGCCGTGCCCCGCCGCCCGCTCCGCGTCCTCCCGGGCCCTCCGGCGCCGGCCGGGCCGCCCCCGCCGCCCTCGTCCCGGAGGCGGCGGCGGCCCCCCCCGCGCCGGAGCGGCGGCCCGGCCCTCCTCGCCGCGCTCGGCTCGGCGCGCTGGCGAATCAGAGAGTGTCGGAATCTATTGCCTTTGTCTGACAAGTCATCCATCTCCGGGGAGGCGGGCGGGGGGCTGAGGGCGCTGCGGCTTTTAGAGAGACACACACCGGGAGAGGAGGCTCCAGTCTCCGGCCCCGGCTCCTCGCAAGCACTTCCCACCTCGGGCGAAAAGTCCGCCGGGCGCCCCGGATCCTCCGCCCGGCCGAGACGAGGGGGCGCGCCGGCCGCCGCCGCTCGCGGCTTTCCCGGGGATTGCTACTCCGCTTTGAACTTCCATCGGCTAGCCCCGGACCCGAGGAGGAAGAGGAGGAGGAGGAAGAGGAGGAGGAGGAGGAGGAGGGAGAGCCGCGTCCTCCCGCGCCTTCGGCCGCCTCGCCCCGGCACCCCTCCCCGCCGCCGGGGATGCTCCGGCCCCCCCAGCCATGACAGCCGCCTGCCCCCCGGCGCCGCCAGCCCCCCGCTCCCTCGGACTCTGCTGACTCGGCCGCCCCGGCCCCCGGCGCAGCCCTCCCGGCCCGGAAAGTTCTTCGCTCCCCGCTCCCCGGGCAGGGGGGCAGCGCGCCCCGCCGCTCCCTCTCTCCTCTCCCTCAGTGTCCTTTTTGGTTTGCTTCCTTTTTTTTTTTAATTTGTTTTGGTTTGTTTCTTTTTTTTTTTTTTTCTTCCCCTCTTATTTTTTTTCTCCCCTAAGTCTTGAAGTTGAGTTTTAGAGGCGACACGGCGGCTTCAGCCGATTTCTTCCCCTTCCTTTGCCTCCCCATGGATATGCACTGCAAGGCAGACCCCTTCTCAGCAATGCACCGTGAGTACTGGAGCCCGGCTCCTTCCGCCGCTCTGCCCTCCTCATCCCTCCATCCCTCCTTCCCCGGCCGTTCCTCTCCCCCCGCCCCGCTCCTCCTGCGGCTCCATCCCCGCACCGCCAGCCTCCGTTCCGCACCGCCCGGGGGGCGACACCGGGCAGCGGCACCCCTGCGGAAGGCGCGGGGCCGGGGCCGGGCCCGGGCCCGGGCTGCGAGCGAGCCCCGAGCAGAGCCCGCAGGGGCACTGCCCGAGCCGCCCCTCGGAGGACGAGACTTTGCCCCGGCTCCTGCCAGCTCCCGGCTCCGACCCTTTCGATTTCCGCGGCCCCGCGGGGCGAGGGCTTCCCGCAACCGTCCGTGTGTGCGAGCTGACGATTTGCCCCGCCGCTGGCCGGGATTTGCTCTCGTTGCGGGTTTCGGCGGCGGAGAGGGGGGCCGGCACTTTCGGATGAACGGCGGGGTCGGTCCGGGCTGCTCCGGGCTCCGCTCCGGCCGGGCTCGCTTCAAGGCTGGACTGCGGGAAAAATAGGGCGGCGGCGGGGCCGGGGAATCGGGCGTTTTCCGAGCTCCCCGAGAAGTCACGGTCCCTCCCGGGTTACTTAGCAGCTCCTCGGCGTGCGTTTAAAATGCATTCCTGGCGCCCAGGGAAGTGGATTCGTGATGTATTTTCACTTTAGAGAACCTTTCTTCCCAAAAAGGGGGACGAAGGAAGGCTCCTTCGCCAGGCAGAGTAGCGAGGAATTTTCAGGGATTTTAATTTCACCGCACGGAGGGAAAATAATTCCGAGCTTTAAATTAAAGAGCAAATAGGAATATAGAGCCGAGCTTGGGACCATCTCGAGTCAGGAAATGAATAATTAAGAGCAATTTGTAACTTCTGACACCGAAACTTTTGAGGACACGCCCTGCCCGCTGCATAAAAACAAACCGAAAAGGTCTAAAATCGAAATGCTTGCGGCTTAAAAAATGACGATTTTGCCAGGAGAAGGAAGGCGCAGAGATAGAAAGCCACCATCAGATCCCCAAACGTGGATGTAGGTAACTGCCTTCCTGCTCGGAAATTAATGCTTTCCAGCACACACCGCTTAAAATTTAGGATTTAATTTTCGAGGACCTCTAACAGAAAACGGCCCCCGCGTTAGGCATTATTTTTAGTTCTCTCGGGCGCGACCTTCCCTCGGAAGTGATGGCAGTAATCCTGCCTTCGGTACGCGCTGGAATATGCAGGCAGCCGAGAGAGGCATCTCAGCACCGAGACGCCCATTTCTGCAAACTCCGCTGAGATTCGGGAACAATTTCGGCTTCCGAATAATCCTACTAATACCAATCAGTGTTTGGTTTGTTCCCGAAAATGCATTTCTAGCTGGGCAGACCTAGATATTGGCAAGCAATTAAAATACGCTCGGGCGCGGGCTCCTGGTGCAGGCGCGCACAGGCAGCAAACGCGATCGGCACGAAAGCAGCTCGGCTGCTCGGGCAGATGCACACACACAGCCCGGCACTGCCACGCGGATAAATGCCCCCAAATATCCCCCTGCTCGTACGGAAATAACCTTAGGAAAGCACGGTGCGGAGCAAGCCCAAGTCTCGTGAAAAAAAAAAAATAGCCGGGGTGCGATAATTTGAATTATTAATTTTTAATCTTTTTTTGCATCTGTTGCCTTTTAATACTTTGTAATGTGAGTTATAAAAGGTGCTCTGAATTATTTATCGCGGAGTTGCCGAAGAAATTGCTGTCTTGTAACTTTAGAGGCAACATGTGCAGAGGAGGCTCTGCACAAACGAAGAAAACACAGAGCAACACGCACCCGCAGGTTTTGGTGGAGGAAGACAAGCGTGCCCCCTCCCCTCCGAAGCCCTAAATATCTTTTACGAAAGAGCAACAAAAGAGAGCAGCGACACCTCAGCTCCTCGGGCAAAGGGAAGGGACGGGAGCCCCCGGCTCGCTGGCAGGGAGGTGGGGGTGATCCTGACCGGGGGGGGAGATGGAAAAAACTCTATTTGTGCGAAAGGACTTGGATCGATCGCAGGGCAATGAGAGTTTCCACTAAGTTCAGAGCCAATAAGTCAGTGTCAAAAGCAGGGGAGGAAAAAAAAAAAAGAGAGAAAAAGAAAAAAAACCCTCAGCGAAAATACAAACAGATCATTTTTCAGCAAACCGCGCGACGAACTAAGATCTCTCCGCGGGGAAGGAGGCTGGGGCTGTGCGAGAGGCCGGCTCGAAGGCGGCGTGCTCTGCACAGCTCCATCTCCGTCTGCCAGCCGCCGGGGAGCGGGCACCGAGCGAGCGGGGCCGCACCCGCAGCGGTTCCCGCACCGGCAGCGGGCGGCGGCTCCGATGCGCGGCGCCCAGCTCCGCCGGGCAGCGCTGAGCTTTCCCCCTGCCCGCACCCCGCAGGTGCGCGCTCGGTTCCTCCTCCTCCCCGCCAAGTTGTTTCTCGAAAGGGAGAAAGGCGAATCGGAAGAAAAGCGCCCAAGCAGTCCCGGGTGGGATAGAGCGGGGCTTTTGCCTGGGAAGGGCGAAATAGGAGAAAGCGGAGCAATTTAAATTCGCCCTGATTTAGATTTGCGCGGGGAAAAAAGAAAGAAAGAATGAAAAAAATAGAAAAACAAACAAACAAACAAACAAGGAGCCGCGAGAGCCTGTTAAGATTTTTTTTTTCCTTTTTTTTTTTTTTTTTTTCCTACTGGCGGATTTTTCTTTTAAATATCGAAAGCTGACAGAGAGAGGGTCTGTCTGTAAACGAAGCCCGAGCACGGGACACACGATATTTTCCTCCTCTCCCCTTCCATTTCTTCCTCCCTCTCCTTTTCCGTCCGAATCCTCCCAACTCCCATCCCAAAATAACCGGAGACAAGGCGCTGTGGAGGGGACTTGCTGCGGGATGAGGGAGGGCGGGGTCGCGAGTAGCTGGAATTGACAATGTGCGAGAAAATCGCGGAAAGCGAATTCAAAGAGAGAGGAAAAGCGCAAGGGTAGAAAGCAGGGGGCTGCAGCGGGGGCTGCCCGGGGCCGCCGAGCAGCTGGGCTCCGGACCTGGGGAGCGTTTCGCTTCCCAACCCCGAGAGGAGCCGCAGCCGGCACCGGCTCCGTCCTCGCCCCGCGACAATGGCCTCGGGCAGCCGCCGCTGCGGGCAGAGGTGCGGGCGGCCGGGGGCAGGCGGGGCGCGGGGGGTCCCCAGCTGGCTCGGGGAAATTCACGCTTCTTCCCCCTCTGTGCCATCTCCACCGTCCTTGGTCCTTTCTAATTCTTTCTTTCTTCATCTTATTCTCACCCCGTTTATCTTTTTCTTTTCTTTCTTTTCTTTTCTTTCTTTCTTTCTTTCTTTCTTTCTTTCTTTCTTTCTTTCTTTCTTTCTTTCTCTTTCCTTCCTTCCTTCCTTCCTTCCTTCCTTCCTTCCTTCCTTCCTTCCTTCTTTTTCTTTCTTTCTTTCTCTTTCTTCTTTCCCTCCTTCCTTCCTTCTTTTCTTTCATTTCTTTTTTTCTTTTTCTTTCTTCCCCTTCTCTCTTTTCTCTCTCTCTTTCTCTCGTTCTCTTTCTCTCTCTTGTTCTCTCTTTCCCTCCCCGTCTCCTTCCCTTTTTGTCTGTCCCCCACGTCTCGCCCCCCCAGCCCCTCACCCGTCACCCCCATCCATCCGTAGTGACGAGAGATTTTGCAGTCCGAGTGGCAAAGAACCCACGACTAACGGTGTGTTTCTGGTGTGCGTGGGTTGTTGTGTTTTTTTTCTTTCTCTTTCCCCAGCAGGGCACGGGGGTGTGAACCAGCTCGGGGGGGTGTTTGTGAACGGCAGGCCCCTACCTGACGTGGTGAGACAAAGGATAGTGGAGCTGGCTCACCAGGGGGTGCGACCCTGTGACATTTCCAGGCAGCTGCGGGTCAGCCACGGTTGTGTCAGCAAGATCCTGGGCAGGTAAGGAACGGACCGCGGCCGCTCCTTCTCCTCCCCTGGGCGGCAGCGTGCCTCCGGGCGCCGCGCTGCGCCGCTCTGTGCCCCCCCGGCCCTTACCGCGGCGATGCCCGCTCCCTGCTGCCCACCGCCCCCTGCTCACCGCCCCCTGCCCATCGCCCATCGCCCTCTGCCCACCCCCGCCGCGCTCGCTGCAGCGGCAGGACGCGCTGCCCCGCCGGCCGGTGCGGGAAGGGAGGGAGCGATTAGCGAGAGAAGGGCCGGGGAGGGGGAGAAAAGAGAAGAAAAGCACGAAAGGAGAACAACCTCCCCCCCCTCCAAAAAAAAAAAAAAAAACAAAAAACCAGCAACAACAACAAAAAGCCCATCTCACAACAATCCGTAGGCGGCCCTAGCAAATGCACGGTAAATAAACAAGCAGCGGGGCAAACAGATAAATCTCCATAAACAAAGATGCGGTGCGAAGCATCCCCGGCGGCCGTGCCGGCGGTGCCGGTGGGCGGGCTGCCCGCCGCCGCCGTGCCCTTCGCGAAGGACGTGCCAGGGCCGCCGGGGGGCCGGGAGCCCGCTGGGGAACCGGGGGCACGGCTCTGCCCGGCTCTGCCCGCGCCCCCCGGCCCCTCCGAGGCCGCCCGACCCGGCCCCGGGGTCGGTGGGCTTCGTCCCGGCGGGCCGCAGCGCGGCGAGGCTTGCCGCTGCCCGGGCCCGAACGGAGCGCCCGCGGGGAAGGCAGCAAGAGCGCAGCGCTCCCCCAGACACCGGCACACACGCACCCAAAGGGAAAGGAAAAAACTGGGGGGGTGAGCCCTGCGAGGGAGCGGCAGCTCCCGCAGCCCGGTGCAGCCCGGTATAGTCCGGTATAGCCCAGTACAGACTGGTGCAGCCCCTTGGTGCCCCCACCGCCGCGCTCCGGCGGCCCAAAGGCGGGGGGCGGTTGCCGGGGGGGGGCCGCGGGGCCGCGGTCGCGCCGGGGCAGGGGGCTCTGGGGGCGGCGGGGGCGCCCGGCCGGGCACTGACCGACCGTCGTGCTCTGGCGCGGCAGGTATTACGAGACGGGGAGCATCAAGCCCGGAGTGATCGGCGGCTCCAAACCCAAAGTAGCGACCCCCAAAGTAGTGGATAAAATCGCCGAGTACAAGAGACAGAACCCGACCATGTTCGCCTGGGAGATCCGGGACAGGCTACTGGCCGAGGGCATCTGCGACAACGACACGGTCCCCAGCGTCTCCTCCATAAACAGGTAAGGGCGAGCCTGCAGGCACCGGGACCGGGACCGGGCGCCGGCCGGGGCGCGGGGCTCGGCCTGTGTGCGAGCCCCGGGGGACGGTTTCACCTCCGTGCCCCCGGGGGAGCCGCCGCCAGCCCCGCCAGGCGCCGAGGCTCCGAGCAGAAGCCGGCCCCTGCCCGCAGCCTCGGCCGCCGGAGGCTCCCCCCGGGCCGGGCTCCCCGCTCCGCGGCCGGGCGCTGGCGGGGTCTTTCTTCCCTCCTCCTCCTGCCGCTGGGGAACGGCTTCTGTCCGTGGAGGGCCTCGGGGTGTGGGAAGGAACCGCACGACGGGCAAACAGTGGCAGATCGGGGGGGAAAGGCCGGCGGTGCGTGTAGGGGAGCGTTAGCCCAGCGCGCATCCCGGGGCTGTACAAGCCCCGCACAGCCATCCATCCACCCCAGGCTGCAGGTCCTCACACCCTGGTGACACGCAGGACACTGCCCCGCACACCGAGTCACCGCGCTGCCGCCGTGCGACGCGGCTGCACGCACCTCGCCTGCGCCCGCAGTCCCTAGGAACACAGCAATATTTGCCAAGGGTGCGTACAAAAGTACCGCACCGACAGAGTAAGAGTAAGAATCCATGAAATTCTGCATGCAATCCCAAATATACAGAGCTCCCCGTCCAAATAAATGTACACAGGGTGTGCGTAAATATGCACGCAGACTTCTGTAGTGCCGGCATAGACAAAAACGCCCAAGTCAGTATATCGGTCCTCTTGATATACAGCAAGTTTAGCCAGATTTTTTTAAACCTGGTGTATTTATAGCAAGGGAAGCAGAAAAAATAAACAGCATGGAAAACACAGTGGTATTTTTTGTCTCGCGCTTTACATGGCAGATTTATCAAAATATGTCTAATAACTCAGGCTGCGTATTTCTAAATCTGGCATCCTATATAAATGGGTTTTAATATTTTGCAAATGATATGGAATTATCCCAAATCATCTTGAAAACAGCAGGTAGAATTAGCTGGTGGAATGTACCTTGGCTAAGGAAGATTCCCTCAGACACACTGTCTCTGTAATATACTGCTAGGCTACCCTAGGAAATTATCCCTGTGTGTGCCATCTGTATTAAAATGGTTATTAAGTTATGAACAGGGTAACATAATACTGATCGGCTAATTATACACCCTCCTAAAAAACCTCCAGGTCTCTGTTACTCTCGCAGTCAGGTATTGAAATAATAACAGTTTGACATTCAGACACCTTACAAAGGCAGCTGCAGAAGGACAGCCAGCTCTCCCTGGGAGGAATTAAGCTAGTGGTACACAAGTCCAGAGGAAGGGCTCCAGGGTCTTTGGAGGCACGGCAGACGCGGACCAGAGGCGCACGGTGGCTGCTGCTGGTGCAGGGGATGTCAGCATCCCCATCTTGCCAAAGCCACGGCCCCGTGCCTGCCGGCGCCTCATGGTGCCTCGCAGTGTCCCAGGGAGAAGGCCGGGACCAGATTTTGCTCCTGGCTTTGCTACTAGTTTGCATCGGGGCTTTGTGGGGTTTGCACCTCAGTTTCCCCTGCCTGAGAATGAAGATTGAACCATCTCAGGAGGTGGGAACAGATGTCAGCTGGATTGCGTTTATAAAATGCTTTGAGAAGGACAAGGGCTTTGTAACTGCTAAGTGTTATTGTATTAGAGAGGCTCAGCTGTGACCCACCATATTTGATTCATACTGTGATGGCATTTGAGTGTGTAGGCACCAAGGCGCAAGAACATTTTGACTTCGTGCGATCAAAGCTTCCCCCGTTCATTTAAAAAATTCGGACCCAACTTCACACCGTTCACCTTTGTATGGGGCTCCCTGAGGCCCTCAGCTGTGAGAAGTGAGCCCATAACAAGACAGGTCGCACAACTTGCAGGTCTGTGCTAGGCAAGAGCAGGTCAGAGAACTGGGAAAAAATTGCAGCAGAATAGGAAACAGCGAGCGTCTGAGGGCCCGATCCTGCTGCCGCAGAGGGTAGCGCGAGCTTTGTCACTCCAGTGGCTTTGTGACTCCAGCTCACAAAACACGAGGAGAGGGCTAAGCTCAGAATTCAAATACACATTTTTTTACTCTTCCATTGTCAAAGTAAGCAGAGAAATGGGTAAATGCTTTGTAACAGCACGTTCCTTTGCGTCCCCCTTACCTGCTGTACGATTACAACCCGGAGTTCGTCCAACACTCCGACTCTCTGAGCCGCTTCGGACAGATGACAATTTTTAAAACCAACCCGTTTGAAATACATGTCTTTGTTTTTTCTCAAAATGTGGGGTTTCCAAAGCAAAAATGTCAGTGGCCCAGTGTCCAGAACTGTTAGAGCTATATCCATGAGCCATTTAATATCTTGAGACTACAAAGGGGGTCTTTACAGAAAAAGGCGGTTATCTAGGTCCCTAGATAGACTGTGAATACTGCACTCCAGAATGGAGATCTCTTTGTATACAGAAAACAAGTACTTCGGGTTATTACAAGATTTTCTGAAAATACATTAATTACATTTTACCTTCTTTCTTTCTGGGTACTAGTCTGGCATTAACAGCCTTTCAGATGAAAGACTACAAAACAGTGCTATTTCAATTCCACTTTTACAGTCTCCCTAAATCATTTTAAGAAAATTATTTTCCATTAATTGTTTTTTGGTGATAGATGAATGATATGTGCCTACATTGCACTGATCTGTCAGTGTTGCACTACCGATATCAGGATACATTTGGGACGACATGTAACTCAGTATTGAGACGTATCAGAAAGTTGTTCATACCAAACTCATGCAGAAAAAGGCCAGATACGAACTATAGCTAAAAACATGTCTTTACGACCCCCTCAAGATTCAGAAAAAAAATATTCCTCTGCTGTGTGGTAGTTTTGCTTTAATTATGGCAAAAAATCTAGACAGTAAGCTAGTTAATAAGCAAACCACACCAGAACTGACAGGATCAAGACAGAGCAGTCATCTCTACACCGGGAGCGTTCCTGTTCCCTTTTCACACATTAGCTCCTCTACACGATGAACCTATTGTGTATACATGCTCACGTATATATATACATGTATCTGTGTAAACATGCACATACAAACGGTGCATGTAATTAAGAAGCTGGCAAGTGACAGAAGCTCGTAATTCTTTGGTAAGCAATTAATGCTTACATCAAATCACTCAAGTACCTTACTTCCTACAAGAACTTTTCCATCTATCATATAACTACAAACAAGTTATCTTCGGTCACTCCGGTTAGAGTATTTCAGCTGGATTTATATACGCCCCGCTGTAAACCTTGCGGGGGCCTCCTAACTACAAACTTGGCTGCAGACATTAATGAGAATTTTTGCTTTGTTTTGCAGCACGTACAGTTAGCGTAAGAACACAGGTTTCATGGGATAATAATCATCCCGGAAAAGTCTTTTAAATTAGACAATGTACCTTAGCAGGAACAGGACTGGCACATCACAGGCATACATTCAGGGTTGTGCAGCAAGCAATGCAACAGACATTGTAGTTTAAGCATTATTTTCTGCCTCTCTTAAAGACATGAATCCCTGACACCTACCCGCAATTTGTCCCTCTATTTCTCCTCTCCTGAGGCTGGGTTCAGGGCTAGGGACTCTCTGTTAGTCTTTATTCAAGGAATACAAAAGCCAAACAATTATGAAGTTCAGTCAGCCTTCTGGATATGCTTTGGACCCTAGGTTCCTAGGTCCATCTGCATCTAGCTACTAAGTCATGGCAGAGAATAGAGTTTAGTGGATACGCTATCTTGGTCAAGCTGTTAGATATTTTGTCAGTTTTCTCTTATGCACTGAGTAAACGTTACTTTTTAGTGTTATGTGATTGGTTTGGGGAGATATTTTCTGTTACATTATCTGACAGTCGGCTAGTGATTCCCAGTTAAAGCCTCCAATAATGATTGCTTTTTTAAAACACATGTGGAAAGATACACACATTGATCCAGGTTACAATAACAAGTGAAATACACTTGTGCAATGAAATACTGAGCGTGTGGCCAATGTCAGTGGCCGTGGGCAGGCCCATAGCTCGGAGCACAGCGCAGCATATTAGGAGATGAGCTTTCTCTTACCAGTTCTGCTGTCAACTTTCCGGCGGATCTCGGTCGGGTCACACGGACTCCTTATGAGGCTGCTTTACCACCTGTAAAATGAAAATAACAGTATTTAGCTACCTTTGCAAAACACAGTGCGATCTTACATTAAAAAATCCCATGCAGTTCAACACATTAAGAAGGAAAGGTTCAAAACTGGAGCTGGGTTGTCTTACATCAGCCGAGGCTTTTGCCCACGCAAGGGAGTGAGAATTGAACAGAATCTCGGTTGAGGTAAATGTAACGTCTCGAGACAAACAATTGAGTCTGGAACAAGGCAGGCATATTAGGGCATGGTCTGTGTCATATGCGGAAGAAATCAATGTTATGCAAACAGAGCTTTCTGAGTCACCCTTGCTAGCCTAGCTTGAGAATTTCCCCAAAGGACACCACAGTCAAAGTCACCGGGAATCTCTCCCCGTCCTTCCCACCAAACTAGTGTGGCGCTCTTGGAGGACAGCATCTCTAATGGCAGCTTGTTCATACTGATCAAAACCAGTGACAGCTGCATGGTCTGCAGTGAAAACCGGGAAAATTGCATAGTGTATGAGCAGCAAGTGCATGTGTCACACAAACCTATCGCCACCATCAGTATTTAGTAGCCGCATGTCCATTTACCCGAGAGAGGCCAAGGATTAGACTGGCCCTGTAAACTGGCTTAGCCTCCGACTGGCAACAGGCTGGGGCAAAGCAAGGGTGAAGAAGCGTTGTCCGACAGCACCCAGCATAATTTACCAGCTCTCATAACCTGGCACTCCTTAGTACATGCAGAAGAAACTTGGGATCCTAGCAGGGATCCTCTCGTTTTGCTGACGCTGAGTCTAAGGTCCCCATTCAATTTCCTGCACCAGGGCATGCTCTTAAGGTAGAAGGCTGCTACTGGTACTTGCTTTTGGCTGAGCAATGAACGCAATTGGGTCGCACAGGGCTTCATTACAAGGAATATACTCCTTTAAATTCAGATTCTTTTCCATCAGACACAAACCTGGTATTATCTTCTTTTCATCATTGCAAATAAAGGACAGGCTCATAAAGCAGAGGTTACAGACAATGTTACTGCAGCTGAAAGAGTAAATGAATGCTCGCAGCATTTCTCTTTGTCTTATTCCTCATATCTGGCCACTGGAAGGTTGTATGGTGGTAACTACAATAAGCTAGCCGCATTTTTTCTGGTTTTCATATTACACAGATATTAGCTCAACAGAGGCAGTTTGTGAGTAGAAGTGGCCGTGACTGGGAAGTTTTGAGCTCCCTGTTCTGTGAACCTCGGAGTGCAGAACCCCAACAGTCTCTTTATCATCTAAAGTTTCCAACTCTTTCTTTTTGTATACATGTACGGAAAGGTTGATTTTTGTTGGAAGTTGAACATTTTCAAGCTTATGCATCTAGTGAATGATTGCTGCATTCTGTCATAGAGGTAGCTGCATTTCAGTGCTGGGTGAATGAGCCTTATGGAGCTAAACCTCATTTACCAGAATCACTATTATGTGAAAAAACTCATTTGACTTTGGGAGAAAAGAGGAGAAAATATAAGTGGCTTGGCCAAGCAACGACGAGTTGGTGAGAACAATACAGTCATCTGAAGGGCACAGTCCATCCAACAGGAAAAGAATTATTCACGTTTAAACAAAGCAGTGTAGCCAGGAATGAAGGGAGGGAAATAAGAAAGGGAACATTTAAATGGTAGCAGAAGGCACCTCCTGATATGGAGGTCCATTAAGTTGTGGAATTGCATCCCATAGGAATTCCTAATTTCTTGGAATATATATAACTAGATGGCATTAATAACACAAGCAAACATACAATAAGAAATAATCTTGCGTTGGCTAAAGAGATAGATAATGCTCTAGCAGGCCAGCTGGACCCTTTATGATATGATGACATGATGCATACAAAACAAAGTCGTGTTTTCAGCCATATATCAAGTAACTCAGAAAAACTGTCTCTGATCCTGAAGCCTATTCAAAGAAAAGATTTCCATATTACTTGAATGAAAAGATAAGACTTCAAAACAGTTGAATAAGGCTGAGTTTTACTTTGATTAACTTGCCATGGTCTTTAATTAAGGCATGCTGAAATTCAAATGGAGTTTAGGCTTGCTTCTTGCAATCAGCAAAATATTTAGGGATCCCAGTTTGTCACAGGTCTCTATAAATGGACAGACAGGGACTTTCAAAAGCATTTGCCACTGGCCTGACAACAGTGCAGCTAACTAGGACTTGAGGAAATCCCGTCCGTGTGTAGGTGGCTCTGATAATGATTACTACTCCTGAAAGTGTCAGAAAGGTTTGAGTTTTGCTCCCAAACAACTGTTCTATAAACTGAGAGCTAATGGGAATGAGGATTTTTGCACTGTAATAGCAATTAATCTAGTGCAGCGTATACATGCATGGACATATTTACCAGTCCCAGCTGATTAAAAATGCTAAGGCAGAGCCCTAAACTGTGCAATTGGCATACAAATCATGAGTGCCTGTAATACAATGTGGGTTTGCTTTTACTCGTTTTCTCTTTTTTACTTCAAAATTTTAGAGGGATTTGGATAGGTGACTCCCATTAAACAACTTTAAAAACACCTCAACAATGCAGTCCTTTGAGTCTTCAGGGAGCCGACAGGACCCTTTTCAAGCCCCCAAAAGCCCTGGAAACATCCCTTATTAAATGAGAACTGAAATTCTCATGCTATCGCTTGACTAGAGGAGCTGGAAAACCAACAACAAACACCGTTAGGCTTGTGATGAAATACTAGACAGTATGATATTCAGCATTAGCCTCCAATTTTCTCTAGTGCCAGTAACTGAGAGCTGATTTTGTAGCACTTATATGGCTATCTACCCAGCTGAAAATCACAAATCTAATCACTTGGTTTCCAAACTCCTCAGAGTGCACTTACAAATATTCATTTCCAATCAATTTGCACCTGCTAATATTTCTGAATTCTCACATGTGATGACAGAGTCAGAAGCAATGCTGGTGCTTCCTATTTCTATTGCGATAGCATAAAGAGGCTCTGTGCATAGATCACAGCCCATTGTTCAAAATAGGCACAGCGTAAATAGGAATTTCTTTTGAGAGATTCTTTTAGAAAATCACCATATATGTGTGTCTTTCTTTACACCATCCCCTTAACATCTACGAGGCTCATCATTCAGACAGTCCTCGAGGTTTCAGGGATTAAACAAACATCTTTGTCTGCTAAAAGGAATGAGCTAAACGGTCAGGGCTCACTCACCAAAGCCAAGTCTAGGTAAAAGGCAGAGCAAAACTGGAGAGCCCTCTTCTTTGGGCTCTTATCTGACAAGACTGAGGGTGAACGCTGGCTAGACTGCAACAGCCTCCCCCCTCTTCCCCGATAAGTAGGCATATAAATAAATAAATAAACGGCATCCTAACTGCACTGAGAACTCAATAAAACAATCACATCAAATATGAGGAGGTATAAATCTCGCGTCTGCACAGGTAACCCACTCAATTGCTTTTATTATGGCTCAGCCTGACTCCATTTATTACCATCCGTGGCCTGGGTGAAGGATGTTTGCATGGAGGGTGGTCTCCTGGTGAAATCTTATCCCCAGAGCAGTGACAATCAGCCCATACAGAGGTGGATTTTGGTGGGGAGACCAAAGGCAGATCCATCTGTCTGCATGAAAACCAATCAATAACCCTGTAACTAGACCTCTTGTCGCTGGGAAATGGACAACACAATAGTTCAATCCTGGAGCCATAGGAGAGAAATAGCTGTAGTTGGGGTGTGAAGAATGACGGGATGTATGCATGATGCGTTTGAGACATACGGACAGAGCATGTCTGTCCATCTAGATACTGAGGAGTGACAGGATAGGGATAAGGCAGAGGGTACATTTATATATATCGTAGGCAAATCTGAAAGGTTGATGCGTTCAGGGGTGGGTATGGGGAAGAAAAAAGGACAGAGTTATATTGCATTTTTTATAGGACATTTATATGGGGACTGTGAGTGCAATGCAGATCTGTACCTTCAGGGAAATATGCCTGCTGGCTGGATATTACATATGAGTATTTTGGTATATGGCAGGGAATGTGTGTCTCTTGGCAGGCACGTAGATGGTGACACAAAGCACCGGTAGGCTAAAGGAAACATAGGCAGGAGTTTGATGTGGTCAGGGAAGGATATTCCTTTGTCCTCTGTCTGGCTTGGGATTTATGTGTGTACTAGTTTTGACAGAGAGGAGAAAGAGTGATGTGCCAAAAGCCTCAGCTAACGGCCTGTGAGTTCACAGATACGCTTCCCAGAAAATGCTATGTATGAAACATTTACCCAAACCTCACTGTTAAATCAGGAGAGGAGATTCTGGTGGCTTGTCTCTGCCTGTACGAAAAACAGAAATAGGACATTCCTTGCTGCTGCCATACTCTAGCTCTGCAATTCCAGCAGCGTTTCTAAAACTTGCACAGCATACCGTCCCCCAGACTTTTAGCAACTCCCCCATCACACACACACGCATGCTTACGGAGAGATGGTGGAGTTTGCCTCTGCTAAATGTTTTCTCCTGGGGGCCAGTTTAGTTTTCCTTCCTCTGGTTCCCTTTTGAACGGTTCCTCTCCTCCCAAGGTAAGCGCCCTTCCCTCTCCGCAGGGCGCCAGGCACGGGGCTGACCTCCCGTCCCTGGCTGGGAGGTAAATGGCATCAAGGCCAGCTATCAGCTCTGGCCAAACTGCCCATCACTGTATTGCGCTGGAGAGGGCTGGTAGCCAGATTTTGCAAGGCAGATTGATGTCTGTTCATCATTTACACAAGGAAAAGCACAGACTGCAACAAGACGACAAAGTCACAAATGAATACCTGCCAGACAGGACGCTCTGCACCACCTCTCGTCGCAGGGCAGTTTAAATGATTCTGGCAGCAATGATATCCCAGCCCTTCGACTCCCAGAACCAGCCCCCATTTTCCTTAATAGGGCTTCTTTTTCTTCAAGCTGTCGGAAACGTGAGGGCAACCTCGCTACCCAATGCCCACGGTCGGGTACTCACTTTAAAATTGTGAGAGAGTCTTTGGACACTGACATTGGGGCCCTACTTAAAGGGACTACTGCCTTTCAACATGCTCATGCTTCTCTAGAATGTCTTTTAAAAACAGGTTTTGGTCACCTGCCTTTAAAAAGAAAGACTGCTGACAACATAGCTATGTAACAGTGCCTGCTGTTAATATTTGCCTAGATTCAGGCCCAGAAAATCTTTCTTTGTTGATTAAATTAAGGCTTTTGAACTTGAAAAAATATTCATTTATACAGAAATTATCCATACAAAAAAATATTTATAAAATGAACAGGAAAGAGAGGATATCTAGAAGAGCAGAGGAGAGGAAGGAATAATATTTTTGAGGAAAAGGAACCCACACTTGCATGCTGTGAAGGCATAGGGAAGCGTATGGCTGGGACGCGCTGCAGACAAATGGACCAGGGCTGAGCAAGCAGGGGCAAAGTGGAAAATGAATAACGCCGCAAATTCCCTCTCCCTAGCGAACAAACAGCAAATTTAGGATTTTATAGAGATGATGTTTGTGGTGCTGCCTCTGACAGAGACAGACAGCTACACCATGAGGCTTGCAGAGCGCGGGGAGAGCACAGCTGGGTGGGGCTGGTGGGAGGAAAGGGCACGAGATAATGATGGAGCGAAAGGCCACAGTGGACTTGACTTGGGTGTTGTCAAAAGCAGACCTGCCGTGGTTTTACATAAGGCAGTCTTGGCCGCTGTGCCAAACAAGATGCGGAGGCTCATCCAGTACTGATACCCAACTCCCATACGTGGCTCTCACGATTCCACCCCCCTTTTGTGGATTACATGGATTTTTGTGACCTGAGGGGACGTTTGAAGAAAAATACATGACTAAGAGTGACTGCTTCTCCGAGACAGACGGGCTCCTGGTGCCCAGCAGGCAGAACTGGCAGGGCTGGTAGCACAGGGAGACGTGGAGCAGAAGGGAGCGTGGCCCATCGCAGGTGGACACGTAGGCAGGGAAATGCCCCAGCACAGTGAAAGGCAGGGGATAAAGCTACCTTGGGGAATACAGTCTTTGGAAGAGTGCAAGAGGAGGGTGCTGGCCATGTAAACGAAGCCTTTGTACTGCCCAGAGCACCACCTTTCCCAGCTGAAAGCACCTTCTGCAGTATTTGAATGTGCTACTGGATCATTCTCTGCTCATTGAAGTAATTTGAGCATGGAAACCTGCATGCATTTGTGTAGATAGACTGCTGGGTCTCTATTGTTCCTCCAGACAATCTTCTCTGTAATGGATATTTGGGTTGGACATGCCCTATACCCCATGACATGTGTACGAGGAGGAGCGTGGGTGTATCGCTAGGGCAACATGTCCAGCTGGGAGCATAGGCTGATAGCAAGTGCGTGTTGCTGCTCTGGGGAAGAGCTAAGAACGGTCTTATCCACGGAAACAATGCTGTAACCCCGCAGTTACATGCTAGGGGGTACAGGAGAGAGCAGAGCATGGCACTGCACATCTCTGCAAGCCTGCGCAGTTCTGTGGGGCTCTGCAGAGGTTTCTGCGTGCCTGCGGTGCAGCGGGTTGGCTGTTGGCAAGGCGTGGGTGTGCTGATGAACCGTGCCTGTGAATGGATGCAGGGGGCCAGCCATGCGCTGTGCATTTTTTGGTAGTTCTTTTGGGCAGAGCTGGGGGTAAGGTGGTAACGTTAGCCACACCGTGGCTGTGCTGAGGATGAAGCATCCATGAGGCAGGCAGTGCCCGCACTGCAGACACAGGCAGTGCTAGCACAGGGTGCGTGCGGCACTGCGTGCGAGTGCAGGGACCTGCACCTCTTTGGGGCCCTAGCGCATTCGAGGGAATATGGGTGCCCATGGCAGGATGTGTCTGGAAGGCTGTGGATGTGTGCTAGCTCATCTGAGGCACAACCCAGCACTGCAGTAAGCGGTACCCGCGGAGACTGGGGCAGGGGGTGCACTGAAAGCAGTATTTCTAACGAGAGCCATAGTTTAATGCGTTGGACTCTGCCCTCCTCTCCCCTCCCCTCCCACTCTTCTCCTTATTACCCAGGTTATCTTGTTTGGGTTAAGAGGCCAATTTCAACAGACTATAATTGAAGAGTGAAGAGAATCTGATAAGATAAGGAAGGGACATCATTCCTCAAGGGATCAATAGAGGTTTCATGTTCCTCCTTCCCCTGCTGTGTCCCTAACATGCTAACGCTGTGCGTCCGTGGGCCTGGTTTATTTGCTCTGCTTGTCTGCAAGCCAGAAAAGGAAGTGGGGGAGCAGGGGGTGGCTGCCGGCCCCATCTGTCACACGGCAGAGCAGGGCAGGGGGCATAATGAAGGGACAACAGGGATGGCGGGGCTGCGTGGGAAGAAAAGGACAGGGCGATAGGGGACCCGCCAAGAGCCAGGAGCTGCTGGTGGCAGTGCAGGCACAGCACAAAGCAGCCCCTCCAGGAGCCCCCACCTCACACAACCACAGCGGAGCCCACGTAGAGGAGCTCAGGAGCTGGGGGACAAGCCGAGAGGTCGGCACAGCGCAGGATGCGATCCGCATCCCATGCAAGAAGGCTGGGCCAGCTTCTGGAGAGATTGCGAGTCAGAGGGGTCTGCGGCTAAGATATCTTCTTCCAGCTGATTTCTTTTTTATTTTTAACACCCAGAGAAACAGATGCTGAGAGCCAGTCAGTCATGCAGTGAGCATGTGGCAGAGTTGGGAATACAACCCAGATCCCCTGACTCCCAACCTCAGGCTTTAACCAGCAGACCATGCTTCCCTCTAAGCCACCTTGAACTTTCCTCAGTGAGGATGGGGGCTACTAAGCCTCTGCGGGCTGCAGTTTACCAAGCTGTCAGGAGTGTGCTCACTGGACCGCCTCACCAGAGACAGCCTTCCTCACGCACGCTAAAAAAGTTGAAAAGAAATTCATTTCATGGCCGGTGGTTGCTTAAAAAAGGCGATTCCAGCATATGTATGTGATAAATGTTAACTGTGCATTAATCGCATTAAAGAGGACCCTATAAACTTTTCATTTCTAATTAAATTCTGGCCGGTGATTCTGGCGAAGCCAGCACACTCCGGGCCTTTGTTTATGTGGAAAATTAAAATGCAAATACAATGGAATTTATTTCCATTACTAGAGTGATATGCTGGGCTCCTCTGTTTAACAGCCTCCAATTATTTTCAAGCAGGTCTCTCTCCCTCGCTCCCTCCCTCTCTCCCCCTCCCCGCTCCCCTGAGATGCTGCGACCCCTGTGTGCGGGGCAGGAGCTGGTAAAGCACCAGGAGGGCTATGGATGGGGTCGTCTGTTCTAGGCCGAGGGCAGGCAGGAAAATGGAGGAGGAAGGGGGGAAAAAAAAAAGAGTGGGAGAGCACAAACAAGGAGGCAGGGGAAGCAGCAAGGCTCAAGTTAGTGCAAGGGGCAGAAGGGAGTTACCTGTTAGCAACCTCACTGAAAAATATAAGCTAAACTCCTTGGCTCACCGAATCCTGGCTGTATAGGTGGTATTTTGATGATAGGATAGAGTCGAGAGCTTTCCCTGGAAGTTTCCTGGATCTTTCAGTCCTTCCCATATACTTTGTCTGGATGTGACTGCTGCTGAGCGAAATCCTGGTGGCTGAGGAAGCACAGAGCAGACCCAGCGCCAGACACATTGCCTGCACAGAGCAAATAAATCCAGGCAGCAGTGACACACAATCATTGGCAGAGAAATAACTGAGCTCCCCTGCCCATTTCTAAGGGACCAAGTGTGGCTCTGCTTAGGGCAGCAGTATACAGCAGACACACGCCAGCAGCCATTGCACAAACACAGATACTCACTGCAGCCTAAGATACTTGCACATATGTATGGTTAAATGCAGCTGACACGTCCTACTGACTGTGATTCCCCATGTGAGAGACCCGGCCGAGTCAGACGTGAGCATCTCGGGCAGCCGCACCCAGCGTAGGCACTCGTAGAGGTGCCCTTCTCTGTGTTAATAGCCAGAAACTTAGGGCACGGACACTCACCCAAACCCATAACTGACAAGTCCTAGCTAAACTCCTGAGTGTGTCAGCCGGTGCACCCGCATCTGACCGCTCGCATAGCCCTAGAAATCCAGTGGTGCGCACAGGCACTCCCTGCTGCTCCTGGAGGCAGGCAGCCGCATGGCCCTGGAAGGGAGAGCTGGGGATGTTCTCTGCTTGCATGTGAGCATCTTAAGGAATCACCTAGTGTAAGTGATCCTGCCCCGGCCGAGACAGGGAAACAGGAGAAGGACACATTCACTTACGACGGTGAAAAGAGGCCATTACCCAGTCAAACAACCCAATCCCTGACATCATTATTCAATACACAGGAGCCCTGAAATGCACACTAACTCAATCACAGAGACACACGATTACAAAATAATACTGATGGAATCAATGAAACAGACATGCAGTCATACAAAGCACACACACCCCGGTGTTAATACACAATAATAGCCACCCAACAAGTGAATACAAAACAGCCATTCAAAAACACAATGGCAAAACATGTGGCCTGCGCTCCAAGGGGACTTGGAAACTCTGGCAACGAACCCCACCATTGGTGAAGGGTGCTTGCAGCAAAACTTGGGGTGCTCCCCAAACCTGTCTCTTGTCAGGCTAATGAGCACCAGACAGTAAGAGCCCAAAGGACGTGCGCACTGCGTGTGCATGTACTGGGAGGCTGGTGGGCGGCTGCCCAGTGCCGTACTGCACAACGTGGCCACTCTTACCGCTGGCATGGGTGCACTGTGTTCAGGACTCACCATAATACAAAGTGAGGGAACCAAGGAGAACCTACTGCATGGCCCTAATGCAATGCAGCCACGCTGTGAGAACACGCAAACACCCCTCACACCCAGAGCAGTAGGAGCATCCCACACAGGTGCCTCAGCAGACAGCCAAATCCTCTCCCCAAGCCATGGTAGTGAACCCAGATTTGCACACAGAACGCTTCCAGGGCCCCAAATAACAAAGACCTGCAGACCACCAGGGCGTGCTAAGCTGAGCGCTTCGCATGAGACCCAAACAGCCACTCCTGCAAACCCTACAGGGTCTTACAGTGAGGGAGACAGGGCACCCTTCTTTGGTGTCTCCTCCCTGGCACGGCAGGCATCGGCTATCAGCAGGCTGTGTGTGTAACAAGGGGCTGCTATTGGAAGTGACAGCAGGGACGGGGGAAGACTGCTGGCAGTCGCGTGCGTGGTGTGTGCACAGGAATTCCCCTTCCTCTACCAAGTGCGGCTGTTTGTAGCCATTAAAAAGCCCAGGTCCTCATGCTGGGTGTTCAGTGAGTATTGATTCAGTCTGCAAGCAATTTTAATATTTCTTCAGGGACTTTCCAGCAACAGCACAAGTCATTAATTCACCCTCCCAAATTGCTTATTCAATAGCAGGAACATGGCTCCTGAATAAAGTCCCAGAATTTATGTGACTCGCATGAGTCAGGAGGTCAAACAACTGTTATGGAGCGAAGTTAAAAATCCAAATAAAATATTGACACTTTTTTGGGGAGTGGGAGGAGGGGAAGTGGGGGAAGGGGAAGAAAAGGTATTTAAAATAGGGTTTTGTTGCAATGCCCCCAGGATAAGGAATGGAAAGAGATTGAAGACAAGTTGGAGTTCGTAAAATCAATGGGATTTATTGCATATCCGCTTGGCATTTAATAACTCCTTCCTTTCCACCTCCCCCTGCTCTGTACATGCATGGGGGAGAAACTCTCACAAAGCCACCAGGAGCCAGCCTGCCAGCGCACAGCAGTGCTGCAGTACCCAACAGCCCCCCAGGGCCAGGGCCCCATCCCAAATGGGCTGCATTTCCCCCACAGTAGGCGGCAGTCCATGCCCGCGGTCTTTGTCGGTGGAGAAAAAAAAAAGAGGGGAGAGGAAACTGAGGCACGGAGCAAATTAAGAGCCTGCTCAGTCACAGAGCCCACTGACCGCAGGCTGGGCTATGACCCAGGTCTCCCAACGCCCAGGCAGCCGTTTTGCTGCCAAAGGACGCTATCTTGTAAGGGAACGAGAGCACACAGTCACAGGCACCAAACGCAAGGCGGCATCCATCTGACCAGAGGGACTCCCATAGCGCCTCGGTACAGCCCCACAAAATAGACATGCCCGCAGACACCACACAAGCACATCCACATGCAGATAGATGCACAGCCAGACACAAATGTATACGTGCTTTTACTGAGCTCATTGCTATTCAGAGCACTGCAGCCAGATTACACAGAAGTAGAAACATACCTGCAGACTGACACACATGCAAATGAACGTGCGGACAGGCACACAGGCACACATGCTCATGCTCTGGTACAGCAAGGTAGCCTTGTGCATCCTCTGTGCATATATATTTATATATACACACACAAAGTGGACGTCCACACCAAAAAAGTCATGCAAACTGATGTCTGCTACAAATCTAGCTTTTACTTACAGTGGCCTCTTTCTAGCTAGTTGCACCAAAATGGATGCCCAGATGCACTCAGGTACATTCTGCACAGGTATATTAATTAATATATGGGACTGTCTCGTTATATCAGACTGGTAAGTGTTTCAATCAAACTGTGCTGATTTTATACCAAATCTCTGAGCCTCTAGTATCCACAAACCAACATCTATTCATTAGCACTAGCTCCATAACGAAACAAGCAGACAAAAACCTAGCATAACCACATAATCAAAAAGTACTTGATGGCTTGGGTATTTAGGTGGGCTTCTTTGGTTCTGGTGCTTTTTTGTTTGTTGTTGCTTGCTTTGTTTGTTTGTTTTTCTGGTTGGCTTCTTAGCAAAGATTTAGGTCAGGTCCTTTATGTGAGTTGAGATTTTATCAAAATGCAGTTTTTCAAGTGCTTTTTTGCATTGTGACAAAAATAACATTTGACTATGTTTTCCTCCTAAGCTGTGTTTTAACCAAATATATAGTGTGGCTGAAATTTAGGCGAGGTAATGGGAAGTTTGAAATCTCCATAATTATGCTTTCAAATATTAAGATTTTTGTACAGAAGATGCTTCTGTGTTAATTCTCAGATTGCTTTGTTCACAGTTGGTTTTGCAACTGCTCTTTACAAAAAAGGCCAGGATAAGATCTTTGGACTACCATATGCTACCTCTGGTCTTCTTTGACCACAAAATATTCAAGAAAAAATGTAAAAGTAGTATAGTTTTGTAAATGCTATTGCCTGTGCTCCTCTGTATGCCTCTATCTGTAAGTCCTGATTGTATCCAATCTCGTTCCTATGCAAATCTGGATGAAACCATGAAATAAATTCTAGATGAACAGATAGTTAGTTCAGCTTAAGAGGATCATGCTTGAAAATAATGTAACTGGATTAAAATCACTAGAAGCTCTCTAGAATATCATGACTTCCCAAAAGAATATCTTGCAATTCGCCTGAGCTAGAAACTATACAAAACTCCATTGCAAAAACTTGTAAAATTTGAATAATTAAATATTTACAAATCACATCTTCAGACAGGGCTGAACAATTGGTGAACCTCTTCTAAGCTTACACCAGCTAGCACTTGGTTCGCTGCACCAAGCTCCAGGCAAGTCAGTTGTAGAGTCCAGAGATCAGCCCACCGGAGCTCAGACATGGGGAGAAAAGCTGCCAGCACAAGGTGGTGGGGATGAGGAAGCACTTGCATGTGTGGGAGGATCACTTAAACAGCGTGGCTCTTGGGAGGCTGTTTGTCAATTTGGAATTGCTGAAGGCGTCGCAGCTGAGATGGTTTCATTGACAGGGAATAGGCAACAGGCTTGCTTACACATGGACAAACAACAAAATGAATCTGAATTAACTTAGAAAGTGCATTGGTTAAAACCATTAAGACATTGTTTGGATGCTCATTCAAAATCTGAGTGTCCCAAAGTGAATTTAGTTTACTTTATTTCCAAAGTGAATTAAGCTAAACTAAATTAAAGCTGCCTTAATTCTAAACAAGGGAGTCAGAGGTGTAATGCAGTTTAACTAGACCATTTTAATTTCGCACTTTCAGTTAATTCAAATTAGTTATTTTGCACAGCCATTTGTAGGTAAACCCTTAGACTGCTACCTCCTATGGACAGAGACTGTATTTATACCAGGGGTAGGGACATGGGACCCAGGAGTGCAGTGAATTCTCTGCCAGCCATCGCGATCGTTTTGGAATGGGATCTGAGTAACAGCTTGCTCAGGGCCCACCAAAATCCATAGCTCTGCACTTGGTCAGACGGATGCCAGGTATGCAATTAGGAGTAAAACAGATCTGTACTCCCAAACTTAGACAGATAGGCAAATGTAGACATAGGTATGGGCCTCATAACGTAGCAAGGTACAACATAAATTATATATCTGTGTTGATACATATGAGATATTACGTAATGGGTATTATAGCCTTGTTACAGATGAATTTAGATGGTTATGACTTACTGTTTGCAATAACTGTACTTGGTGCTGTACAACAAGATCAATATAGCTAGCTAGTGATGGCTACATCCACAGATCTGAGCAGCCTATCTGCCCATTAAGCTCTGTTAAAAACTGTAATGGTTGAATAAATGTTTATTAATTCTTCATGGGGTCTGACTACAATATGTGACCCAAATGTTTAACTATGTATAGCCACGGTTATAAATACAGACCTGTAGGCAAAGATAAACAAGTACGCACACCACTGTATGATAAATTACAACAAACTAAGAGACAAATGCCAGTGCTCTCAGGCCACAAACAACACAGATACAGAAACAAACACAGAGCTCATGTTGTCTGAAGTTCAGACTTCTTAGTGACTTACATGAGCCAAGCAGACTGGCTACAGATCTGTCCTTTCGTTACAGAAAGCTAGGAAAAGCAGCCTGCCATCTCTGGAGGTGGGTCCCAGCTTTATGTTGGGGGTCTGTGCCACTCCCTGGAGTGCTTGCCTGGGGCTGGCTGCTTTGGGAAACTTGAGAAAGAGAGGTGTAAAGAATAAGGAGAGCAGTAAGGGCTAGGACAGGAAGGAAGATTCAGGAGCTCTGTGGAAATTTCCAAATTTTCAACCTGGTTTTCATTTTGAATCAGGGCTTTAATAAAATCCTACACCTACATGCAGTGTAGCTGGAACCTGCTGTTCCAATTAAAATCTAAATATATTATTCTACTTCTTATTTTTTAGCATAGCTTCTCGTTCACCTTTAAAAAATCATTTTAAAGGAAAAAAACAATTTCTCCATTCTGAAAGGCTGAAGTTCTCACTATTTTTTTTTAAATTTATTTAAAACCTGATGTAGAAATTGCCTTAGATCTAAACCGACACGTTTCCAGCACAGTTTTGGTTTTAATTTTGGTCAAAAACCACCTTTTACTGGTAAGGGTTCCACTGTGAGACTTTTGCCAGTTCTGATAAGCATAAGGAAGGCCCACACCATGTCACCCACACACTCAGGACCACTTTCTTGTCCAACACTCAAGCGAACCGCAGGGGAGCATTCTGCAGGATGCAGAGATAACACACTGCTAATACAGAGATAAAACACTGCCGAGCCCCGGAGTTAAAAAGTCCTGAGTGAACAGCCTCAAAAACTGAGAGATTGCCATAACATTCGCAAGACTGTAAATAAGAATGCATTTGTTTTTTTTCTTTGCCTCTGGTTCTGGTCCTTTGGGAGACAGCCAGGTCCCAATTCCACCTGTTCTCTGCAGTCGTGAAAGCCAGAAATACCTTGGTTTTAAATGAAGGCTGAAATTTGCACGTAATTGCTTACCTTCAAGATCTGACATTTTATATAAAATACTACGTATGGCATAACTTGCAAGAGAGTTGAGAATGTTATCTACAGCTATCTGCTGCCTCCCAGTCCAAGCCTCTTTTCTAGTACACACGTCTTCTGTTAATCAAAATGAACGTCCACAAGGAATTCGGCACAGACTCCTGAATTTTAATAACTGGAAATGGGCTCAAAGCAAAGCTTTCAATTAAAACTTCCCATGCTCCAGATTAAGATATTTAACCTTGGCAAGCCCATGTGTTTCTGTAGGTCTCCTTAACTCACCTGCTGGCACAGCCGCTGTTGCGACAGCTCCGGCGCGTGCTGCGCGGCAGTCACCAGCGTGCTGGCAGCTCGCGGGGCTGTCCCCTTCGCCAGGGCCGTGCTGGTGTGGCCACGCTGCTAGCAGGACCCGAGCTGGCTGGTCCGTAGGTGACAGGAGACCTGCAGTCACTGCAGTGTAGTGCACTGATGCACTCACTTAGAAAAGGATCAGTTACGAAGAGCTGAAAGATTTTTGCATCTTTTCACTGAACAGATCTCCTGCTAGTGAAGGGGACGTGGCCACTGGCAATGCTTTTCTCCCACTCCCTTCCTGTGGCTTCTTGTATTTTTTGAAGCTTTTGGTCATTTGTTGCAGAGGCTGTGAGTTTGTTGTGGGGGACTGATAGCTCTGTAGCTGCTGGGATGGATACTCTTGTGCATGCTCTGAGTTGAACATCTGCTCCATGGTTGCCTGTGGCACCAGAATTTGGACTTGATGAGCCTGGTGGTTCCTCCCAGCCCTGTGTTTCTGCAGACAAAACCAGCAGAACCCTGTTTGTCCTTTAAGATTTCCTTAATTCGCCTTACATCTGGGATGTCAAACATCTACACCCAATTTGTTTCCAATATTTTGTAAAGTGAATGACATCTTCTAGATGTTTGGATTGTAACGCATTTCTGGGTTTCCTGACTGCAAAGAAAGCCTTCCAAACGTGAACTGAGTGTAATAAAAGTAGAAACACCTGCCCGAGGACATTTCGGTGCTGCAGTCACCGCCTGACTGCAGCTCATGCAGATAGACTTTAGCCAGCAGTAAGCCAGCCAGCCTGGGTCCCGACGGCCGTGCAGCCACAGCTCTGCACACAGCAGCTCCCGAGCGCACCGTCAGCCTCCCGGCTGGGCTCTGCACCCCCGTGCGAAGGGCTAACACAAAGCCTCTTGGGTGACTGGGAAAATGTTTCTCAAAGCCTAAAGCAGCAATTTATTCTGGGAGCTCGGGGTAGGCAGCCTACAGACGTGGGGCTGTCAAACCCATCCGTACCAGTGGCACGAAGCTGGGTGGCACTGCTCACAGGCAGGCCAGTGCCCTGCCTGGTAGGTCTCCCTCACCCCAGGAGGCATCTTTGGCCTCACCTTTCTTCCCTTCCACCCCTCTTCCTTACATCTTGACTTGTACAGTGCAGCGCAGCAGTACTGGAATGGGCAGAGATCTGCTAGAAGCTGAACGTTAATGCTCTGCTCAAATTAAATGAAATAAAACCGTATGGTGTCATCATGGGTCACTGATTTAAAACAACAAAAAAATCCTAGCTCCTCTCTAAGCCCTTCAGATAGTAAAACTGCTGCTGTGAATTCTGTCTCTCCTCAGAGTGCAGCCAAGAAATGGTCTTTGCAGTGTGAGAAAAGGGCAGGATTGGGTTTTCTCCTGTGCTTTGGTGTGAGCAGGCTCACCTGGAACAAAGTGGCACTTATGTCCCCTCCTCTTCAGGCATGATGCCAGGGTAGCTCCAGTGAAGATGATGGAGCTACACAGATTAACAGCAGATAAGGAGCCAAATCTTCTCAAGGAAGGCAGGGATTGTGTTTCAAGAGACGCGAGGCATCTCCATTTCTCCCTTCCGTCTATCTGGAAGCTTCAGGAAAATGGATTATCCCTATTCAGCCATCTCTTAGGACTATCCGTGTAATCAATCTAATTGATCTATCATACCTGTGCTTATATCCCAATATAGTACATGATCACCACTCTTCTCTCTTCCCTTCCAAAAGGTAGAGAGAAGGAATTGCAATTTTCATGACAGAAGAGAGTTTAAATGTGTGAATATTGCTCGTGGCCCCTGAATATGGCAAGGTTTGAAGGCATTCTGCTCTCTTGGCAGAGAGTGCCAGAGCCTCAGGCCAGCTAGCAAGGAAGCCGAGTCTGCTGCTCCTGCCAATGTCAGCTGTCGTTCTGAGGGCTGCAAGTGGTGCAGTAGATTTTGAGAGCAGTAGGAGAAGCTACCATCCCCCCCAGCCCTAATGGAAATTACGCTACAGCTTTTGGGGGGTGACTGCAGCTCTCATCTTCCCAACTACAGCTGCTGCTGCAAATTCAAACGCGAGCACTGAAGTCAGCGTAGCTGAAATACAGCTCCTGTTGCCTTTGCCTACCTCCCTTCCCTTCACATGCAGCCACTGTCAGCAGGGTACATGTCACTTCTGCTTCAAGCAGGGGAATGAAGCCAACGCCGTGCTACAGCTCGCTGAAGCACTTACTTGGCCTCTGTTATTACTGAGTCTGAGCCCTTCACTCCTCCTTCCAGCTGTCCTCACCGTGCCCCAGGTGGCAAGGCAGCGCTCCTATCTTCACACTTCAGGCAGGAAACAGAGCACAGAGAGAAATACCATTTGTCCAAAGTCCTGATGAGAGGTCCATGACAATGCAAGGAACCAAAGCCCTTCCCTTAAGTCAGATTAGGCCGCTACTGTCAGACTTTATTTCCCTTCCTTCACCCCCCCAAATCCCTTGGTTGCTTTTCCTCACCATACTATGAAGCCTGAACTTTGTCTACGCAAGCAGGACTTTCCTTCCTCATTTTTTTTTTATCTCAGCTGTGAATTCAGCCCCACCTAGACCCACGCACAGAAACATTACAACCATCTCCCGTTTGAACCAAAGCCATGCCCAGGGCTCTTTATGCCTGCACAGCACCCACCCGCAGGCGGGATACTGTCACTGAGGAACCCAGTGCTGCCTCTTCCCATCTTTTCCCCAGGCACACTTTGATGCCAGCATCGCTGGGGTGCTCCCTAGCCCTTTGTTGGAAGGGCTGTGAGGCAGAGGAGGCCCGGCTGTGCCACCAGCCCTGCACCAAGGCCCCGCAGGCCGCAGGGGCTCTGCGCCGCAGGCCTGGCCATGATAATGAAGCAGTGAGGCACTGCGGGGCGCCTGCTCCTTGGCCATCGCAGCCGCCCTTGGACACACTGCAGAGAGCAAGGCTGAAGCTTAGCAGCGTTAGCCTTCCAAGAGCTGCTTTAATTGCCCAGTAATGCACACCCTGGGGTCTTGTAATGTGCTTCTAATATGGAGCATTTAAAGTATGGATACTCCAGAACAATTACGAGGAGTTCGGTGCTCCACAGAGTGTGCCCTTCCACTCTGAGAAATAATCCACGACAGAGGAATGTCATCAAAGAGAGGACACCAGGACACGCAGCAGGACAAAGCGCTCTTCCTTAGTGCACTTCATTTGGTCCTTCCAGGATTAAAAGAACTGGTAGATCGGGACCTCCAGATGGCTCAGACCTATCTCAACTCCCTCTGATCTGCCCTAGTTTGAGTTTTGCCTTTGCAATGCTGTCTAAAGACTCTTCCAGTAAGAGCAGAGTAACCACAGAGTATGTCAGTCTACAAGACAGCCTGGATAGAAATGTCAGAGAAGCGAGGGATGTTTCTTATGATCTGTCATTCTTTTAGCAAATAATTCCTGGACAGATTTAGGAGAGATTTTTTCTCTTGCTTGTTTACAAGGAGAGAAAGTTGGGCTTCTCAGAAAGGATTATATCTCAGCTAATTTTATCTTTTAATATTTTTTTCTACATCCTTGACCAAATTTGATTCGAGCTTGTTACAGTTGTCATATTACAGGAGTTGACTTTTGTCTGTCCATCTGCATTCAGAATCAGCAAAAGGAATTGCATTAAAACTGCCCCAAATAAGAAAACAGAAATCAAACACTGGAGATTCCCAATCTAATACAGAACGTTTAAGGAAGTCAGCTCGTTTGGAAACAGGCAGTTGGTTTCAGATGGAGCTGTCTGAAGTATTAACTCTAGAAAGAGTTACTACCAGCCAACCATAGTAACTCATGAAATCCAGGAATGGATTTATAATTCACGGTATGATACTATGTACTGTAATGACATTACATGCCATTACTTAAGATAATATCACGTATTAAATTCAGATTGTGAAATGAAGTTCGGTTGCTTTACTGCCATCAAAGATCTATAAATGTCCTGTTGCTGAAACTTCAGAAGGTTCTGCATTAAAGCTGTGTGTATTCTCCGAAACTCAAAATAGACAACTTGTGCAAAAATCTCCCACTGGAAAATGAAAAATGGGAATCTACAATAAGTACCAGTTTATGCCCCTAATTAAACACAAATGCTGTTATTGGAGTCACTGACTGTGATGGAATTAGAGCAGGGATGAAATTAGTCCAAAGTGACAATTTCTTTTGGAGAAAAGAAATACCTTCGAAAACATTGGCATTTACTTCAAGAAATCAGCACTGCTGGCTGGTATGCCAAGATTTGAGCTGAGGAAGTGTTCTGAAAAATAAATAAATAAGTAAAAAAGGCATGTCTTTCTCCAGTGTCTAGAGGCAAGAATGAGGCATTAAAAGCAGCAAGAGGCGATGAAGCTTTTGCTCCCTCTTACAGAGCAGTAATGCAGTATTCCTAGGTTTGGGGCAGCAGTGCTGGCTTAGTGCATGTTTCAGCCTTCAGTAAGGGTGAGCTTTCAGCCATCCGGAAGTTTAAAGACCGCATTATTATGCTGCATCTGTTGCTACAGGATCAGGTCAGCTTTGTTCATCTTTCATCTGCTGCTTCATTAGGTGGTCTCACATACAAGACCCACTCGAAGCCTGTCAAAGTGACAGCAGCAGTTCCTGGGGACGCTGCTGTCTATCACTGTCCCTAAATGAAGTGACCCAGGGTGATGCACTGCCGTATCCTGTACTTCAAGTTAGGGTCTGAAAATTCTCTTCTTTCCTTACAATACCAGAGTTAGGTCATGACTGCGTGGCAAAGGAGCGCTGCTGTGGAAAGCCTCTTCATGACCTGCCTCTTCTTTTAGCCATAGGAAATATCTTCTACCCCAGACTTCGTTAGGTTCAGCCATTCAGTGCCTGGGTTGAACCAAGCCATTGGAGGCTGCAAAACCAGGAACACTCCCCCTTTGCTCACTGCTCCCAGACACTTTCTCTTGACACAAAACCAGTTTTATTCTTAAGAGGGGAATGTTTCCAGCAGAGCCTTTCACCTCGGGTGACTTGCTGCAGCTGGCCCTGGTTGGTAGTGACCGAAAATCATTACCAGCTGTCGGCTACTTGGTGAAACGAGCTGGTGAGTCTCACTTCAGCTCCTATTGGACACATCTCAGTACACATAGCCTCAATGGGCACTAACTGGCATTCTCAGCTGAGAGCCCAAGAACTGAATGGGGAAGGAAACTGAAGCTTCCTCTTCATCCCTGCCTGGGTTTTCGAAGCATTATGGACAGGAATTTTATACCACCATGGTTTCCCAGGCTGTTTTTACTCTAAATGTCTTTTGGAAACTTTGTAGTTCCCATGTGGCATGATTCAGCACAGCCTCACTGCCCGTCTCAATGAGGCTCACCCTATGGATCCCTCCATAGAAGCTGAACTGCCTGATGCTACCTCCCGTTATGAATGGCAAATCTGATGTCATATCTCAGTATGAATGGGCCTGTCTGATGTCATCGCAGTGCTAATAGGACATTTTATAATATGTCAGCTGAGGCTGCAGGGGAAATCTTCTAATCCATTCACTATGCTGCACTACAATAGAACATCACATAGTATGATGTGTACGTTAACTTAGACACCCTCAGGCAGATTTGGGAGAGATGGATGGATGGATGGATGGATAGATACATTTATACAAAGTATACATACATTATATCACTCTATTGATTTTTAAAAAGTTCCAGGTCTGCCTGGCTATAATGAGATTTTTGAACTTTGTGTTGCGATCAATGAGGGGAATATTATTGGCCTGGAGAATTGATATACCCGCTCTCTGTGGCTTGTTCTGCTCCTGGACTGCCCCTGCCCCCAAGGTGTACGATTCCATCAGACACTTAACCTCTTTTACAGTGTCATCAGGCTAAAAGGAATCTAATAGTGACACGGGACTTGTGCTCAGCACTCTGGCACTATTGCTTTCCTGTCACAAATAATTTATAGCTTTCTATTTCCATCCCTTTGCCTGCACCCCATCCCCTCTTTCTGTTTCTCTGGGCTGGGGGAAATCAATAAACTCACACAACCAGAGTGGCACTTCAGGGGGCTTTAGGAGGAATGTGAGAGGAAAGAAAAGAAAAAAGAAAAAGTAGAAAAGAAGAAAAAAGTTGTGTTATTTGCCCTAGCACAGACTTCTCAGATCAGCTCCTCAGCTAGTGCAAACCAGCATGGTGTCAGAATCTGGCCCCTTGGCCCAGAGGCCCTCAGACCCCTTCTGTCCGGGTCCTCAGCAGCTATGGGCTAGGCACCACTGAGCTATATGGGGTGAGGATCTGGATGGATCTCCATCCCCAGCCAGAACCTCGACACTACCTGTCTCAGCTAAGTCCCAGGCATCCTCTGCCACTCCAGTAACTGCCCAGGTTTCACCATCTATCTGAGCTTCCTAACAAGCTGAGATGTTATGCTCTGAAATACCTTTCTTCTCCTACAAAGGCTTCACTCTGTGGAGCTTTTTCAAAAATATCCTCTCAAAGTCTCTGCCTACCTTTCTCCATGCCATACTGCCCACCAGCTGTACATTTGCTCTTTGAAGTGTTGCCAACTCTTTCTTTAGAATGAATTTTTAAAAGAAGTGCTTGAGTGAGCAGGGAGAATACATTATTTGCTTACACTTTTTGGAGAGATTTTTGGGGAGAGGTTAAAGCTAACACAATGCAGGGCTGACAGTTCCAGAAACTAAGCCTAAAGAGCATCCGCAGCCTTCATCCTAATTGGAGAGGCTCATTTTAAGCTGGGAAAGGAATTTGGTCTCCAAAGCCTTCACAGGTCATGGCTTATTTGCTGAGTACCTTGGTGAGACAGTTGTTCTTGAGTCACAGTCACCCAGCATCTGCCAGCAGGCAGGGCCCCCTCAGCCAAGTATTAGGTGCTAGTGATTTTCTTTCACCATGGACCTCAGCTGGATTTAAACCGGTGACCTAAAGGTGAAAGATTTCATGTAACACGAAATGGAGCACCAACAACTGCAGTTCAGTTTGTGTTCATTCTGAGCTGCATTATGAGCTCTGTGGCATTCACCAAGAGATCTTTTTGGGTTCCCAAGCTGTGTTCATGCACTACCTGATAAACATCCGTGCTGTCTGGAGCTTCTTTTTCCTCGTGACCTATATCCCATCACCACTCCCCACAGATGCCTTCTGCTCTCCTTTATAAAGGGCAAGGGCTTTGGGAAAGCTTTCCATCAGTTCAAATCCCTCAGTTCTATGCCAGAAAGGTATTTTTGAAGTACACAACAAAATGAAATCTACACGGTTTGTTAATTCAGCAGTGGCTCTACTAACTGCAAAGGCTGCCTTATGACCACGCTGGCAGATCAGATCATAAATGATAATGCAATTGCTAACTCATAGGAGAGGCTGGATCCCAGCTTGCTCACTGAGCACCATGGCTATGCAGGTTTGGGAAGAAGATTGCAGAGTACGGAAAGGACAATTCTCTGGGAATGAGACTGTTAAAGCAGTAGAGTCACAACCATAAAAAGAGATAAGAGGCCATTCTGCTGCACCCGGTTGTCAGGTGGGATCTTCAGGTCCTGACAGCTGGGATCTCAGGCACTGAGAAGTTGCATGAAGAGTTGAGTTCTGAACATGTTTTGCTCTTTTTCCAGGATTATCAGAACCAAAGTTCAGCAACCTTTTCACCCAACACCAGATGGGAGCGGGACAGGTGTGACTGCACCAGGACATACTATCGGTAAGGAGACTGGCACGAGGCGAGGGGTGGTGGCAGGACAAGTGGAGATGAGAATATGCTCAGCTGAGGGAACAAAGGCTGACGAGCAGATGCTAGGGAGAAGGGAGGTGGAGTGAAAGAAACATCAACAGAAATCAGAGGTTCCTGTTCTCTGCTGCCCTAGCTGCATTGCAGAGAGTTTGCCCAAAGGAATTTGCCCAAAGCGATCCTGCCTCTACATCCATTTCACTTTCACGCTCTCTCCTTCGCCTCCCTAGAGAGAAGTATTTACTGCTACCCTACCTAAGCTACGGCCTTCACTTTTTGTCTCTTTCTTTCTCTGACTTGCTTTTCTCCCCTCTCCCTGTTTCTCTGCTCTCCCTTTGCTGGAACCGGTCCATTTCTTAGATAGCACTACATAGACCAGGGTACGATATTCCCGACACCTCACAACTGAGCCCTTCATTGTTCTAGCTCTGCAGTCAGGTATCCCATGGGTGTATTTCACTGAGAAAATGCATTTTCTGCTAGAGGAAATGGGTTTATCGAGGTGAGCAGAAGATGGAGGCTGTAATAAAGCTACCAAATGCCTACTAGTCTGTTGTGTTTAAAGGTCCTGTGCTAGGTGTGTGATGAGCTGTTTTTCACCGATGTCTCTGTGGGCTGCATGGTGCATATGTCTGCTGTTGCTAGCATCGCGTTACCCAGTAACAATTCAGAGCAGGAGAAAATATGCAGTATTCTGGGATATTATGGCTTGTCTAGGGCCTAAGGAACTGCCTGAGATACTGTCGGTTACTGAGAATCAGCTGCTAAACAAGGATTTACTGGAAAGTGCTGGCCTATACGGGACAGAGCTGGCAGATACACTCCTGTACATGAACTGTGTTCAGGAACACAACGGAATTAATGGCCCAGGATGGAAGAGCATTTCTGGATGCCCTTTTAATCTGGACTTGCTCACTGGCCCGGGAAGCAGTGACCACACCAGATGGAGTTGGCAGATATTCTTCCTTCTTGGAGAAGTAGCGCAATGTCTAGGGAATGCACTGGCTGAGCCGGGTTAGGGACTGCGAGTGCTGCTGCTGGAGTCTCTCATTGCTCTGGGGTATACTGGGAAGTGTGGGTCTACATTGAATAGCGTTGGCAGGTTCTTTCCATCCTGGAAAGCTTCTGTTGGATGTGCTGACTGCTTCAGATCAGTGCTTTATGAGCTGAATGATGAGTAGTGGCCTATAAGGGAACTGGGGTATTCTCCTAATTACTGGGGTATGTTGGGACATAACGGACTTGCTTATTCGATGCATGACTCTATTTGGTTTATACTCTAAAGCCCTAATTATCAGGAAGTGATCATTTCCAATCTGGGTGACTTGTCATTTCTGATACACTGAAAGTCAAGAGCAGTCCTGGGCAGCCCTGAGTGGCAGGAGAAGTCTGCCAGTTTACATTGGTCGGTGCAAAAGAAAGACACAAGGCTTTTATTAATCTGGATTGGAGTACGTATCACCAACTCATGGCTTCGTCTAGTAGGGAACTGGATTTATTGGCCCAACGCTGACAAGCTTCTAACCTATACTAAGAGAAGTTGATTTTTCATTGAGTGTTTTGTGTGGACACCTAAGAGGCTGGTCTGGCTAAGACAGAGTACGTGCACGCAGGGTGGAGAAATGCTGGGAGGAAACCATCTGGCAGAACATGGGTAGCCTGGGACGTCACCAGGGGATGTGGCCTGTGCAGCACTGCGGGCAGTTACATGGCAGGCACTGCAAAGCCTGCTCTGAAGGTGGATGTAACAACGAGGCTTAACTTCTTGCTGGAGTGCGCTTGCTTGTTATTACGGGCCCTGTACTGGAAGGCTGTGGAGCTATGGTACAGGCTGGAAAAGCTGGGATGCAGCAACGTTGGCAGGGCAGTATTAGTGCGAGTCCTGCAGTGTGAGGGACTGGGAGTCGGCTTAGCGCCCAGGCGTTCCTGTGAGACTGGTGGCATGTGTAGCTTTCAGCTGGGGGATCCCTGAGTGCTGGCTGCTCTCCTCATGGCCCTTTTTCCCTTTTCCTTTTGTCCAGTGCCCAGCACAGCATCCCCTCCCGTCTCCAGTGCCTCCAATGATCCAGTGGGCTCTTACTCCATTAACGGGATCCTGGGGATTCCTCGGTCGAATGGCGAGAAGAGGAAACGTGATGAAGGTAGGGGGAGGGCAGAAGCTCACCCTCCCTTTTATGTTCTTTGTCCCCATGTACAGGCTCCAATTTCAGGCCAAGGTTTGCAGCTGCTCCAGGGGCTAGATCAGTTTTAGCAACAGAGACCAGTTCCCCGCCACTGCCCTGCTGGCTTGGACTGCTCTTCTTCCGAGGCCTTTTCATGACAGGCCATGTCTCCGGACATCTGCTCGGCAGGCAGAGAGCCGTCTCCATTGCTGGAGCTGATCCCAAGTTCATTCACTGCTGGAAACGGCTGGAACTGAGCTCCCCTGGTGCCAGCAGGTGCCCAGACTTTGAACTGTGGGTAAACAAGGTTTCCCCGACTCCCTCATTTTCAAACAAAATGCCATCTCGGAGAAGCACCAGCAATTTGGGAGCATTTCTCATTCCTCTTGCAAACAAGCTCCTGTCCTGGTGGTGAGCCATGAGCTACACCAGTTGTGGTGATCATAAGGGCCCAGTTTCCAATGGGTAGCATCCACCACAGCAAAACTGCCATGCTCACAACCATCGGAGAGCAGAGCAGGAGCTTTTCTGAGTGCTGTGGCCCTAAGGCTGTTATCCAAGCCTTTCAGTAGGGCTCTAAGTGACTAGGATTAAGCTGTCTCCTTCTTTTTCCTACCTGCTGGGAAGGACTCAGGGCAAAGTGAATCCCAAAATGAGCCAAAAGCTGGAGCCTCGGGTCCAAATAGACAGAGTCAGGATGGGTGGGTGAGGTCTTGGTGCATTGATGGTGGCTTTGTAAAATTTTGTCTTGCTCTTTTAATTTGATGCATTCAAAAACTGAGAACCGGGAGGTGAACTTTCTAAGAGTAGTGCCTGAGCAGTTTGTTCGGTTCAGCCCTGCCTTCAGGATATTGTTTTCCACTGCTGCCTGTTGCATGGGGGACCTCTTAGCAGTAATGGTGGCTTGCTGTGCTGCACATGCTGTAGCCCCCAGGCTGTGTGGGGTGATATAATACCAGGGGTCTCTGTGATGCATGGTAAGAGGAGAGAGTTCTCCTGAGAGAGATGCTGCACTTTGGGGTTATGCCAATCATTTTCTCAGCGCTGGTGCTGGTGAGGTTCACGTTTCTAATTTCTGGATCCAAATAAACAATAGTCCCAAGAAAAAGGCAGACATTGTGACCCCTTTGTCCCTCGTACAAAGTAAAACCAGAGGCTGGAAGCAAAGACCCAGTTCAGTTCCTATCAAAGCAAATGGGAATATTTTTGCTGATGCCATTGGAAATTGGATCAGGCCCCAGAGGAAGATCCATTTCCCAGCTAGATGGCAGTAGGGCCCAGCTAAGAGAAAAGTGTAGCAATGGAAGGGCTGAGTCAATGCCTCAAAGTCAAAAAATGTCAGAAGTAAGAGACTGCAAACATTGCAAGCCTCTCCAGCATTTCTCTTCATTACATACAGAGGAAACGGTGACATTTCAATCGAGTGACAAGTTTCTCTAATGGTTGTGCAAATCTCTTGGCAGTATTTGGGGTTTCTGTGAACCCCTGTCCTCATGCATTCCAGCTTGGTGATCACAAGCTCTCACCATGATGCGTCCGTATTTCATTCTGAAATGAAGCAGTTCAATCTAGCTTTAGCAGTTATTCTTTCCAAAGACCTGGAACAATCATCCCACTTAGATGCAGCCACGCAATCATTGCCAGCCCCAGAACCTGAGCTTTTTGGAGCAGTATGGTTAAACACAGAAACAATCAAACAGACATCTAAGCCTGTGACACTTCACAATGATATATTGACAGTAAGAACAACTCTCTGTCTCTGTCCTTAATTCATCCTGGACTTGATTTATGAAGGGCAAGAAACACTGCAACTCCCTGCTGTTGGCCAGGAGCCCGCATAACCTACTAGAAAAATCAAAAAGGTATCAGACAGTCATGGGGGTGTTGGATCTCAGAGTTTTAGGTGCCAGTTACATGACACAGCTACAAATGCCTTGCAGAAGAGCCTTCATTCTGCCATCCCAGGTATCTGCCTCAGGGAGATGTCACACTCCTGCCCCAGAGAAACCTCAGCCAGCTGCTAAACACCGCAGCCCAAGAGCTGATAACCTGTGCTCACACTGGCTTTAAGAAACATTGAAAGACATCAACCACTTTGCAGGGCTGGACCCTAATGCCAGAAGGTCCAAGGGGAGGTTTTGCACAGCCAGTGACCTGCACTCCTTCCTGGGCATCCTCCCCTGTAGCTCTGAGGGCTGCAAGTGCTCCTAGCTGAGAAAGGAGTTAAGAAAGCAAGTCCAGAAGCCAGTGCAGGTATTTCCTTCATGGTCGTGCTGGATATATATACCGTCTCGGTATTTCCCAGAGCTTCTAAGCTCTGTCTTGTTGCAGTTTCTTAACTGTAGGATTCATTCTCGCGTTGAAAAGCTCTTCCTTACGGGCTCTCAATGCACATTTACTTTCCCAGCCTTTTGGAGGTGGCCCTTCCCTGAAGAAGGCAGAAGCAGCAGCACTGCGCTCTCTTTCTTTCTGCTCCATTGGGCCAGCTCTTCTGCAAGGATGACGTTTTGTGAGGAATGCAGTTCAGCAGAAACAGGGGAAGTACCAAGGTGCTCCTGAATCCCCAGCTCTGAACACCTTGTTAGCAACCTCTGCGATGGCTGGGGGAACAGGGTGGGAGAAAGACAGAGGAGCTTCAATCTGAGCACGCCCCCTCCCCCAGGTCCTCCTTGCTGCAGCTGGTGCCTACATTAGACAGTAGCGCAGATGATTAAGAAGAGGAGAGATAATTATGTGTCAAGATGATGTAGCAGAACTCCCGAGTTGGACAGAAGGAACCAGACGGATGCATGAGGTGGGCTCAGCGATGGACGCTGACAGCCAGGTGTGTCCCTCACAGGGAGTTAGAGGGAAGAGGGGAAGTCCCGGTGTACCAAATGTGCTGGCTGCTACCGAACGAGTGGCCTGGGAAGACAATGGCATTGAGAGCGAGCTAGCGGGGATGTAGATCTGAGTGTGTCCTGGTCCAAACAAAGAACTGCCAGGTCATGTCTTTCCCCAAAACTCATTTGTCTTCCTCAGATGAGTGCCTAGGAAGCATGGTCAGGACTTGCCCTGTTAAGAACCCGTATTTCTTTTGTTTCCTGACCTCAGTGCCAGATTAGACAAAGCAGAGAACTGGCCTCCTCTGATTTTTCAAATGATTTGGCTAAACAAGTTAACCACCGCTTGTCTAGCTGTGTGCCATTCCTTGCAGGCTGCAGGCCCAGCCAGCATTTCTGTAATTCCCCTCTGACCTTCCCCACCAATTCCATCCACCATCTTGCAGAGGCAGAAGTGGCCTGGCAGCATGTTATGCCTTTCCCAAGACCACTGAGAGCTTTAGCACCAAGCTGTGGCTGGAAACTGGAACCCCTGGCTCCTCACGACCCTAATATTGCACTACGTGGTGTGGGCAGGACAAGCCGAGCAGGGTCATTGTCAGACTCGGGAGCAGCAATGAGAAGTCCAGGAGGATAAAGGGGGAAAATAATATGCAAATATTTCTGTTGTTCCATAACTCCCTGATTGATAGCTAAAAGGATGAGAATTGGGGTGGCAGTGGCACTAACAAAAAATCAGTAGCAGTCCAATACTGTAATCTTGAGCACTATATAGAGAGAAAAAGGGAGAGGACAGATACATGGATAGATAGATAGCCAGTTAGATAATATGAGAACAATGTTTCCAACTGTCCCCTGCATACTGTAGCATCTCCAGCTGGATCAAACTTTAGGGATCTTTACAAAACCACTATGATTGAAGATAGCTCTTCCTCTTCAATATAAGGCCACAAACATACTTCCTCCATAGACCCAAATTCTCATTTGGGATTCGTGTTCCAGTGAGACTAGTGCTGTAACAATCTCAGCATTATTAATCTTGGTCCCTGACAATATCTGTAGTATTTGACAGCATTACTGGCAATAATATCTGCAGTGCTGACAATGGCAGAGATAATATCCCCCAGTATTATCGGCATTAGCAGGGATCATATCTGCAGCCTGTTATTGGTGGGAGCAGACGTAATGTGTCCAGTATTATTAGTATCAGCAGTAATAAAACCCACAGGCTTGTTAGTATGATCAGTGCTAATATCGACAGTAGGTTTGTGGGAGAGGAGGGGATGGAGTGATTGCTACTGTAAATGGCAATAATACTCAGGCTGTTTGCAGTAAAGGAATCCCCAGCGGAGATGGGGGAGCGAACCTTGGAAGGCAGAAGTTCCTCCTTTCCTCTCTTCACCTGTCACTTTGATGATCAGAGTGATTTATGCTGAAGTAAGTGAGGCAGGGCTGCGTCAGTGCAGGGGACAGTGGAGGGTCACCACCATTTCAGCAGGTCGTGTGGTGTTTTCCAAAGAGTTCAGGTGTATCGATGCAGGCGATTCACCTGCTCCTCAGAATAGGGCTGCAGGCCACGGCACTGAGCTGTTCAGAGCAAGGTACTGCATCCAGCATGAGGAGCACTTGCACTGTAGGTCCTGTAGCTGCAGAACAGGCAGCGTCACTGCGGTGCTATGCTTCACCTTGGTGCTGCACACATCATTTCCTGACTCTTATTATCACGGCATCCTCTGCTGAGGAGCATTACTTTTGTTACAGGTGGCCTTCTCTTCTCTCAGTCCAAATGATAGGGCTCTGACTGCAGGGCAGGGTTTTGACAGCAATCAGCGTGGGGATTTTCCTACCTGGCCATGATGTCTATGTTCCTACTGGGAAGGCAGAAACGCCTCCTTCGGGTGGAGGGTGAGGCAGGGAGAGCCGCAGCAGTCCCGGTCCAGAAAGGTGGGGTTTAGATATTGCCCCAGGACACAATGTCTTAAAGAAAATTTTGAACTTAATTGTTCCAATGAAAAGTAGTGCAGAGAGGAGAGGTTTATAATGTGTTCACAGCAGTCTCAGTTTTTAAGCAGATATACAGCAGCTGAGTGTGTCAGTGCAAGTATTATCCCATTTGTGTTGTTCAGAGCAGCAATGATTATATCATTTAGGAGCGGTGGTTGTGACATTTCAGGTGCCTCCATGTCATTGTCAGTGCCATTGGTGTGTCTTTGCAGACGGTGTGACTGTGGTTATCGTGTTGTGGGTTTGTGACACTAATGATGAGATTAGGTGTATCGCTGCTTGCTACGCTGCCCCACTACACTCGAGGCCATTAGGCTCTTCAAAGAGGTGGCTGGGAAGGCAGTATGTCTGTGTCACCGCACGCAGCAATGTTGTTTCAGCGAGGTAACTGCTGGTTGCTGCATTGTACTGTCATTGCAATTCATGCAGTTGTTCCTGCAGCTGATGTAATTTGCTGACTGACAACAGACTGTCATCTAGTCATGACAGTGAAGTCAATAGGGCTATGTCACTGCAGTGCTGAGCTGAGCATCATGTGTTCTCATGAAGTACGATCCTGTTGTTCCACAACACACCGGGGTTGTGTCAGGACATACAGCATGCTTACGTTGTCCTCTGCAATATGATTATGCGTTACTTGTGGTGTAGTTGTACTAGTGCAGAGAGGTCTAGCTCTTAACTAGCCTGTATGGAAAGGCATTTGCTTTCGTAAGCTACTTGTACATGTTTACAAGCCACTCCACCTGACTGTATCGTGACATCTGGTGTACGTTCATCTCAGGGCGCAATAGGTGTACTTCTGCTCTGCCAATACTGCTGCTGAAGACAACAGAGTGTGTTTGGACCCCTGCAGGTGACACAACAGCATTACTGTGGTGCAGCTACATTGTTTCAAGCTGTGATTTCCTGCCACCACAGCCGATGTGTTTGCATTATTCTATATGATTGCTTTATTGCAGGTCAGCAATAGTCTTAATGACACCGCAGACACATGCAGTTACATTGCCTCAGGTGCCAGCCCCATGTTCCAACCACCAAACACAGCTGCGGGGTGTGCACCCTGCAGCTTATGGCTGTGCACATGGGCTGAGAGCAGTTTCTGGAGTGTTTCTCACTCTGATACATCTCCCTCCTACCGTCCCTGGGACTGCGCTGCTTCACGCAGCGCAGCTGAGTTCCCAGTGGCCACCAGCTTGTGGTGACTGCACCACTACAAACAGCAGTGGTCACGGGGAGCTTCCAGGTTCACTGCGCCTACACACACAGGAGTAGGTAACACTCCCCTCCTTCCTAGATGAAGATGTAAATCGAAGAGGCAGTTTATTCTCAGCAGCCACCCACCTGAGGGTCTTTTGCTGGCGAGACCCCCAGGGGGACGTGAGGCACAGGCACCTGCCACTCGCCCTGCGCCTTGCTAAACTGCGGGAGGACGGTCAGCAAAGGGAGAGGATGGGTGGAAAGGGAGAGCTGGGGGAGACTGGATTAAAGAGCTGACAATGCATAAGCAGCACAGCACTGCCAGAAATACAGGCTGCTGCACCACGGATCTGGAGGTCTGTCCATAACAGAGAGGGACAGCAGTCTGTCTGTCTGTCTGTGTGCACAGGCACCCTGGGAGCTCGGGGAGCGCGTGGCTCAGGGGGGCTGCAGGTAAGGCAGAGTTAACAGCTTACATCACAGGCAGCAGTTTGGACAGATTGCTGCTTCTAAAGCTTACACTGCTGCTCAGTTTGGCATGGTTTGGTACTACCTGAGGACTAGCTGGTCTGGCTTCAGCTGTATCTGCGTGCGTCTGCCCGTGTATTTCTGTATCTAGGAATGCACGCCGACTTGGTTTTGTGTTCCTGTGGTAGGATTACTGGGTTAGGATCTCCTCTTATCTATGTCTATGTGCTGGGGTGAGTGGCAGGTTGGACCCGTATTTTTGTGCATGCCCACAGAGACCTGGAAAATGTGTACGTTAAGCTGTGTACAATACTGCCTCGTAGGAGGATGCATACGGATGTCTGGGCACGTATGGCTCAGAATCAGTGCTACGTATTTCTATGAACGCCAGGTACTTATATTCACATTTTAAGATACATGTGAGTGCTGTATATTTGTATGTACATTCTGTGTGTATGTGTTGTTACATACTTGGGGTGTCACTGTATCTCTGTGGTTGCTAGATATCCATACGTATCCTGTTAGTGCTGTGCACCTCTGTATATAGTTCATACAGATGGGCATTTGTGTTGGGGTTATATATTTGTGTGTATGTTCTATATACATATATCGGTTGTCCTTGCCTGTGTGAAGGTTGTTCATTTATGTAAATAGTTTGTATTTGTTTACATGATATAAGTTTGTATATGTGAATTTAAGGAAATTCCACTGAGTTCCAGGTTTTCACTTAGGTAGCATATGTACATTTTTGTAAGTTATTTGTTTATTCAGAAATTACACCTAATTGACATGCACCTGCATTAGTATTGCCTTGTGTCCCAGATTGCATTCTTGTGTTTTTAAATGTTATTGGCTACATTTTATGAGTCTTTACTTATGCACAGAGCTTCTCTTTAAGTTTATTTGTGTGACTGCCATGGATGCGTGCTTGTCTGACTGCTTATTTATAGGTACTTAGTTTGTGGTTGGATCTTCTCCTTCTGTTTCTTTGACTCATTCTGGGAGAGGTTGTTGCAGCCAATGTGTCAGCAGGAGTCAGGCAGCAACAACTGCTCCCAGCGTTTCTGCCTGCTCCTGTGCCCACCTGCACAGAGGCTGCTCCCTAGCTGTGCTGGTCCTGTCTCTCCTGGAATCTTGTTTGCTCTAGAGGAGCTGTACCCTGCGTCTGCCTGCATTCAGGGGGGTGACTGTCACATCTTCTCATGGACATAAGGACTGCGGGAGTCAGAGGGAGCACGGTGCCTGGATCCACGAGGATCACAGGTTAAGGCATGGTGGATGACAAAATAAAACGCAAAAGGGATAGGAATAGCTGGCAATGTGCAGGCAAGTGGGTTTTAGAGGACTTTTGGCGACATGGCTATGGGACACAGAACAGGTATAACAGTGCATCAGGGTGCCATGGCAGTGGGAGATAGTGATGACACTGTTACGGGGGTCAAGCAACATGGCAATGAGACATTAGGGCAATACTGCTACGGAATCAAGGTGACATGGCACTGAGGCACAGCAGGGATCAAGGTGACACTCCAGTGACACAAGCTGATCTATCAGAACGGTGAGGGCTGCAAAACCTCCACCAAGAATCGGTGTAATGAGGCAAAGGAGAACAGGAGGAGCAGAGTGGAGAAGACCTGAGGAAACTCAATGGACATGTAGGGTGGCTGCAGAAGCCAGGTAGCCAGCGGTGCGGGACATGCTCTATCTGCACAGGATCAGTTGCATCCTGGTACCAAGGGCTGGGGCAGTCTGTTCACAGTGGCTGTTGCATCGTAGTGATGGAGAGCAGGGATAACGCAGTGATGACATCAGGTGATGGACGTCACCCCATGATGGCAGCCATGGACCACAGGGAGTGTGTGGGCAGGGGCACTATTCCCAGCTGCTGGAAAAACAAAGAACCTAACGGGCAGTAAAACAAAAACAAAGGAGACTTGGAAGCACCTGACAGCCCTAATTCATCACAGCCCAAGATTTTTTTTTCCCCCTCATGTTCCCATTATATTTGTTTGTAAAAGTGGAAATCAATTTTGAAGGTAATTTTCTGGAAAGAATGGAAGGGAGGTGGGAGGGCCGGATAAGGCAGAGATGGCAAGAGGAAAAAAAAATTTAGGCCAGGCACAGCCCAGGGGCAGCTCTTGGCAAGGTGAAAGAAAATTGCATATTCAATCTCCATCCATGAATCTCCCTTGCTGCTGCCCGCCTCCTGCTCGAAAACAATGAAGGCTTTCTCCCCTACGCTGCACAACGCCTGAGTATCAGCGCTCACTTTAACTTCAGGGTCATTAATTCACCTGATTATTGCAGGAGAGGAGAGGGTTGCAGAGGCATCCGTTCTAAAGAGCCCTCCCTTAGCTCATCCTTTGATTAGTTTGGGGTGGGGGGAGTTGAGATAATGTGTTGTCTTGGACTCCGTTTAAAACGGGAGGGATTGAAGAGGGGGTGGAAGAAGGTAGCGGTAGAACGGGAAAGATGTGGCCCGGGTTGTTGTGGAAGGGAGGGTCGGAAAGCGCTCCCCCTCGCATCCCTCTGCCATGGTGTTATTGCAAATTAAAAGTAGCATGTTCCACTCCGCAGCTATCTCTCGGGGAGGGGAGGGGAGGGGCATGGGTATATGTCGGCATGGGGATGGGGGGGATCTTATCATTGCTTCTTCAGCAGCCCAGTGTAGTGTCACCCTGTGAGGTGACATTTGAATTTACAATTCCGCTGAGAAAAGCCATTAATTCACAAATTAACATTTCTCCCTCTCTCTCTCTAGCTCTCTCTTTCTCTCTCTCTCTCTCTCTCTATCTCACATGGATGTGCAAGCAATTGAAAAGACAAAGGAAATAGCCTTAAGGAAGAGACTTTACTGCTACTCTGTCTGTGCAGAGATTGCTACTACTGCTTCTAGATAGATAAACCAATTACCTGAGCTGCTCTGTTCATGGCAGCCTGCTATTACCTCCTTTTGTAGAGCTGACTCCATTGGCGGATTACACTGTGTGTGTCTCATTAATGTAAACCAGCACGATACTGGGCACTGTCCCTGACCCTTCTTGCCAGAGCCCATTGCTCTGCCCTGGAAGAGGGAGCTGGGAGAGGAGTTGAGAGCAGAGGCGAAGGCAGGCGCGATGTACTTCCTAACGCACAGGGATCGGGCCGCACAGAGAGACCCCTGGAACAGCTGAACCTGGAGGAGATGGGGGCTTCCCTTCTGCAGAGGAGTGTATATGGAGTCAACCATGACCTCTTCTGGGTCTTGAGGAGCACTGGGCTGCCACACAAGAGGCTGTTGGATTGGCACCAGGTGTGGGCAGCCCCGTGCAGCTCTGTTCTCAGGACTGTCCTGCCTTTCCTCCAGGTGTACCCGTGCAGAAATGTGCATGGTAGACAGTTGTGGAGGTGTGACCAAGAAAGCTACAGGTACATAGGTGCAAATGTAGCCGACTGCACCCAGGAGCTAAGTGACTCACAGAGGCACACAGCAGACCTCAGAATAAGAAGGCAAAGTGAACACTGCGGTGAGAGGGCAGATTTCTCTGTAGCGCAACCCCATTGAAATCTACTCTGTGATGCCTGGGGAGACAGTCTTGGCAGAGACAACCACTGGGGACTACTCCCCCACAATCTGGTCCTTCTCTGACTTCATCCTGTACTCTTTCTCACATGCTTACTTCTGCTGTGCACACTTCAGCAGCACACATGCGCAGCGCAGGCATGGCCACACGCAGGCACTCGGCCGCACGCTGACGCCCCCCCAGCACGTGTGCACGATGCCAGCAGCCTCCGGGGCAGACTCAAACCCGATTTCTCCCCTCCTGCTCTGGTGAGGTTCCTCCCAGCGGCCCCAGGCATGCCAACAGGGTGTGCGCAGGCTGTCAGCTCCCCAGGCACCTGCAGGTGCTCCCTGCTGGCAGCCGCCCCTGCCCTTTGTCCACCCGCTCACACAACGGGATGCGTCCTAGCAGCATGGTTTGCATAAAGGCTTGCTGGTCAGTCTTTGCTCTGAAGCATTCCACCTATATAAAACTGGACAGAAATCTTCACAACAGGTTTTTCACCCCATAAGGGTTTGATAGGCCCTGTTCACACCACTCTGCTAACTTCTGTGAAAGGCAGAAAGTGGCAGGGGGGCAGTTCTCCGGGTGAAAGGTAAATGGACCAGAACTGCTCTTTGGGGAGCCTGGTACCCCTGCGCTCAGTACACAGAGCATGTGCCTTTCCTTGGCATTGCGGTGGCTCCTTAAATCTTCCTAAAAACTCAGCCTCTTAACGAGAGCATCTGCCTCTCCGACACTCCCCGCGCCCCTCACGGCGCACAGCACATGGCTGGGGAGCAGCATCCCGCGGCGGGCGCTGGAAGACGGATCGCAATCAGCGGAGGCATCGGCAGGCAGTGCCAGTAATTCAAACCATCCTGACCGTTCAGTGAACCCGAACCTGCTGACCTTGACAGCACGAGACAGCAGCGGCCTCAGGAATCCCAACCTTTGCAGAGGCATCGGCAGAGGACAGCTCGTGCTCCCTCCCGGTCTCTCTCTCTCTTTCTCTCCCCGATCTTATCCCAGCAGCCAAGGGGGCCCAACAGGCAATCCCCAGTGCACCAATTAGCTCCTAATTTGGCTATCTCTGCGCTCCCAAGTCTACATCAATGTAGTATTAAGCATCACTTGTCGTTCATAGGCAGAAGTCATTCCTAGAGAGGGGTGTCTTCTTGTGCTAAAGGAAACACTAAGCACCTTGTTCTCGGTCAGGGCCAGAGAGAAACCCCTCCTCCTCCTCCTCCCCAAGCAGGGACTGCTGCTGTTTGAAAGGAAAGCTGGAGCTCTTTGCTTCCCTAAGTGATAGCATCAGATCCTCCAACCTTGTTTCACTGGATCCCAGGGGGAAGCAACAAGATCTCACTGAGTGATTAGCCCGTGAGAATCCTGGCTGGACAGAGGAGGGCAAGGACGTGACAAGTGCAGGGGAGAGAGGTAGAAAAAAGTGTGATTGATTTTGCCACAAAAACTTGAATTAAAGAAAAATTCAGTTTGTGAACATGTTAGGAACCTTTCAGAGAACACTGGATGAGGAAATCCAGATACCTCTGTGGCTGCCAAGCTAGGCCTGACACACACAGCGTTTTGTGTTGGGTAAGCCTGGAGACCTTGCACATGGAGGCCAGCCCTGACAGCAGTAGATGGCCTGGCAGAAGCAGCTCTACATACCTCTCTCTCCAGACATGGGAGACGCTCTTCTGTCTCCACCCGCAGTTCTTGAAGGTGATCTTCCCACGCATCAATAGGTTCTAAATGCATTTCATGCCTATTTAAGGCCCTTTAAAATGTCTGAGTTTTGTCAATTTGCCTAAAAATAATGCCTATTTCTAGGTGCCTATTTCTCCTTTGTTTTTTCTTCATCCATCCAGTCACCCTAACAGTTACATCCCACCAGGCTCAGGGTACAAAGTCCTCTTCCCACACAAGGCAACAACCACAGGGAAGTGCACAGGAGCACAGTGCCTGACCAGAAGCCTGGTCATAGATAACACAGTTTCCATTTGGATGTAAGATGGGATTTCTTTCTCCCACTGGTTCTGCCTCTGCTGAGAGCTCAGAGGTGTTATCCTGCTTTTAAGCTAGGGGCCTGCACTGGGACAGGCTTAGAAGGCATCTGTTTAAACCTTATTGAGCTGGTTATTGCGTATGAAACATCCATGAATTCTTGAGGGCCTTCAAGCCCTCTCCTACATGTGTTAGAAAAGGCTGTTATAAAGGACAGGCACATTTCCACAACTGGTTTCCCAAAGGAGCTGCTGTTTTTCACTTTGGCTTTTGGTATCTGGTGCCTGATGAGGTAGGCCTTGAACACAAGAGTCGACCTTGCAAGCAGATCAGATATATCCTAGATTTTGGGAGAACTTCACTAAACCCCAGTGAACTAAATATCAAATATACCGCTGGCTAAGCCTCGAAGATACTTATGGCTCTTCTCTGCACTGCCTCTGTTGTTTGTGAAACTGATTGACTGGGTGCTGCTGATGACTGGGTCCCCTCTTATTTGCAGACCACTTCTTCCAGTTTGGAACATATCTAACATACTTCTTTTATAGGGTCATATCAATATAGGATCTTTCATACGACATATGACTAAGGGACTTTATATGAGTTCATGCAAAGAGATTCCAAATTACTAAGGATTTACAGTTATTACAGGAATGAGCATTCAGAAAAAGAGTTTGCATGGTGCCAGTCCAAGCTGACTGCAGCATATTGCAGGCCTGTAGCTCTTTCATTGCACGGCATTTTACAATTACCCATCCTATGTAATACATTGTTTGTTAACCTGCTCATTCCGCGTATCTCATTTGCTGCTGAAATGTGGCTGATTCTGGGGTGGACCATGGCAGATGTTGAACAATACAGAGCATCAACATTGAAATTTTGCTGTGCCATGTCCAAATGAAACCACAGGAGAATTAAGATATGCTGTGGGTAATCACTCAGGCTGGATTTTGTTCAGGACAGCCAGGTTAATGTCTGCACTCTTGCAAAAAATGCCATGGGAATTTTAATGACTCTGAGTGATTGGAGCCTTTGTTTTATGGCACGTCAAAAATGGCAGCTCTAAAAACACTCTGCTTGAGCACTGGTTTAGTGCTGACTCAGAAGAGCTTCCAATAACATGATTCACTAGCATCTGGCTCAGGGGCAGGCACAGCCTTCTCTGACTTGTGAGATTAAGGTAAAAGTGTGTGTGAGGGGAAAATAAGGTGGAGGGAAAGGAAGGGAGAGTCTAGAACATGGGAAACAGAAGGAGATGAGGGATTCGGAGGCGTATTGGTGGGGGACCAAGCCAACAGAACCAAGCAGGCTGAAGAGGAATTTGGGTTTTCTAGACTGTGCCTTAGAGGCATCCATGGCCTGATCCAGATCTGCTGAGCCCTAGTGCTGGTGGCCTCTCAGGTGCCAGTGTGCTCTGCTGGATTCTCAGGGATTTCCAAGAAACTGGGCGATGGGGCTGGCTGGGAACAGCCCAGCCCTGTGCTCCCTCCCTTGTCTCTAGCGGTTCTGATAGCAGTGTTGATTTGCATGTCAGGCAAAGCACTGCTTGGGAAAAAAAACCTCTGAGTGTGGCAGTGTCAGCGCTCGCTGTTGTTCGACAGTGTAAAATTAAATTAATAAAGCCCCCAACACAGGAAAACATAACAGGAAATTAATGGCCTTTACTGTCGCTCTGATGCAGTCATTTGCAACCCTGCTTTCCGCACCAAAGACTTCATAAATGCAAGCAGTTTCTCTAAACAAGCATAGTTAGGGCTGCATGCGATGTAATTTTTTTGCATTGCTTCTGTCCTTTGGAGCTAACAAAAGGCACCCGTTTTTATGTGCTCACCAAGGGGGATCCTGCGAAGAAGCAGCTCCCCAACAAATGGGCTTAGGAAGGTGAGAGGAGGGAGCTAAGGCAGTCGGCGCATGCCAGCGATGCTACAAACCTCTCAGCCCTGGCAGAGGGAAGAGCAGAGCTCCCAGCGCCCTGCTTCCCTGCTGCAGCAGCTCTCCCTGAGCCTCTGCCCTACAGGCGATGTGGTGGACACCACAGCTTCATAAGTCAGGATAACCCTTCTGATAACTTTCAGGATGTGTAAATCAGTATAACCACCGAGTGCAAGAGACTCAAAGATTTACACTAACTTGGGGATCCGGCCCGCTGTGTGATAGTGTTGCTTGCTACTCCGCCAACATAAACAAAGCAGATGTAGTGGCTCCTGGAGGCAGCTGCATTTCTATCTGGCTACCAGTCAAGCCTAGCAGTGCTAGTGAGAGATAGTGGTCCCACACTCTGCCCTTCATTACAATGGTATAAATCCCCAGTGACTCCTCTGAGGTGAGGGAATCATTGCAGATTTACAACAGCCTGAGAGCACAATACGTCCCCTCACCTCCAGCATACCCAAAGGTCACAAAGCTGTAGCAATGGCTTGCACAGAAACCACCAGCTTTGACTACCTGGGCTAACACGCTTCATCTGCACACCCACACACACTGTCGTGCGTGTCATACACATGTCTGAGGTGGCCATTTGCTTAACTAACACCTGGAAAAGCCTTTACTGAAGTTCTTAGTGCAGCTGGACAGGCTGACTGTACTAGGTCTGCAGAGACCTGGTTTCCCAGGGCCAAATTTGCAATCATACACTTAGATGCTGTAGTAAATCCATACGATTTTCATACGCATACACACACTCACTTCCTTAAATGCACATTTGCATGCTCCCGTGATAATCCAAGACAGATCTGAGTACACACTTCATTACACATTTGCACACACAATTCATTTCATTTACGTTCTCATTGAGCATTGCCATTTTGTTCATGTAGGCCCTGCCTTAACGCCGCACTGCCCAGCTCTGCTCCTGATGCACCCCATCACGCACAGCCCCCGTGCTAGAAGCGCCCAGCTGGCAGGCCCTGGCACACACCTCGCTCCTCCCTCGCTAGGCACGCTCACTTCCGTGCACGAGCAGCCTTCCTTGCTCACCTGAGTTACACCCTCATTTCAAAACATAAAAACCCTTTGTTTCTGAGCCTTTCTTCTCTGAGCCTGAGCATGCAAGTAACAAATGTGCACAGCTTATGTGTGGCTAACACCTAAATTACACAGAGATGCATGGACCAGCACAGTATCATCAATTTGCATACTCGGATTCAGGCTTGTGGATTCCTTTGAGGTAAATGGACACAGGAATCTAAACACATGCAGAGCTGATCCACTGCCCTGAGGTGACAGTCCTCCAGCACGCCTCCCACCATCCCTGTTTCTGCAGGATACTGGCCATAATCTGAACTCTTATCTTCTTTCACTGTCACAGCATAGATCTCCAACAATATTCTTTTTCCGTACATTGCTGGATCTTGCCAGCCCCTTCCATGCCCTGTTGTCTCTGTCCAGCACTCACTTGGGATCTTTTCCACCTGAATTTGAGGTTCACCTTTCTCCCCACCAGTTCAACTATGGCAACTGAAGCTGTAAGTGACAACTCTTGCAGCACTACAAAGTGCTGAGACACCAAACTGACCTGTCTCGAGAAGGTGCCTTCTTTCATCCTGCCCAAAAGACTGCAGAAATTCTTCTGGAAGGAAATGTGGAATGAATTTTAGAGCTTTCCTTTTCCAAACCTTACTGAGCAGGGCATGAAATTTACCCAGGTGAAACAATGAGCAGAGTGGGGCGGCCACTCCCTTGTCTCTACTGTGGGGAGCAGAGTACTGGTTTAATAGTCACTGAGGATGAAAACGGAGCGTCTAGGTACTTCTCAGTAGCCAGACTCGACCGCTTTGCATAGCCCAGTCACCAGGCCCAGACACTGACCATGTGGAAATGTGTGACCTGCTCCCCCAGACCAGGTCTTTGTCCCTGATCTCCCCTGGGGCCCAGCTCAGCCAGGGGTGCCGCAGGCCAGGGGCTCCCAGCAGGAGCCCGACACCAGGTTTGAAGCCCAGGCGCAATGTGGTGGGGCTCCTGCCGGCCCCGCGCAGCACGCGGCGTGAGGGGCTGCGCGGGGCTGGCTGCCATGAATGACAAGCGCTGGCTATTGATCGCGTTCTGAACTCGGCCCAGCCGATAGAAGGTAATTAATGACTCCATTTGCCTCAGTACCGAGGAGAACAATTGAGTTTGAAACTGCAACAACTGGCAGTGCTGTGAAGGGCCCCCGGGGGATGGCAGGAAAGATGCCTGACAGGCCCAGGCTGTGCTGGGACACAAGCACATCAGAGGGGAAAAAAGAGAAGGGAAACAGGATAAAGGGACAGAGCAGTCTTAACACAAAGGACAGCTTGGGAAGGGGCAGTGCTGGTAGCGATGCAGTGTCTACCAGAGGGTTGCTCCATGCTAAGCGCCGCAGAGGGGACAGTGACAAAGCCAGCCTGCAGGAGATGACAGGGTCACCTCGCTGGAGCGGAGGGATGGCGTTTCGGCAGCCGACTCAGCACTGCCGCGTTAGACAGATGCATTTCCCTTGGAGGCATGGGCAATCAGATGGGTTCTGCTGCGTCACCTGGCTGGCAGCTCTCATGCCAGTCACATCGCTTCTGCTATGGCTGCTATTTACCCCAGCTGAGTCTGGGGCTGCACAGGGCACCAGGTGGACATGTCTCTAGGGCAGTAATAGCCCCTGCCCCCAAAAGAGGATGGTATCAACCTGCTCAAGGGCCGGCTGTACAGGTTGTCATGACCTTCTGCAGCATTTCTGTGCCTCAGAGGTGTTCCTGTGCCAGCAATACTAAGAGCACTTCTAAATCACTTGTGGGGGTGGCCCTGACCCACCCAGAGCAAGGCTGCTCTCTGCGTCACCCAGAGCTAGGGTGTACCCGTACTGCACTGCTTTGTGCTACTTGTCCATGATGGTGGCTTTGTGGCTTCCGGGCCTGGGAACGTCTCTTTGTTTGGGAGCTACTTAATGGGCATAGTCCTCGTGTCAGATGTAGTTAAGGTTGTTCCTGTGTCCTCTGGCAGAGTGTTTCCTTGTTATCTGTCAGGACACTTCTGTGACACCTGTGGAGCATGTCTGTGTCTTGTGCCGAAGGTTTATGCTGAGTGTTGGCTCTGTACCTTCCCTCGGCAGCCCCTCGGGAGGAGAGATGTTTCCTGTCACACGTGCAAGGCCAGCGCTGATCACGCTGACAGCAACTGTGTGCTCTTGTGAGGAACACAGTGACCGAGGCCATGGTTCACCTCTCAAGCTGTTTGTTCGGATCCTCCTGATTTAACAGAGAGGTGCCCCGTGTCACACTACCGCTGAGGTTCCCGGGCCAGTAGGAAGGGAACTGGGAAAAGTGATGCCACTTCCCAGTGGCAAAGCCAGTGCGGTTACCTGTCCCCAGGCTCATCCTGCAGCTTCACCACAACACTCCTCCTGAGAGCTTTCTTCTTTGCTAATCCTCATCCCTTAAGCTTTTACCCCTAACAGTGTTCATCAGCTGAAGCTGCTGCTGATCACCACAGTGCCATTGCTCATGGCATTTACTAGTCTTTTCCCACACATTTCCCCCATGAGCCTTCCCCCCACTTGCACCCACCAGCCTTTGACAGAGCCCATCTCTTCCCCCAAGTCCTCTCTGTCCCATATTGCCACCTTTGCTCACACCCTCACAACCATCAGCTCCCATAGGTTGGGTATTACGATATCTGAGGCTTCTTCTCTGAAGCTCCAGCTCACAGGGTCATGTGCTTAGACGGGAATAGCAGCTTTGATCTAAAAACAGAGATAAGTTTCTGCCCTGGCAGCTTCAGGTGAAAAATGAAAACACAACCTCTATAGGTTTTGACACTGGAAAACAAATACAGGGGATTTACAATCCTTTGGTTTTGAAGAAAATATAATGATCCGTGACTGTGAAAGTCTCAGTGTTAGCAACACAAGACCCATAAATCTGCCTTGCAGGATTATCTTTGTGAAACTTTCTCTGCTTCCTAACTAGAATCCTATATGCACAGCTGATATTATGGCTCTGCGATGTTTGGGATTTGTGTGCCATACCACTATTAAGACCAACAATTCTGCAAGCTGCTTAGAAAAGGTCCTCCTCTAGGTAGCCTACAGTCCTCTGTTAAAAGTTTCTTCCCCTTTGTAGATTTTAAAGCTGGAGGGCACAGCTGGTCTGCCTGGGCCACAACAGAGTGCCCCCCCCCATCTCCAAAGCTCCTCTCAAAACTAAAGCATTGCCTTTCTCCTTACAACTTTTTCACTCTCCTTATCTACTCTCTTGCTTTGATCATTCTGCTTCCTTATCTAACCCCATGCCTTCCCTTTCTCCTCCCTTCATCCTTTTCCTTCATTTCCCACTGACTACACAGGCGCTTTCTTATCAGCTGGTCCTTGGTGTGCCAAATGCACATACGTGCACGCACACACACACACACACGCTGACACAAATAAATAAATAAATAAAAAGGTCAGTGAGCAGAGCAGCAATAACCCCTAAAACAGTACTATCAGAGGGACATGATTGATCAATTGAATTCCATAGCGGCTGAAAAATGTGGGATTAAGTAGTGTATTATACGCACAATGAGTTGAGGCATGATGTTCATTTCAAGTTCATTTCGCCAGCCCTCTGCCACCAGATCAGGCAATCAATAGGGGCAGCAGATATCATATATCACCTCTCTCCGTGCTAGGGAGAGAGCACCATAATCTCTCGCAAATTTAGAGTGACAGATTTGTCAAGATCTGAAGGGCCCCTGAATAAATGAAGGAAAAGAGACTCCTGCAGCGACTTGGGGAAGCTGTGGTTTCAGCTTCTTCACACAAAGGCATGGCCCATGCACACATGGGGACACGTGTGCACAGGGTTCAGCTGCCAGACAGGGACTGCAAATACAAGCGCATGTGTACGCGAAGCCAGGCAAACACAGGGCAACCCACTCGGGGTAAAACCTGGTTTAGTGACAATCAGTGTGACTTTTACTGCTTCTGTGAACACCCGTCTGCTCACACCAAACCCCATGCATGTTGTAGGGCTGCCATCCTGGAAAACCAAATGAACCTAAAACAACCTCCACAGACAAATGGTTGCTCAGGCATGTACAGCGATGCAGAATCTCAAGCGTACCAGAATCATGATCTACTGCAAAAATACCCATGTGTATTAACATAATGGTGTGCACAGCCATGCACACTGACACGTGGAAAAATCCTCAAAGGCAAACAGCTTCACAAGCTGCAGAGAGGTTGAGACAAGCGTTGATACAGAAACACCCATTTTTTTCTGACCCTGGACCCAGGAGTTCTGTGCCAGCCTTCTGCAGAGAGGAGTGCCCATCAGAGTCAGGAGCCCGAGCCTGTAGATACCTTGTCCTGCCGACAGCTGCCCCTGCAGTGACAGCCCGGGCTGAGTAACGGCCCGCTAGCACTGCACTAACAGTGTGCAACCCAGAAAGCCAAGTCCTTGCTTTGTTTTCTCCTAGTCAACTATGTCATGAACTCCAGCTTTCGGGAAGTTAAGAATTTTCCCTTGTGCAAATAAGCCTGAAGAGAGAAGAAAATGCCAGGGAGCAGAGCCAGTAAACAGCTCTGCTCTGCCTATGGGTGGAAAAGAAAGAGAAAGAGAGAAGGGGCTGCTCGAGGGAAGGCTGCTGGCTGGGACAAATCAATATGTAATATTTTCTATGGTCTTGTGAGTGGTACTGTACTACGTTACTGTATATAATGTACTATTGATTATATCATATCGTATAATCACCTATAAACGGATATATCTCATAGCCAGAAGGCAGCAGGCTCAGTTATTACTCAGGGCCACCAGTTGGGCATTAACTGTGCCAGGACAATACCCATCTTGGCACAGTCCGTCAGCTAAAAGATGAAGCAGCAGAGTGGCATGGCTCTGGGCATTGCACAGAGAATGCCACTCCAGGCTCGCGGGAGCATCGCCTGGCCATGAGCACACCCCCAGTCACACGGAGGAGGGAAACGGTCTATACAGATCCCTCAACCACTTCCTTGTCAGACAGCGGGTTTCGGATATTCATTAACTGGAAGCCACTGAGAGAGGCTGACGCATGCGGAACAATAGTGAAAACGCAGGAAGGTAATTGTAGTGTAAGAGGGAGAACCTGATCTTAGGTCAGAGATGGTTATCAGGCAGTCAGGCTTGTGTCTGATGAAACGGTAGGCAGAGATTCAGCATGGAGGGTATGGAGATATATCAGCATGGATGAGACAGAGGATTATAACCAGTCTCACCAAAGTTAGACCAAGGCGTGACAGCAGAAAGATACTCAGCACAGTTGGAGAAGATTATAATGAGCAGACTTGCCTCAGATGAGATGAGGGATTATGACAAAGGAAGATTCACTTCAGCTGGGACAGGAGATTCTAACAGACAGACTCACCTTGGATGTGACAGATGCTAATAGCAGGAGACTCTCTCACTTCAGATAAAAAGGGGTTATAACAGAGATAAATGCACCTCATTTGAGTTGGGGGATAAGAGGGAAAAAAAACAGATGGGTGATAAGATGGTTTATCACAGGGAAAGATTCTCTTTGGATGGGGCAGGACATTTATAATGGATTCACCTCAGAGGGGATGAGTGGGCTCTAAGAGACACGGGATGGCACAGCAGAGACCAAGATACCTGCAACGTGACAGGACACACTGCAGTGAGATTGGATTGTTTCAGAGGGCTGTTGCAGGGACTGAGATGCACTTCTGATGATGCCTCTACCAGAAAAAGGCTTTTTTCCTGATAAGAACAAAGGATTACAAGGAACACTGATTCTCACAGAGCAGGCCTACGTTTGCAATACAATAATTTATTTTGGGTAGGAAGGGGGGCAGTCACAGACAAAGATTCACCTCTTTTAGGAGGGAATTTTATAACACAGATATGGGCTGTGTTAAATTATGAGCTAATATGTAGCAGAGTGGGACAGAGGTCATAACAGAAACCAACGTATGTTGGATGGGCAGAGCTCCGAGAAAGAGGCTTGTCTCTGGTGAAACATGGAGTCAGAAGCAGGATCATTCACGTTATCCAAGGGATGAAAGACTCATCTGGGGTATGAGAGGACATGATCAGATGAGAAGGAAATTACAGTGGAGACATAACTTCTGTTGGGACTGGTGGCTACAACAGACTGACTCCCTTCCATGCTGTAAGAGGACTTCCTCCATTTCAGGCTTCCCCAGCCCCGTGCAGTGCAAGCCCACCCTCAGCACCCCAGTTTTCCTGTGAGCTGCCTCCCTAGTAGCCTCCGAGCGATGCTAATCACTGCGCTTTGCTCCCATTTTCTGCTCAGCGATGGAGATTTGGTGATTTTTAACACTGAAAATCAGTGGAACTGCCGCTCATCTCTGAGCTGTGCGCCATTCTCCACAGCCTGGCTCGCAGCGGGAGCCCCCCCAGCAGGCCAGCGCGGAGGGAATGGGCCTCCCCATGCCCCCCGGCTGCCCCCCCCGGGAGCAGAGGACCCCTCTCCCTGTGCTCTGCTCTCGCCTGCAGCCACTGCCGCCCCGAGGCAGGGTGGTGCTAACTCCCTATTTTCTCTGTGTGTGCCCTGCAGATGTGTCCGAGGGCTCAGTTCCCAACGGAGACTCCCAGAGCAGCGTGGACAGTTTGCGGAAGCACCTTCGTGGCGACACTTTCACCCAGCAGCAGCTGGAAGCTTTAGATCGAGTTTTTGAGCGTCCTTCTTACCCTGACGTCTTTCAAACATCAGAGCACATCAAATCTGAGCAGGTGAGGGCCCGGCCTGGCAATGCAGACCCGCAGGCGCCCGTAGGATGATGGCAGGGAGATTCCCTCACCGAAGCCACTCTCCCTCTCCTCACCCCTCGTTCTCTTGCTGACCCATCGCTGCACGTACATCACGTTCACGTTTTACAGCACTTTCTAGTTGTACATGTATCGCTGCACCGATGTATGCCTGTACACAAGCTGTCTCTCCTCATGAGCGTGCCATGCACACCACGCTATCCCTGCGACCCCACAGCTACTTCCCCCTGCAGAGGTGCCCGCAGCACACGTGTGTGCTCTCCCTTTGAACGTGCACCCACGAACACCATCACATCGCAGCACTCTCAGGTCACACCGGCGAGTCACAGGGTTTCACGGGCCCGGAGCATTTTCCCTCACGGCCCAAAGCTGAGACTTGACTCCTGTCTCCTACCCAGTTTTCTGCACTTCTGCCGCGCTGCCCCCCTCTCCCTTACTCCCCCGCTCCCCCGGCCTTTTATCCCAAAAGCTGTTTGTCTTAATAAAATGAAAATCAAAAGTCTTTTTAAACCGCCCCAAGCCATAAACCAACAAAGGAAGAGAAGGAGAGGCTGGCTGTGGACTCCCTTCATCCCAGAGTCCCTGGGTTTATTACAATGAATAACCTTTATTTACTTTCATTAGACTATTAAGCACCAGCACAGTCATTTTTCCCCCTGAAACTCTGAGCAGGGCCCATAAAGCAAATCCGAAGCCTAATTGAGTTCATTTTAATTTCTCTCCGATCACAGCGAATTACTCTGGTGATAAATCAGGGGGCAGGCTCACCCCCAGTAGAAGGCCTAATTTGCAGCTAATTACAAAACTGATTTCTACAGGAAGATCAATACGAGAAGGAATTGGAAATGACGAGGCAGTCCTAGGCAGGCAGGGACGGGGCGGGGAGGGGGCAGCGTGTGGGGAGCCCGCTGCAGGAGGGGGAGATGTGGGGAGGGGGCTGGGGAAGCGCATGGAAAAAAACGCCGCAGAAAGAGCAGAAAATCAGTTTTAATTTAACCTAATATTAATCAGAGCAACTTTTCCTGCTGTTCTGTAGCCTTCCCGGTCTCTCCAGCTCCCGTGTCTGGTCCGGAGGCTGCCACAATAAAAAGGCAATTACCAGAGCCTTTCGGACAGGACACCCTTTCAGATTCAATGGCTCTCCCCCTCCCACCCTTCTGTTAGCCATGTGGCTCCCCCCTCCCCAATTTCATACCCCAGTGCACAGAGTGACAGAGGCAGGGGATGAGGCTTCTTTGTTTGTTTTTAAAGAGCTAGGACAGGGGTAGTGGCGGAGGGGAGGGAGACAACCCAGCACAGAGCCGGGTTGCAAGGGGCCGACACTGGCTGCTTCCCGCAGCCCAGGCACCCCAGTCGCTGCCGTGCTCTGCCCCAAGTGTCCCTGCCACCAGGGCAAACACCCCCCGCCTCCGCTCAGCCGAGAGCAGGGGACATGGATTTCCCCTTTCTCCCCGCCTGAGCTTGGACAGGCAGACAGCCCCTCTCCTCACAGCACCAAATGGAGGCTCGGCCACACCATGGGTACAGGGCCAGATCCCGTGCTTGGCCCGACCCCTCTTCCCCTTCCCAGCAAGGCGCAGGAGGGTGGAATAGCTCATCCCAGGTCCCCCCCGCAGCCCTCTTGTCACTTCATCTTCTCCATTTCCTCCTCCTCCTCCTCTTCCATCTGTGCAGGGGTTTGCCTCTCTCCTCTTCCTCCCCCCCATCTGTACACTGTTCCCTTTCTCTCAGCGCATCAATAGCAAGCTGTCTTTCTCCTCTCTTCCCCAGGGTAATGAGTACTCCCTCCCAGCTCTGACCCCTGGTCTCGATGAAGTCAAATCAAGTCTATCCACCTCTGCTAACCCAGACCTGGGGACAAATGTGTCAGGACCCCAGACGTACCCTGTGGTGACCGGTAAGCTGCCTGACCGAACAGCAGAACCAAGCTTTTTATTTATTTCCCTCATCACCATTAGCTTCTGCTTTTTCTGCTAACGCAAGGTACCCCTCTGTGGCGAGCATGGAAAGAGACAGAAAGGCTGGGGAGGAAGTAAGGGGCCAGGAGAGGCTGGCAGGTCAGCATGGTGGCAGTTTCAGGTGCACCTAGAGGTGCCCAGGTGTGACTCGAGGACAGGTAACCCCGGGTGTGGCTGAGGAGCTCGTGTGCCCCTGGTCTTAGGGACGGGTGCTGGGAGGCCAGGTGTGTCCAGACGTGCATGGTGGTTTCTTCCTCTGTGTCTGAGAACGAGAGGTTCGTGGCTCTTCCATGATCTGTGCTTGGTTTTCTTGGGGAAATACTGATTTAAGTTTTACTCAGCCCTGGCACTGGGAAGGGGCATTTGCAAGCTAAGCACAGGGCTGCTGGACTGACTGCTAAGCTCCCTCTTCCGCAAGCCCAGGAGTCGCCATCAGCAGCTGGCAAATGAAGTTTGTTCACAGCCTTCCTCCCTCCCTTACCTGTGGGCACATTACACTGGGGTGTGACTGGGAAGCTGGAGGAGGAAATAAATGAGAGCAAGTGCAGTACAGCGGAGGAACTGGGATGCACAGCAGCAGGAGGCAGTTTCGGCAGCCACTGCTCCACAGAAGCTTCCTCTTTGCTGGTTGTACTGACAGGCCTGGGTGGCGCAGGCTGTCCCTGGGGCCGCAGGGCACGCCAGCCTGCTGCTGGTGGTAGGTGGCCTGTCCTGGCCCCACCGGAGCAATAAGGAGATAGATATTCTGCTGTCACAGCCCCTTCTTGCAGAGCGTCAGCCACTGCAGCTTCCTCTCATACACCTACCTACCTCCTGCTAGGTCACTAAAGCAGGGGCGAGGCCCAAGAGATTCGCCCCTCTTTGGTACTTTCCCCTTGCAATACAATGGCTGTGACCCCTTCAGAAATCCCACAGCAGAGCTGAGAAGTAAGTCGTGGCAGAGGTACGATGCTGTTAGCAAGAGAAGGCGCTGTAGCCTCTTGGCCAAAAAGCAGGCTTCTGGTGGCACAGAATCAAGAGCAGCAGAGTTTGTGGCTTAATTCTGTCTTGTAGAAGCCATGGGTACAGCCCCTGAGGCCACAGCCGCTGGTTGCTGAGGCAGGCGGCTGTTGGCTGCTCGGCAAACACCGAGCAAAGGGATATTGCTGCATGCACCATCCAGCGGCCAGGAAGTTTGAGACCAGGGGGATTAGTAGCTGTTACCCTAAATACAAAGGGAATCCAGTGTGAAGTCTGTGAAATGGAGCACCATGGGGAGGTGAACTGTATATTTAGGGAGTGCCTAGGAAGTGTGATGCCCCCAGACTTTTCAGGGCTTTTACTGCTACCAGGCTTGACCCAGGATCCTTGCAGCCATACCGTTTTTTAGCCAACCAGAAAAATGGCTCAGCTGTGGCAAAACTGTTCCATCTCTCTTTGTATTCGTATGTGCAAGACAAAACTCAGCTGACAGTCATCCATCTATCATTTAGCAGATCTACAGCTCTTACAGGAAATACTTCCCTCCCCAAGGAGGGGCAAAGCCAGCAGGAGAGCAGTACTGTCCTCCCTTTGTGGAAGGCAGACCCCAAAGCGTGATCTAAAGGTGAGGCGCCTAAAATCACAGAGTTTAATATTCAAAGGGGCCATTAAAATAATTCTTTTCAGTCCTTCTGCCTAAGGGAAACTGGTGCATTCCAGCCTAGTAACATGACGGCTGAATTCCTGAATGCTGAGGACACTGCATGAGCTTTGAGCTTTGTACATGGCTCTCACAAGGGGACAGGAGGAGATAGGTTTGGCCTTACAGAAGAGGCTGTGGGCTGAAGCAGAAAATCTTCTCTTTGTCCCCCCACCCCACGCCATCCTCACCCTGCTCCCTGCAACACTCCCAGCTCAGCTTGAGAACATCCCCATCTGATCCATCTGGATCCAAGAGTGAGAAAAGTTCATTTCAGACCCAGCTTGACATTCCCAGGTGGCAACTTAGCACTAACATCTCAATCTGTATGCAACATTTCAATCAGCGCACAGTAACAAAAGCAGAACTATTAGCGCTGGGAGATGTTCAATGGTGGTAATGATGGGGAAACTCAGAAACTGGAAATGAGAAGGAAAAAAAAAACCCTTAACACCCTGAAAGGCAGTGGGGAAAGAAGGGCAGAGAATTTTTCCTCTACACTTAGGCCAGGATCCAATGTTTGGATTAATGGTGCCATTACCCAAGAAAGGACTTCAGATAATGCTCATTCTTAAAATGTTTTTGTTGGCAATTAAATGGTTGCAGTTATTGATCTTCATTGATCTGATGTTCCTGATTTGCATAATCTATTAAAGATGAATGATTCGTGATATGTTTGCTGTGGGGCTGGGCAGTGCTCTCAGGAAGGAGAGAAAGGTGAGGAACTCAAGGCTGCCTCCTGATCTACCCCTGGCTAGGAGTTAAGAAAGAGGCTGGGATCTCAGCTCCCTCTCCCAGAAAGGGATATTGGAGTAATAGTGAGTATGGAATTGCTGGCTACCTGTTCTGCTGCTATAGTGTCACTTCTGAAACGCCTCTTTCCTCTTGTCCCAGGGCAGTCTGTGAAGCCCATTGACATCTGAAACAAGTCTACCCATGGAGGGTACGAGTTCTGTGTGCAGTTATTTCAGGATGTAAGATTTAGCTTCAGTCTACAAGAATGTTTCCCCAGCTCAGTCTTCCCAGGCAGGAAAGGTATCAATAGTCCTTTCCAAACCAGAGCTGTCTGACACCGTATTTTTGCCCTTTCAGAAGACCTTAGAGAAAGTCCTCCTTTCTCTGGCTCGTGACTAGCTTGCCTCAGCAAGCTCTCTCAGCTCACACAGGTCTGAGAATACACCCCTCCAAAAACCATCAAAACCTCAACAGAAAGTAACAAACTGAAATATTAAGTACAGATGATGCTAAAATCCCCTTACCTGTCTGTGAGCTTCATAAAATTGAAGAGCTAGAAATGCTGCAAAACAGGCAGCCACCTCCCCAACATGCAAGAAAGCCTTCCCCAAAGTCCTAGCCATCAAGTTCTGGCCATCTATTCAAAGACACTAGGCTGGGAAACATGCTCCCACTGTCCTTTGTATAGAAGAGTCAATGCATATATACACAGCTTTCTTGTGAAGTACCAGAGAGAAAGCTCTTAAAAGCTGCCTGAGAACACTGCCTCATCTCTTCCTCCACACACAGGTCAATGGGCCAGCTCCATCTTGCCTTAATGTTGTATATCTGAGGGACTGGCATAGATCCCTGACAGTGTCTTGGGCAGTATCTGTGGGTACCAATCAGGACTCCTAGAAGCAAAGACCCAGACTTCAACATACCAAGATAAGACAAGTACATGCAGTTGAACACCAAGACAAGACGTCTGTTGATAAGAGACGTTCTACTTCAATTGGATCTACTGAAGGCAAACAGATCAGGCAGATTAGTATAAATTTGTACGGGGCTAGGCAAACACAGAAAACCTCAATAGTTTTCTTTTTTTTTTCAGTAGTTTCCACAGGTCTTTGATTTTTGGAAAGTACTCAGCAGCTAACACAACAGGGGTGAGCAGAGGAGAATCTCACATTTTTGGCAGCAGTGACAGGAGTACTTTAAATCACAAGATGTTTACTGAGGCCTCGAATCCTTTGAGAATAAAAGGTTAAGATCCCTCTTTAAACACCATCGGAAGTCACATCTTTTGGAATACACATGCCTGAAGGGAGGTGTCTTCAAACCAGATTGTGAGTGCAGGGGACTTAGATTAATAGTTTGGGAATGGAGTCCTTTCCAACTCAGTCAGCTAGCCCAGAGGCTATCCAAAAGAAAGGCAGCACTATGGGAAATCAAACACAATGGACTTCTGATGGATGGCTTGCAAACTTGCATATTAACATACCACTAAAGGGGAGGATTTACCTACTAGATAGATTGTAAGATTACAGGAAAGGTAAAGAACAACTTCCCTTAATTGAATCCTGTCAGTTTTAACTAAATAGACTTCACTTACCAGTCTACTACAACCAGTGAGATCCACAAACAGAAGGCAAAAGAGAAGCCAAAGAAAAAAAGCCAAAAAAAAAAGCCATCACCCACCAAGCAAGCTACCAGGTTCTGTACAGAAAATGGTTCCTTCTCTTTGGGAAATAATTTTTTCCCGAAAGGAACAAGTATCATCCAAGGTGAAAAATTCTGATGACATCCACTCATGATGTGTCAAACAGAGGCACCAAAAAAGCACAGATCCCATAGATCTCGCTTTCCTCCAGCCCTTCACCTCTGGCATGGGGTCAGATTTTTTTCCACTTTAAGTCAATTTTTACAATTCAGTTAATATTTTCAACATAAATGTACACAAAAATAATTACTGAAACTAAGCATATTTGATATGTCTGAAAGTCATGCACAAATAGTAGTTAAACAGAATCTGATTTCTATGAAAGTTTTCTAGAAAGTTGTGATGCTAAGCACAGAGAAATCACTGGCTAGACACCTGGATCCAAAGTTTTTTGAAATGATCAACAATCTTTTGAGAACTTTAGCCTCCTGCAAGGTGAAAAGATAATATTTCCTTTGTTTCAGCTTAGTGAGTGAACTGAAGAGAATTTTGTTCAGTTCAATAACCAGGTCACTCAAAACTAAGAAACAAACTAGGATTTGAAAAAGCAGGAACATTTGTTTTCCTCTGTCAGTGAGTGAATTATGCTTGCTGTGAAAGGATGAGATCTATTAGTTCTAAAATCGGGTTCTAAAATCAGTTCAATTTCCTCCTTATATATATATATCTTTTCCTTCACTTAATAAGACATTTTTAATGCAAAACCTGCTTAGAAAAGCCTGTCTTTTTTGTTCCAATATATTTAGGAAGTCAGGGAACTTGTGGTCATTTTATATAATTAGCATGAATAAATTACAAATACTGTTTTTAATTGAATTCTAATTCCACCTAAATATAACTTGACACAAATCACAAGTAAAAAGTTAATAATCTAATAAAATAATAATACGGACTCATTCATTATTTTCCCATACAATGATATGTAAAGACAAATTATGTTAAACAACATAATTGCTTAAATAAATGTGCCCAGATGCAGTTCATCTATTTAGCAAAAATTGAATAACCGTGCTTAGTGTAAATTTTGTATTTGTTAAAATATTTGTTACCATCCTAGAATTCAACCTTTTAGGAAACAGCCACATGGTGCAAATGTAAAACTAGTTGATCCATCTTGCTATTTTACATAATGATTAAAACCGACCATTAAATTTGCTTGCACTTATATTGTTACACTGAGAGGGGGAGCGTTTCCTTCTGCCTTTCCTTGTTCATAGCGGTGAAAATCCCCCTCTTGTTCCAATCTACATTAGCCTCTGACACCAGTAAACAGCCCTGGTCAAGGCTTGACTGAGTTGACTCAAGAATACCTCTCTCACAATCTGCTAGGGGCCACAGATTGGCTTTGGTGATGGCAAATCCTCAAGATGCAGACCAGCAGTCTGCTGCACAGCATCACAGCTGTCAGCAGCCAAGGAGCCTGTTGGGCACATCTCTGGATGCCCCAATGCCCTGAAAATGGACTATGATAATCACTCACGTGGCTGCTACATGATTGTTATGATCCCGCCTCATCAAAACGAAGGAGATATTTTCTGTGAGGGCAGTCTGCAGTATGGAAGTATGCCAAATTGAGCACATGGAGCTGCTGCAGATGAGGGACAGGGAGGATGAGGAACGGCACTGAGTTCCATATTCTGCACTTCTGAAATAAGGGCTCATTTCTGCAGAGAGGCTGCAAGCCTCTTCTCTATTTAAGATGAGGAATCAACAAAAGTAGATGTCCACAGGGCCTCCAAATCTCATCAACTGTTTCCCATACCTAAGAAGAGATAGTATCTCCTTATCTTGCCAAGGAATTTGGAAAGGCAAAAGGCGTTACTACTCTTCCCTGAGACCAAATGGCTGAGGGTGATGGATGGTCAGATGAATGATCCCTGGAACAGACAGAAATGGCGGGGGAAAAAATAAACTATTTCTGCACTTCCAATGGAAGTTTCACTGACAATAACTTTATGATGCTGAAGAAGACAGCTCATGGACTTAAAAGCATATTGAAGCGAGGAACCCAGAAATGGGTGGGCCTGAAAGAAACCATGCCTTCCTTAAATTAGCATTTAAGTGTAATGGCAAGAGCAGTGAATTTGCATTCCCAATCCATTTTCTTTAGCAAGGACTGGCATTACAGGCTGGACTAAAAGGGGCTTTTTTTTTTTTAGAGAAGAGAGTTATATAGTCTCAGGTTTTGGCTTTTCTTTTGAGGCTGAATGAAGGAGCCAATAAGTATAGCTATCATGAAAATTTTCATGATGTAGATATTTGCCCACTGACAGCAAAGACTGTGCTTTGTATCTGAGTTAAGCAACAGCTGTCAGCAGATGTTAATAACTTTTGATCTCCAACAACTCTATTGGATTTAACCAGGCCAGCTGCTCACACAATTGAAATTGCCCACTGCAGTCTTTCAGAGAAATGGAGAGCTTAGGGCGATCTTTGGCCCTCCTCAGTAGGTGCAGGACTGCTGTGGACTACCCAGGAAGATCTGTCCTGTCTCATGATCATTTTCCATCATGTGATGAAAGCCTTGGAGACACCTATTGTGTAGACTGTGTGCAAAAATAACATGCTCTGTTCTAATTACATTTCCCAGCACATATTTCAAAAGCATTTTGTTTAACACATGACATTCAAGTCCCAGCCCACCAAGGAATATACGAGTGTGCTTGACTTTAAGGCAGGGAGCAATCTGTAACTGCAATACCCTGATGGGCTGGGATACAAGAAAGGGGACACAGCATAAATCCGCTGAGCCTACCTGTTTACCAAATGTACAGGCACAACTTTATTTCCCACAGACTTTGAAGCCTATTTTCCTCACCTCCACCTGCAAACAAATCTACTTAGAGCCAAATGCAGTTGACCCTAGTGGAGTTCCCAAGTGACTAACAGTATGCAGCTAGCTTCAAAGATCCAGATCACAGATCTGCTGGATGATCCATGTTTAACTGGGTATGAGGACTATGAAACCTCAGTTTCCCAAGTAAAATACAGAGTGAGTAGCTCAGATTACTTGGAAAGCAGCAATTAATTAGAACAGATATAAAATCTAGGTTTGTAAAAGTGAGTTTCATAAAAAATGGGGCAAATGGATTAAAAAACTTGACATCAATGATGTCAACAGTTTTGACTCTCTTGGAGAGCAAGTTGTTTTTTTTTTTTTTTTCTCTTTCAACGTGTATTTCAATAACACACAAGTTAAGTGTTGGGCTAGAAACACAGATGGATCTGTGCAGAAACAGAAAATAAACCTGAACATGCAAGGCTTATTCCCCCGTCAGCGGGAATACAAAGAGAATGCAAGAAAGGTACAATGAGAAGTAAATTAGGTTTTACACACTTTTCTGTTGTCCTAGCAAAGGTCTGTTACTAACACAGAGAAGGAAAAAAAAATAGGATGATTTTTATCTTCAGTGCCACTTGCGTAATGCTCTTGCAAAAGAAGAGCTAGGAAGCTAAGAAAAGACAAAGAAAAAGTGGTTCTGACATGGCAGAAGGCAAAAGTCAAAGATAGGCTGTGTCAGTCCAGTTTGGTCTTCTGCATGACTTTGAGAAGTTCTAAGGCGAGATTCTCACATGGGATGAAGTGATGGGAGTCCACAGGCTGTGGCGTAAATTCACCAGCTTATGAATGCTGAGGACCCCATCCCATTCTGCTTGCCACAATGAAACCTTTGTAAGGAATGATGTTATTAGTACAGGAGGAATGTAAATGTGGAAAAGATGTTTCAACAGTGGGTACAAGCATAGGATGCAAAAACACCTGAGATAAGATTCAGCTTTGACACAGGCTTCCTGCATGAGCCTGGGTACATTTTCTCTGTGCTCAGCTCCTCACAGGTAGAACAGTGATCCCTAGGGGATGCTGTGAGGATATGTGCTCTAAGGAGTCTGAGGCTTTGGGATCATATAAATATTTTATAGAGACACCAGGAAAAGGTGAAGGATACTAAACACTGTCAAGACTGTGAGCGGTGTTGTCAAGTGGGTGTGCACAAGCCATCCCTTATGCAGGGATGTGCCATCTTGATATTCTTCCCTTACTGAAAAGAAAAGGAGCACTGGAGGCAGCTAGCTTATCCTCCAGGAAACCGGTGATGAACAACAAGCCGCTTATCTAGTCCTGCGAACCCCCCTGCTTCTTTCCCTTCAGCAGCAGAGAGCACGATAAAAGCTGAGATGAGTCTCTGTAGGAACCCAAAGCTGTGAATCTTCCTCTCACCCTGTCTGGCCAAAATCCCTTCATTCGCAGGGGGAATTTAGGCCAGAGATCACCAGTTCTAGCTCGCCGCCAGAATAACAGAGGAGAGGGTTAGAAAGGAAGAAAAACAGCCATAACTCAGCACGTACACTCAGAAAGAAAGGAGCTGGAGATGCAGAAAATACGTAGTCCTCTGCTACGTTCCCAGTTATATCCCCACCCTGCTCACCCTTTCAGATTTCCCCCACCGTGACATCAGCTGGTATTTTTTTGTTGCTCATAAACAAGGATAGTGCATGCCATTTAGCAGAAAGGAGCCTGGGAGAGGAACAGCTTTCTGCTTCTTTGGAGAGGGGCTGCAAACTCATTCCACCCCCCACTCAATTACGGGTCGATTTCCATACCAGTAAGACATTGACAGATACCTGGTGCCACCTCACCGAGGAACCCCCATGAGACTCAGAGAAGCCTGCAGAGCATGGCTCGCTGGCACTGGCAGGACTTGGGGCAAGAAGGGCTGAGCATGGCACTCCTTTTCCTGTTCTCCATCCCAAATACAAAAGAATCAGAGACTGGAGGAAATCAGAAGTGAAAACAAAGGAGGTGCAGCTGAAGTTTGAGGTGGTTAAAATGAAAAATGGGACTGTGCCACTCACAGGTGGATAGATAGATCAGTCAATTGATCTCGTCTATACTGACACACTTCAGAGCTATAATTCACTGCTGGGGCAATTACTCCAGCATGGCTGTGGCGGGAGTTATACCGGAGACAGAATTCAGGTGCTTTCAGTCAGTGGAGAGCTGGACAAGAAGAGGGTAAAAATTTGTAACTGCCACCCGCCAGTAAGGACGCATGGGATACCAGCTATGGCTGTGCAGCTGCTGAGCGGAGACTGAAGGACAGGTAAATAGACACGTTGAGGTCTGAGTTTTGTTTGAGCTATCATTTGGTGTCTGACCTTATCCTCTCCTCTCCTCCGCTGTTCTTAGGGAGAGGCGTGCTTAGTGGCATTGTGTCCCAGTCTCTTTGCCATCTTACTCCTGACTTCTTTATCCCCCTGCGCTGAGTAAGTGGTGCTGCCTCTGCAAGGTGTGAGGAATTTTTCTTCATAAGCTTTGATGTGTTCAAGAGAGGGCTGGGCTCATCTCTGCTGTGAGTCTGACAGGGGCTTTAACAGCCTCAGAACACCGGGACAAATAGCTTCTGGTCCCTTAACCCTGTGCAGCTTTGCAAGGCAAGGCCTGGCACTGTTGTTCCCACTGCGAGGGCTTTAGGCAGTCTTTCAGGCTGAAATCCTCTCTGTGGTGGCTGGGCAGAGCGGAAATCCAGGGGCTGGATCAGATTGGCCTAATGCTACAGCAGCTTAAGCGGCCTGTTTTACCAGAGATTATGGTTTCACTTACACAGAGCGCCTGAAAAATGCTGTGGTTTAGGAAGGATTATAGCTGAAAATTCCATGCTTTAAGAGAGAAATAAAGCAGGGGAGGGACTAGGAAACCCATCGTGCCCGGGGGCTGTGCAAACAGGATTAACCTCTGCCCACAGCACCTCTGGCTTCTGCCCACCCACATCTCCGTGTCCATCTTCTCCTCAGCCCCTCCTGCCCCAGCGGCTCCCCACACCTGCCCTCTCCTGCACAGTTCAGAGGTGCTGTTTACTCCAGTGACTCTGATTAGCTGCACAACAATCACCACACACTCCAGATCCTATTTACCACACCCCCAGAAAAGTTCTTGCCCAGCAGAGCTTCCTATAGCAAAAAGGGCGAAGAAATGCCAATCGTCACTGAGCATACCAGAGGCTTCCCATACACAACCTGAATGAAGAGGAACCGCCCACCTTTTGGCCAGAAGGGATCTTTCCCGATCAGCTGGCCCACGAACGTATGTCTTTGCTGCAAAGGAGTCTCGGTGCTCAGAGACCTTTGCTGGCCATCCGGGTTAGAGGTACTTGGAGGAGAACACAGATGGCGAACTATCATTTTTGCCAGGTAACAAACCTTTAGGAAACAAATGCCTCAGGATAAACAGCATTCACAGACAGAAACTGCCCAGCCCTTTATAGTCTAGGTGAGCACTGCAGCCTCACAATAAGGTGCCTAGAGTTAATTAAAGCCAGTTCTACATTAATGAAGCCAGATTTATGACCCAATTATACGTCACATTTATATATCTCTGTATAAATCAAACCCACCACAACTAACTTATCTCATATGACATTGGCGACACTTGCCATTGCGGCAGAGAGATGGCTTTCATTTGTTGGCTCTAATTTGTTTACCTGAGGGTGGTTGGTTTGCGAGATGATTTGGATAGGATCTGATCACATCATCCATACTTCTCTTTCAGGTGTTCAAATACAGGACCCTATTACTGCTAACCCACCAAGTCTGGGTGTACTGGAGCACCCATGCTTTAGGTCACAGAGTTCTACTGTTCCCAGAACTCCTACCTGGGAGCCCAGTTAGGAGCAGCTTCAAAGCTGTATTTCTTGTGCCTGTGCAAATCTGCACTTCAGAAACAGTGGTCCAATGCAAATAGCAGTGCAAATGAAATCTGTTATAAGTCTCCAACATTTTCTCTCTTCCATTGTATCTCTCTGTCAAGGTATCTGTCTGGCACCGCTGTACTTTGGGAACAACCGGAGTCAGTACTCAGTGCTTTTACGGTCAAAGCCACAAAGTATGCCACTATAAAAAAGATCAACTGATTGATCTATCTATTCACCTATTAATGGCACAGTCCCATTTTTCATTTTAGCCACCTCAAAGTTCAGCTGCATCTTTTTAGTCAAAGCTTCTACAGAGCTTGGTTTGACAACCTTTGGCCTTTACACTGAGGAACCCATTTAACAGATGCTCATAACCATGCTGCTCTCCTGGGGAAGTTACCTTGGGTCTGAGAGACGAAGGGGTGTAATTCCCTGGGCCAAAATGCGTGAGTGTAGCATCTTTGTACGCCCTCAGACAGCAAGAGAACGCAGTAGGAAAGGGAGCACCGAAGCTTCAGAGCATTCTTCTCCTTCCCAACCCTATGCTTCTTCCTGTCCTCCCCCTCCTGCATGTCCCCTCCCACACTTCTCCTTGTCCCGCATCCCATCCCTCCCATCCGCCACCGCACTCCATTTTCTTGTATCCTGCTGCCCTGCAGAGGCATCACTGCAGTCAGAGCCTAGCCCCCGGGTGCATTTACTGCTGCTGTATCAGCACTGGCTCCTCTGATCTACTCCTAACCTTTTTATTTTTATTTTTGTTTTTAAATTAATTTCCCTGTAGATTTTAACCACTCCATTTTCATTTACCCATTTTGTTCTTCCTCTCCTCCCTTCCCCACCCTCCTCTTCCTCCCCCTGTTCCCTTTGTCTGTCTGTGTCCATCCCTTACCCTACCACAGAAAACCTCTCCTCTCCCCTCAGTATAAAGCAAGAGCCTCATGGAGCCTCTCTCACCCCTTTCACCCCCACCACGCCGGTCGGCTCTGGGCAGGCTGATCTTCAGCCCTTCCACATGACCCTTTCAGACGATGCGTCCACGCCTTGCTACAGTGCCTTCCTTCATCATGGTGCCCACTTTGGGCAGTCCAGCAGCCAGCCTCTGATAGCAGGTAACCGGCCTTGGCCACAAACTCAGCGGGGATGCTGCAGGCAAGGGGTTCAGTTTCGTCTGACGGGGAGACCAGTAAATGCTGCAAGCTCTTTGAGTGCAAGCGGGAACCAGAGCAACGATGTTCCAGTTCTGTGTATGCAGCATGTGTTCGCAGCTCCACGGAGAGTCACTTAAAGATTTCATGCCTGTCCTTCATTTTTGCAGAATAAAATGGGAAAAGAAGCTGTAACTACACAGAAGTGACTGGTGTCCCAGCTGGACGGGTTTGGGGCTTGGTAGGGAAACACTTGTACAGCAAAATCCTGTGTTGCCTCACTAACCACGAGGCCCCTGTGCACGGGGGGCCCAGCGAGGGTACTGCGTGCTAGCCTAGGTTGATGACTGCAGCTTGAATGTGTCTGCCAGCTCGAGGACTGTCAGCAGAGTTGTCAGCATGGGTTGCAAAAACTACCGAGTCAGACCTGTACACAGTCAGCGGGTGAGCAGTGCCACAGCCACACAGCAAGCAGGACTCGAGTCAGCTCGCTGGGAAGTGTCAGCGTGAGCTGGCACCTTCACGTGGCAGGCCAGGTAGTCAGGAAACAGGGTCAGAGGCTATGAAGCCTTATAGCCACGTGAAATCAGATCTTCAAGGGAAGGACAGAAGCAGGCCACAGAAGATGGCAGCACTTAGGAGCAGCAGGCTGGGGGGCGGGGGGGGAGGGAAGTGGAGTTTAAGGTAGGTATGAGGTGAAACCCCCATGCAAGAGGACTGAGGCATCGCTGCTGCAGAAGCTCAGGGATGGCTTGGGTGAATAGTGTCAATCTTTTTAGGTGTCACTCCACTGCCAAAGAATGCAGGTTGGGCTTTTTCAATAGGCAAGTTCTGCAGAGTGCAGTTCCTAATGCTCAAGAAACATATCTTCTGCCTCCTTCATATTCCTATATTATTTTTCTCTTTTGACCTAACGTCCTCCCTTTGTCTTGGTGACATTTGCATTTCTAAACCTCCCTGTAGGAAAGCAGCAAGCAACTGCAGAGAAGACTTTTGTGTTCATAACACTGTCCAAGTCTTACTGCAGCCAGTAGGAGCTCTGGGCATTTCCTAAGCCAAGGCTTATCCTGACAGACTCTCTCCAACAATATACTTCAGTGGCGATGCAGACTTACATGGCCACCCCCTAAGCTAGAAGGCACTGTTTCAGGAGATGCACTTGCTTTAGGACATTTATGGAAAAGTAGACTTGGGAGAAAGTGTTCAAAAGCTCAAAGAAAGTCGCAGTGATGAAGGTGTGGTTCTCACTCAGAAGGCTTTGGGAGAAAGGAGGATAGCTGGTACTGGAAGCATGTTATAAGCAGGTCAGACACTAGCTTTGACATAGCCCTGGAGTACAAGAATTTAATAACCCTGTTCACCTGGTGGTAATGAGAGGAGGTAATGGAAGGGGGCTGCTTCTACATAGCAGCATTTTAAGAGTCTCTCTACAGGACTCTTATTCATGTTAGTGATACTATATTTGTTATCTTCTTTTTCAAGACTGGGATTTTGACAGATGATCACTTCCCAACACACTTTCCACACTGAGTTTTGAGTATCAGCCTCTGCGTGCTCACATCTGAATAAAAACACAGGGGTATATGTGCATAGATCAGGTAGCAGAGTGAGTGTGTATGTGTTCCCACTTGAATGGAAGTGTCAAAATGAATTAATTTTGCCTGCTACTACATAATGTTCTCTCTAACTTTTCAGTGACACTGTTTTCTCATTCATCACCTGCTGTTACATCTCAGACTAGTCAATACAGGAAACCAAAAATACATGAATTTGAAGCACAAAACTTTTTTCCCTTAAAAGAATGTGAGAAAAAAACAAAACAAAACAAAAAAAACCACACTACATTTAGTAGGTGTTAGTCAAACTGCTTAATGTGCAACTACAAATCACTAAAGCAATGGTGGTGATAAAAGAGTAGAAGAGTATAGAACATAAATCCCTGAGGCATTATATATTTATTTTTATCAATACTGGGGAGTGGCTGGAAAACGGCTTGGTCGCTGTAGTTCCGTGCCTGTTATCTAAGACAAGGTGAGCTAGGAATGTCAGCCATGGCTCAGGAACCTCTTCAGGGAGAGGGAAAGAACTTACATTTCTTTTTTCTTGAGCAAACCACCTCAGTAATCTTTAGTCAAGATCTACAAAAGCAACAACCTTGGTTTAGCCCACCTCATTCTGGAGAAACTTCCTCCCCTAGGGGTAATTCTCCATGTTGATTTAGTTTTTACTCTGCTGTTCAATTGTTATTTATTTCTGACTCCCCTGCCAAGGTCCATGCTTGTTTCAGGGCCTGCTTTATCAGTTACTGTTCTGCCACGAGTAGAGCTAAGGCAGTTCTTGTTCTTTCATTCTCATATCCCAGCCCAGTTCCAGTGGCGTCAATGGGCCATCCATAAACTGTCACTTCTAAAGGTGAATCAGACTGCAGTCCTCCCAGAACAGACATGTCAGGCAAAATTTAAGAAAGGAGCGACAACAGCACAAACTTCTTGGTGAGCTACACCTCACCTAGGGAATGTGAAAGGCTTGAAAGAGCAGAGATCTCAGTAGGCAACGTTGGAGGTTGAGCTGTAAATCTCCCAGCAGCTGTGGGGGAAAGATTATCTTAATTTATTTAGCCTTTTTTTTTTTTTTTTTGGTTTTGGCTTGAAACTCCCAGCAGCTTCTGAGATGATTTCAGTTCATTTAAATGCAATAAGCACTAACAGCAAAATGCCCTTCTGGCTGGCCCATTTTCAGGCTAACCAGTCCAAATGAGGAAATGCCTCTGGCACCAACAAAGAAGCCTCCAGCTGCACTTCCTAAGAGATGAAAAATCAACTACAATCATCCACCCAATCTACACCCCTCTCTACTTCTTTGGTGGATAAAAAATACCAAGAGTTGGAGTATTACTAACAAAAACTTGTATCTGTGATAAAAATGAAGTGGGACTCAAATTAATTCACATGATCCAATTATTATATATTACACCATCACCTGGAAGGAGCCCAGCAAGTATTGATCTAATGCTAAGCACTGTGAAAATGTACTGGGAGCGTGCCCTTGCACCAAAGAGTTTGCAGCATAAGAAGAAGCACAGAGAGGCAAAGTGACTTGCTGATGGTTTTAGCATCAGCAGGTAAACAGCAGAGGTGGGACCAGAGACAGGCAGAGAAAACTCCTGGATCACTTTCCAGTGCCTTACCCATTGGTCATGCCCTAAAGCAACATCACCACAGTTTTGGAACTGTATCGACTGCTTATAGAAAGGACCTCAGCTATTCTGGCAATGAATGTGCTGCCATTCTCTGTGCAGCTTAGGGCGATTTTTATTTAGTGAAAATAGATCCAAAATTTCTAACAGGCTCAAAAATCTACAGTGAAAGCAAATTCTTTTCAGCCTCACAGCACTAAGTTTTAAGATCAATCCCTATAGCCCGAGATCAGAAGTGCCACAATCTTCCCCCAAAATGTGCAGTAGAAGGTCAGCACACATGTAAGGGCAGGACGCACAGCATTTGCCCATCAAGCTGCTAGTGACATGATGGTGGGACAAAAGGTGATATCGAATCAGTACTGAAGGACCTTATCCCTACTGATGCCCTGTCCTGATTCTTTCCCTTTCCAGGTCGTGATATGGCAAGCACTACCTTGCCTGGCTACCCACCCCATGTTCCCCCAACTGGACAAGGCAGCTACCCAACCTCAACTCTGGCAGGAATGGTTCCTGGTAAGTCCAGAATTCAATAACGGTGCCCACGTGTTTGAACAGTATACTTGCAGTGGGAGAGCTTTCACAGTTGGCTTTGCTATTGCTTTGCTGCCATCGAGGTTTTTTTTCATATAAAAAACATCAGGTGCCTATAACCAAAGTAGCTCACAACCCACTCTGTAATGTATCTCCCTCCCCCTGGTAACTGATTCACTGCTGCTATGGGCAACTAGCTATCCATAACCTGTGGCAATTAATTGGTAATTAATTAACCTTAGTATTCATTAACAGATGTAATTATTTTCCAATGACCCGTGCAGATTATTATGTACTGCTCGTGGCTCAGGATATTCAACTATCCACTAACTTAGGGTAACAACTTACGTCTGTCTAAAGGCAGGGCATCAAACTGCAAATCATCGATGGTAATTTAATACCTGCAGCTCTTGGAGACCTGCTGTCCACAGCCTGAACTGGCCAAGAACTCGGCAATGATTAACAGCATTTCAGGAGAAACTAACCATTCACTTTCAACAACCAACTACTTACCCACCTCCTGTTTGTAAGATAGTGCCCCAGTCCAAGAAGGGACAAATCCTACATTCAAAGGCAAACTGTTCCTTTGCCACCCAATGCCTTTGGAGAAATACGTTCTCTTGGCAAACAGCTTGGGTAATACTGCCCAGGGTGTAGGGAGCACAGAGGACCATTTACCTGGGGGCAACAGAAGAGGTTATTTCCACAGGCTCTGCTCCCCACTTCTCAGATGACAGCTAGTCCCACTAGATAAATGAAGAGGCAGGATTTTCATTTCTCATCCCCAGTAGCTCAGGACTCGAGACTTCATCTGCCACTGATTTCTGCTTATGTTAACGCCCTGGGCTGGGAGCTGTGATGGCTAACGAGCAGGTACAGGCTGTTCTGCAACCTCTGCTGCTGGAAGAATGACTCAGACAGCAATTGTGAAGTGAAGCAGTAGAAAGCTGAGGACAGAAATCTTGTAAATTACTGCAATACAATTTCCCAGGGTTTGTGAGTGAAAAGCCTAACTTAGCCCTCATCCAAATCTTGGAACAGCTGGCTAAACAAGCACACGCTGCAGAGGACAGTTAATCAGTGAAAATATCACTGACAGCGAATGTTTGTAGGTCCGAGTCTTAACACCTTTAAATGACGAATCACTGCCTATATACCACCAATACTGGCTAATGCCTGTGGGCACATTCTAGAGCTAACAGACTGCCTGCTTATCATCCTAAGACACACAAAAATTCCTGGGCTATGTTGTGAAGATGATGTGATTGACCTCCAGATCAGGAAAAGACAGTGGATCGGTACCCTACCCAAGCGCCGCTTCAGTCCCTTGCTACAGCCAGCCTGCTGAACTCCTGGGGTGCTGCAGGCTTGGCAAAACTTCAGGTGTCGCCTTTTACACTACATTTTTCAAGGGGATGGTTTAAACTCCACTTGGCTCCAGAATCAGAGGAGCACTAAGACAATATAAATCAATTAAAAAAACATAAGTCATTAACAGTAGGCAGATTCAGTTGTCAACGTATATGTCAGTTATAGTTCAAAACTTACAGAGGGTCATGGCATACAGAAACTACTGATAGCACTAAAATAGCTGGCTTGTTGAATGCATACTACTAAACCACAGGCTCTTCCCAACTTCTGCCACACAGGATCTGGTCTAAGAAGTGTTCAGTAGCTGCTGTGTAAGTTTAACATCCTCATTGCAAGGATGACACTGACACTTAAACTGAGACAAAGATTTTAAGACCATTAATCACAGGGATCATTTATCCAAGAATAGGAGATTTGATGCAGAGGCTACTTTTCCATAACACAGCAGTGTCCCCCAAAACACACAGATACTGAAACAAAAAAGGGGGAAGGATACAGGATGATGAAGAATAAAGTTGAGTTGTACTCCAAAGAGATTATTCAAGTCAAAGAGACATCTTTACATTAGATCTGATGTCAACATTCAGTTACAGAAAGCTTTTCCTGTGGGCTACTCGGGCACCCTGCAGTAGTTATTGCATCTTTCTACATCTCATTGAGTACTGGCTGTGTCAGTCAGACCCCACTGGTCAGACCCAGCCTGGCAGCCCTTCTGTTCTTATGTGACCGATGCCAACAAGCTGGAGATAAAGAGGCTTCCTGGGAAGGAACATACGACTGGCTTTAATGGGTCACACTGCAAGTCTCTCCGGCCACTGCTCTCTGTCAGGGGCCAAAAGAGATTGCCTGGGAAAGGTGTAAGAGTAAAGCAGGTATCAGCACTTCCTTAAAAGATCTCCATGCCTCCAACAAGTTGCAGCTCAGAGACTTTTTAAGGCAGAGATAGTATCTTTCTGTTTAATATTAAGCACCCACAATAGAATTCCCCTCCACACACTTAAGCAGTGTCTCTTGAACCCATACAAGTCTTTAATGTCTTCAGCAACCTATGGCAAGAAGGTACCTTAACTACATATTGCATGAAAACAACCTCCCTTACTGGCCCTGGACCTGCCACCTGCTAGGCTCACTTCATGCCTCACAGTTTCTGTATTAGAAGACTAAACATGCCAAGACTTAAATACAGATACCAAGAAATACTGTTAGTAAAGGTTCCCAGAGCACAGATTGCACAGAATATAGGCCTCATGAGATTGATCCTCTGTGCTGGCAACCTCTGCTAAGAGTCCAGGTTGAAAAGGAAAAACAAAGCAGCACGTCACCAGTGGTTTGTCACTGCCCCTGGGCCAAAAAGACCAGGAGCCAGTGCTTTAGGTGTATTAGAAACACGAAGCGAGCAAGGTGTCCACTCAGGGAGCATCTGTAAGAAACATATTGACAGGGAAACAAACAGCGCCGTCCAGATGTGAGAGAATATGAGAGAGAGGCTCTATCCTCCCTAAATAAAGATTCAGAGATAAAAACAGAGCTGGTTGGAAAGCAGAATTTCCAACCCATGCAAAATTCTGGCTTTCTGACATTTGTTTTTATCTTTCATTGGGATGAGGAGTCAGAATCTTGAAACTGTTCAATTTGCAAACATCAGGATGAAACATTTCAATAATGTCAACATGTTCTAGATGTCAAGACATATTAAAATAATAAAAGAGTTGAAAGGAAATTAAATGAGATGAGAAAGGCAAAATGAAACAAAACAAGAAAGTTGAAACATAATACTTTGTTTCAATTTGCAATCATTTTGGAACTTTTCCTTCCAAAACTCCACTGAGGCTGACAAGCTAATGCAAAACATTTCCATTTTGATGAGACAGCGTTTCCCAGCAGAAAGCTGTTTCTGAGAAGAACATTTGACCAGCGCTAACCAAAGTTTCTCTGTTCTGTCCGTGACAACCTTTCACTGGACTTCTCATTGCATAGCCTAGAGAAGAGCTTGTCTCCAGTAGCAGTACATCCATGCAACATGCTCAGTCATGCATGCAAATATCTCTGAGGTTTATGTGGATGATGTGCTAAGATACACGTCCTGCATTCGCATTGCCCGTAACTCCAGATCACCGGCTGTGGACATGGATGAAAGCCAGCAGTCCCTGCATGCACACCTAAAAAAGCAGGGGTTAGTCAAGGATGAGTCAGGAATTGCGCTATGCTTAATCTGTGCATTTGTGAAATGCTTCCTGCGAAGGTAACAGAGCACCTTTGATCCCTGGCTCGCTTCTTCCACATTCCCAGAAAGGCCATCAAGTTTCTGCAAACTGTTTTGGTGAAGTGAGCATCCTCTGAAAGGAACTGCAGTTTACACAGAGCAGCGTAGAGCCTGCAGAGGGCTGGTGATGGCAACGGCAGGGAGTCGTTAAACAGAATCCAATGTTGATGAGGAAATTACACTTGTTTCATTAGTGATCGGGGAAGGCGATAGCTCAGTTCCTCTTGGTCACAGTTGAGCTCAAAAGCTCATTATCCTGCTGCATGCATGCTTTCACTCCTCGTCAATAAACACTGTTTCCAGTGGCTGCCCTCCCTCCTCCCCAGCTCTCCATAGCTGGGGCTCTTTCTCCTCTACTTAACCCGTGCTTTAGGAACGCTATAAACAGTTTAGGGTGACAAACTCAGAGGAGGGTGAGAGAGAAGCCTTGAAACATCAGAACTTCTTCTCTCGATGCAGAAAAGTGATCTCCATATGAGGCGTTTAAGAGCAGTAATTCTCATCTGTGTTGTCTTTTCCTTCTTCAGGGGCCAAATTCATCCCAGTATACCCCACAGATAAGTAGCTTCAATAGACATAAACCTGGACTGTGCACCACTTTCTGCCTTTCTACCCTAATCCCACAGATCTTGGTCACCTTAGTAGGCCTCACCTATTCCTTCCCCGCTAGTTGTTGGGATTTTCAGTACAGGATGTTTCTAGGTATGGAAACATGCTGAGTTATTATCATTAAATCAGCGTTGAGCAAGGTCCATCGCACAGTAAGAGTTTTTATGCTGAAACTAAAAACTACTGTGACTAAAAGAGCTTTGGATGGTAATTGTTTTGATATGTACACATTTCCATACTGACTACTTTGGTTATTATTCTGAATGTCTTTAAAGGACCCAGCTGGACAGATCCTCCTGAGCTTAAATCAGTGCAAATCCACTGACTTTAACAGACTTCACTTCCACCATCTGAGAACCTATTTTGGGTTTTAACTCTCCTGTGAGGGAAGATTTGCAGAGATTACAGTATAATTAATTGACATTTCTTCGGTAACTGTATCACAGGCATCCAGCGCATCTTGCACTGCCTTCTTTTCCTGTTTCACAGCATCTAGTAGGAACCCCACGTGCACTTCTGTGCTCTCCAACCCCTCCTCAGAGCAGACCAGAAGCTAAGTCACGCTGTTCACTCACCACCTTTTGAGTGCATAACGCCTTTCAGATGGGACCCAATGCCCCCAGCCTGTTAGTACTGGATTACACCAAGGTTATGATCAGATAATGGCATGTTTTCAGTTAACAAAACCATGTTTGTTTGTTTGTTTGTTTGAGTTTGGGGAGATTTATTTATTTTGAATGCAACAGCATACCTCCTCAGTTCCTGAATGTAATTCCCTTAGGCCTTCACAGACATCTATAAAACAAGACCCAGCTCCTTCTGCATAATAAAACTGAATATTTAAGAAGACTCTACCACATTCAAATTTTGGTTCAGAGTCTTACTAGATTACAAAGTTCCCAAGTACTTTGGTTTGGGCTAATATTGCCAAATGTCGAGAATGGATCCATAGCCCAGCTTGTCTTCTAGATTCAAGATAGCACCTGAAGTGTTGGCCATCAGAAAATACTCTTCTGGAACTGGAATACAGCAAGTTTTCTCTGTAACTCACTGACTGATCATAAATGTGGTCTCATAAATGAGCAGGCCAATCTCATAATTGTTGATTGTATGGATAAGCACATTGCACATTCGGTGCACAAACACTACAGCGTCCTGAAGGGCACAGTACCAGGTGGGCAAGGGAGCTACATACCCTAGTTTTGCTGATGGCATATGGACTCAACACAAACACACACTTGATGGAACAGCAGGCATAAATCTTCATCGTTAACTGCATTTCATGACTTCTTTGATTTCTTTCAGGGAGCGAGTTCTCAGGGAACCCCTACAGTCACCCTCAGTACACAACCTACAACGAGGCCTGGCGATTCAGCAACCCTGCATTACTAAGTGAGTACCTCTTTCCCACCACACACCCCCAGCTTCGCGCTCCTTCTGTTTGTCTCTTTGTTTTCTTTTCTTTGTTTGTTTGTTTCTGAAGAGGGCTTTCAAGTATCTGGCCAGATGAAGGGCCGTCTTCCTCACTCTCCAGTCCAGTATCTAGATGGGTATATATAGCTCTCATGTATTATGTGACTGTCCTGAAGCCAATTCCACTTTCAAGAGATGGTTCAGAATTCCAGCTTGCTTCTGTCTTCTCCATGGGCTGCATCCACAGTTTATTCCAAATCAAACCAGAAGCTAGCTTCAAGTTCTGCTACTCTCACCGTCTGCAATCAGCATCCATTCAAGATCTGTTCAAAAACCCACATGAGGTTTTACTCCTCTCCCAAGCTAACCCCAGAGTCAATTCCTGGGGACCTGGAAATCCAATGGAAGTTCTTCTTATAGGACCAGTTGGAGCAATGTCGGGAATGGGAGACAGCCTGCAGCACTATGTTTGCAATTGCCAGTAGAGTTTCCTTGTAGGAATATATCCATCTCCAGTGACTCTAATACGCCCAGAAAAAGTGAGGGTTTTTTTCTGAGGGGAAAAAACTTCCCATAAGACTCTATCTTCTAACACAACACCTCTTTGCAAGAGAACAGGAAGACATTTATTATAAGTAAAATAAATCAGCTGTGATTATTAACTACGTATTTACTGAAGTTTAACAACTAGGTAATAGATGCACATTTTATTCCAGTGTTGTTAAACCTCAGTAAATGTGATCTTAATAATCAATCACTATTTAACACACATTCAATAACCATCTAGAGAGCTTTCATTCCAAATGTGACCAAAATCCCAAGCAATAAACAATGTAATTCTGTTTCCTTCTTCCCCTCCTGTTTTAAGAGCAACCCACTGTACTTTATCAGATATGCTCAGAACATGCAGCCCTGGCAACTCCCTGGTGGCCTCGATCGGGTGTGGGATATTTCCGTGATCAGGTGTGCGATATTTCCGCTCAGTGCTCACGTGCTTCCCTCTCAGCTCCTCACTGGTGGTCTGAAGGAGCAAGAGGACCTCCCCACAGAGGGGCTTCAGACCCAGAGGCCACGGTAATCTCTCTTCTCCGAGACGTGGCCCTTGGCTGGCCTGCACCAACCGCCTCCCACTAACCCCAGCAACAGCTGAGTCCCCAGGTTCCTTCTTTTGCTTCCCCTCCTTTTCTTCGTTTCCTTTTCTTTTTCCTTTCTTCTTTTTTTAGTTCTCGTTTCTTTTTCTTCGTTTGATTGTTTTGCTTTTTATTTTTATTTTATTTTTTTTTCACTGTTTGTCCTTTCAACCAGTCCATTCTTCTCCTGTGTTAACTTTCAGGTTCCCCTTATTATTATAGTGCCACATCCCGGGGCTCCGCACCTCCCACTGCTGCCGCTGCCTATGACCGCCACTAGTTACCATGGAAACCACATGAAACTGCAGGGCGACAGCTTAGGCCTCCATATTGTACCTGTCTGACCCACCCCTCCGCCCCTGGGAAGGCGAAGAGGAACTCTCCGTGCCTCCCGCAGCCCACGCCCCCCCTCTCCGCCGCCGCGCCGAGCGCCCCGACACCTGACTGAGAACCCTGTCCTCCCCTGCGTCCCCCTGTGCCCCGCCATGCCGGCTGGAGCCACAGGCCCCGCCGCCTCCTGCAGGAGCCCCCGGCGAGGCCGGGCCACGCGCGGTCTTCTCCAGAGCTCCCAAGACTCGAGGGGAACTGGGCAGTGATGCAGCTGGCAGCCATCGCCTCACGGGACCCCCACCTCCTGGGAGCGGTAAGGGCAGGGGGAAGCAGGGGACACAGCCGCTGACGAAACACTGTTCCCCAAAGATACGCTCTTCTGTGGTGGACTCTTCGAAACGCATAACCTGTGACGACCGCCCCGCTTCCCAGGACGGAGGGAACGGCCTGGCTAGAGCAGAGATGGCAGTGCAGAGACCTGGCCCATCTGGCAACCGAGGAAAGGACCAAGTAACTATCTGCCCCTCGCGAGGGGTTCTCTGTGCACTTCATCCCCACTCTTCAGCACAGCTTCGCCGCCGCCGGCCACAGCCCACGCGGTGACTTTGCAGGCCAGGCCGGGGGCGAGCCTCCCACATACGCCCACAATTTCTGTGACACACAATCAGCTCAGACAGGAGGATGGAGCAACATTTACAAACCAACCGACGAAATGAAGAAATATATAAATAGATATATAAATATAACTGTGTTTTTATGCTTTGTCATGAAGGTCTGTAAAAAGGAAAAAAAAAAAGAACAAATCCCCAATTTTCTAAAAAACCCAAGCAAACAAAACCAAGAAAAAAAACACAAAATAATAATTAAAAAACCCTACAAAAATAAAACTCCAAGTCCCATCCCTCCCCACCACCTGAATGGCAGACCAGTTCCTCTGACGCTTGACGCTCCTCTTTCACTCTCGGGTTTTGTTTCCTTTCTGTTTTGCACTACAATGGGATGGTGGTATTGGAGAGGATTGGATGCCAGCTCCACCCCTGTCGCCTCCTCCTCCTCCCCCTTCCCCAAATCCTGTCTCTGGGGAGCAGTGTGGACAAGTCACATCTGACAAAGTTACCAAACACATCAGTCGACAAAAAAGCACTCTGAGTCAACAAACGTTTTCCATGTCACTGGTTGGCAAACAAAGAAAACAAGCCCAGCTGCGCTCTAACTGCGCTTTGTGGTGGAAAGGAAAGTGTGGGGCTTCACGTGGGCCCATCTGATTGCCCTCTGGACAGCTGAGACTGAGATGGACAAATTCAGGATTGGCTGGGATTATTGCTTGGTTCCCTAGCCCTTAGGCTCCTCTCCTTTTACCTTAATCCCTGTACCCATGACTACTTCAGCTCACCCACATCCCGACTTTCGCAGTTCTACACATGCCCAACACCCATTCTCCAGATCCCTATAGCCTGGTGACAACTGCCTCATTATCTGTGCCCAACACCTAATTTCCTAACTGCCTTGCTATATGGGCCCTTGTCAATTTCCAGTCCATATGCTCATACACTTGATAATTTATAGGCCTACATCCAAGTCCATATGCCCACACCCTTCCAGCCAGTCCCAACATGCAGCCTCATCTTTTCATATTCAGCCCTATATTGTGCACCCTAATATTTACCCCTTATCCCAAATGCTCACCTGATGATTCTCTAGGGATTCTCTGCTCGTTATGGTTCCCAAGTGACTGGCAAACACTGTTCTGCAAAAGGCTAACTGTCAATAGAAATGCTTATTACTCCTGTATTGTCAGCAAACTCATAAACTGTACCTTGCACTGACACTTCCTAAAAAATACTCAAAGAAAACATGAAGGCAGCTATAGCCTGTCCCCAGGGCATCAAGTCTGCCAAAGCAGATCCTTGTTGTTTTAGAGAGGTTTCAGATAAAACTAGTGGGCTACTGTCCATGGACAAAGACAGGATTGAGAATCAAACCCCCGAAGGGCATAAAAGTGAACAGTCTGTACAGCCAACATTATGTATAAAATCCATAAAATCCATAAAATCCCAGCCGCTGAGGAGATGTGGTTGTGGACTCAGTATTCTGTCTCCAAGTTTAACTTGTATGTATGAAATCCATCATCAGTAAACAGCTGTGTTGATCCCAAAGGCCCCTTTCACCTAACACTTTTAGCCCTTGCATGGCTCTAGCTGATTATAGGTCTGTGTCTTCTTTAACGGGATGCCCAAATGAAAAGGGTATTGGGGGTGGGGGGATGTTTACATAGAAGATATAGAGCTAAAATCTGTTCCTGTATGGAATAAAGTCAAAGAGGTTACTCCTGGTCTATTTAAAGTGTTACTTTGCACGTCTTACCTCTGAGTAACCTGCTACAAATAGCAGAGTTGTTTCACTGTCACTGAGACCAGAATTTGGCCCATTATCTCATTTTATTCTACATGAGAAGCAAATTCTGAATAATGTCTAACAATTTACCTTTACCACTCCTGTTTTCCTCCATAGACACCAGACAGATGCTGGACCCTGTTAGCAAAGTCTCCCCTTTAGTCTCTCAGTACAGCCTTTGCTTCACTTGTGCACCACCCAGTCTCACTCAGGGCCAGAGGCAGTAAATCCTAGTACTGGCAACTAGAACCTTCTGAAGAGGCTCGAGAAAAGGAGATTGTGACACGTCACGCTTGGCAACCTGCAGTCCAGGGGCCACCTTGAGAGAAGCTAGCAGCTCAGAAACGCTCATTTTCATAAAGTTTCGCTAAACTTGAGACACGAGATAGGATACAAAAGCTGGATTTGGTTGGCTCACTCATGGCTGGCTTGATTTGACCCTCGGAGAGACAAATCCATTGTTGGTGTAACTCCACTGATAAAAGGGGACTTCCACCAGGCATTGGGTTGGTCTGGAAAGACCATAAGTACAACAAGTAGTTTGATCAGGAAAATTAAAAGGAAAGCAGAATTATGCAAAGGACTGGGCAGTCTAATCCTCTTCCACCACCATCTGTAGACCCCCATGCGAATGTACTGAATTACATTTGCCAAAGAGTTTCTTGTGTTGGTTGTTTTGATTTACAGTCGGTGGATGCATTGTAAAGCAGTATTATAGCTAAAGTCTAGTAGCTGACACAGGGATTTATGTGGTGATATTATGCAGAAGAAAACCATCAATATTCATATAGATTCCATTAGACTGGACTATGCAGGAAACGCAAAAATTCTACCAATTATTTAATATTATGTTATTTGCAAAAACAATTGCTGCTTTGTAGGAAGATAATGTGTGTAATGTGAAGGCAATTCCTCTTGTATATAAGTTCATCTCCATCTTCATCATGGTAGTTATTAAAACAGCCTCGTCTCATCCTGTAGATAAGGAACACGCTGTCTGTACTGTGCAAGTCTCGTTGTGCTCACTGAAAACAAAACAATGTGTTCAATAAAGCACAGCACAAATCCAGAACCTGAGGGAACAGCCAAACCTTGGAAGGACCCCTTCCCCAACCGGCCAACAGTTGCTTCATTATAAATGGATTTTTTTCATTGTTCTTTAAAAAGTTTTACAGGAAAAAAAATGAGAAGAAAAAGAATTGGAGGGAAAAAATTGCTATGCAAAATCCAGTGAAGTCTATGACTCACATCTCTCTCCCCCATTCTGCTGTCTCTTCCCTTTCTTCCATCTCTTTCTCATACCTTCTTTCCAATCCACTTCTATCCTTCTCTTTTATTCTTCTTAATTCCCAGTGCACTTTTCTATCCAGAGAGGGAGCAGTATTACCGGTATGAGAGCAGGTATCTGCGAGCTCAAACTCCCCAATTCTCCACCTGACTCTAGAGAACCTTTGTCAAGTCCAATTTCTCCCCTATGCCTCGATTCCAATCTTCTGTAAAATGGGGATAACAATAGTTCCTAGTCCACAGGGGTATTGTGCAGTTGAATTAATTAGCACCGGCTCAGTGCTTTGAGATCCTGGAAAGAAAATTCTATCAAAGTGTTAAGTATTATTCTGAATAATAATGAACATTTCTATTACATTTCTCTCTTTTCCTTTTTCTCACAAATAATTCTTCATTTCTTTATTCTTCTTCCTTAGCTCTCCTTTCACTTCTTTCTTTTCTTCCCATTCTTGGCTCTTCTGCTATGTTTGCTTTATCTAATGGACCAACCAGAAATGTTGTGTGACTGCATCTTCTCCTGTCACAGTTTTTTTTGAAGGGGAGGAATCTTGTGAGTTCTCAAATGCCATGCTTTGCTGAGAGAAACAGGGACCACAGTATTTAAAACTGGGCAGCACTTCTGAGTCCCGTTCCCTGAGGCTCCCATGTCCTTTGGGCCCAACGGGATTTGGGACAAGAAGCAGGGAGGGCTGTGCAGGGCAGATCCATTAAAGCAGACACTTTTTTGAGGCCTGGGGGCAGGGGGTAAGTGGCAACCAGCCCTGCCGCATGGGAACAGGGCCCCGTCTGCATGCTTTCTGACCCGTCCATAGTGACAAGTCACATTCAGAACAACACTTCAGAAGTAATCACAATGTGAATGTGAGGAGGTCAAACAACAAAAGGAAAACAAAAAACCCTGCGCCTATTTCTCCTCTTGAGTATAGTATTATATATGCACAAAAACATTTTCCTAAAGGAAATTTTGGTTTGCGGAACTGTTGGAAAAAATAACCCTTTCTTCCTAAAGAAAAGCAGTCTTCTGGGAAAAGAAGTGAGAATGATAGCTGCCCCGTGGGGTTTGAGCACAAGGGCTTCTAGGGGACCCCGCAAATACCACAGTGTGCTCCTTGGCTGGGTCCAAAATGGTGGCAAACTTGCAAAGCAGGAAGGAGGGACCAAACAACACCAATTACTGAACTGAAAGCAAATCCAACCGTAAGCAGCTCTGTTGATGCTCTCTAGGTTGAGCTAGATGCAAGCCTGTGGAGGGGAGGGGGCCATTGCCAGGTGCAGGGTCATTTCCATTCTAGGCTGCTGCCACCACTCTTGGCTTTTCCTCATCGCTTCAGTTCTGTTTGACTCTTTTCTTTTCTCTTTTTGTGCACATGAGAAATAAAACCAATTTTTTTTCATATGTCATTTTTGTGGCTTCTGGCTTGTTTCTCTTTCCCTCTCTCCCTCCCTCAGCACTTCTCTGTCACCAGCAGATTCCCCTTGAGGTCTCCAGGACATTACACTTGTTGTACCTAGCACCCTTCGGGCACCATGCAAACAACACTACGATTGCTAACAACCACCACACCATGAGATGGAAACCACTGCACATGCTTGCAACCCCTTACAGCACAATCCAGCCTCTGAGCCCCCCACCCAGCACTCCGTTGGCTGCCAGCAGGACTTCCTCTCCTATTGATCTCACTCAGCTGACTCCCAATGACCCATAACACAGCTGCTGTCCCCAGGTAGCTCAGAAAATCAGAGTGCTACTGGCTAGCCACCGCATTAGGACATGGGGCAACCCAGAGGCCTCTTCCACTCTGCACCTCTTTCCTCATAACCCACCCGGGGATGAGCAACGCCTGCTCCGCGTGCCTCTGAGAGGGCTTCCATCCTCCAGGATCAGCCCTGGTTCTCCATCAGAGCATCAGACCCTTCAGGTCTTACCCCCACCCCTCTGCTGCCGCACTTGTAGCTTCATTAGTGGAATCCTGCCAGCCTGATGTTTTGTTATAGCCTGCTTTTGCTGAATCTCTGTCTTGGTCAACAGCAGGGCAAAGCCAAATGCAGAGTTATTAATAACCTGTTCTCCAAACAATTCATCGTTCGCCTAACAAAGAGCTAGACATTATATTAAGGTATGCTGTAAACACACCAAGTACTGAGGTATTCACTCAATTTTTCCTCAGTCAAGCATTAATTCTCCAGGAAGTCGAACACAGTTTAAGGTCACAGAGGCGGAGTAAAAATGTAGCAAGGAGTCAGGCTAGGCTAAATCAGTTTTGCTTCTCCAATTTTGAGTCATTTAATATTATTTTCACAACAGCCCATGAAAGTCAGTTGGCCAGATTTTCTGCTCGTGTGTGTGTATTTCAAGGAAAGTCTGTGCAGAAATGCTGTCAGGAAATCAAATGCTCTCATGAAGCTTTCTCTCAGAAAGTCAGACAGTTAAAATGTTTCCTTTTGTTTCAGTTTATATTTTCCCTTGCAATATTAATAGAATAGGCTGAAAATCCTCCAACATGGCATTTTCCATAAGTGAAAGTCAATTTGTTGAAGTCCATACAGTCCATGAAAGCAATTCAATTTCCACAACACTGCAGTAAAGCTGCCTGGCGGCTCTCGAGAAGCCAGGGAGCCTGCCTTGCAGTGCTCACCACTGGGCAGACAGGCCCGGAGCGTGCTCCAAATCAGAACAAAACCAGATTTCCAAATTCTGAAATCTTCCACGTGCCAGAATTACCCTTCTCTATTGAAGTTTAGGTGAGAACAGTCAAACAGTGGTCTGCCATGAGATCTGGATGTTAAACTGGCTGGAGTCAAAGGAAATCACTATGCTCACTGGTGAAGGTGAAAGGCAAAGACCCAACACACGGACACCCCAGAAGAAAGCAAAAAGGCTTTTCAAAATTCATCCTGGTAAAATAATACTAGGAGAAAGATTGAGAAGTCAGCATGATCATCTCATTTGAAATCCCTGTTAATACAACCCAGAAAACTGCACCTTGAGGTTCCTGTACAGGGCTCCTTAACTGAGAGTTGAACTGTAGCAAAACTTTTGTAACTTCCACGAATTTATGGATCTTGCAAAAAGAAACAATTGCATGAAAGAGCAATTTCTACCGTTAAACTAATATTATGTACTTTTAATAATCTCTCATAAGCAATGGGTGATCTTAGTGTGAAAATGTTGTATGATAAAACCAAAAAGAACACCACAGTCTGTCTGCAAATGAGGAAAATGATACTGTAAGAAATCACACAACTCTATGAAAAGAAATCCTATTCATAAATAACTCTGACAGGAAAAATAAAGAAAAGTTTGAACATTCTGAGATGATGACAACCCTGTTTAAAAATAAATGAATTCTTTAATAAGGTGTAGGCAAGGCAACGGTTGGAACAGCTGAGCAGTCACAGTGCCAGACAACCTATCTAGATAACGCGCATCCGAAGGCGTTAAGTGAGCTAGCGGATGGATTTATTGGACCACACACAATCAGTCCTGAAACACTGTAAGGACCTGGGGATATGGTAAAGGAAAGAATAGCAAACACGGCACCAATGTTTTAAGGGAAAAAAATGATCCTGAAAATTGCCATCTAGCAAATCTACACACTGATACTTGTATCCAAAGTAAAATACTTTAAAATATTAAGGGAAGATCAGGTCACTGAACAAGTACCCATTAGCGAAGATATGCACAGTAACAGCCTGTTACGTCTTATCTGTTTTAGAAAAAATAAAGATGGTAACATTCTCAGGACAGTTAACTTAGGAGATTCAGGAGCTGTCTGCAAAGGAAGTTTGTTAGAGCACATACTGCAAGCCCCTAGTACTTGGAAATCATGAACCGAGTACACACAAAATCACAAGAATGACTGGAAATCGTGTGATTTGCACAGCACACCAGATATTATTTTGTATATATGTATGTGCATGTATATAATATTAAAAAAAAAAAACACTTTTGACTTCTGATTTTACCACACTCAAGACCTTACAGTTACATCACTAATTGTACCTCTTCCACTGCAAGAGCCAGAAATTTCCTTATTTTAGTAAGAAGTGAGCATCTCACCTCATCACAAGGGCCCTACGGTTTAGTGCTTTAGGAAGCAGCTCAAATGTCACAAGAGCTGGTGATGGCCCTGCAGCTCCCGACAAGGCTGACAGGAGCTGGTTTGATACTGGAGCTTCCCAGCAAAGACTTTTTTCTTTTTTCCTGCCTTCTGCTGTGTACTGTTTTGATGGAAGCTGCCCATCCAAAGCAAGTTTGATCATTGTGGGTTCAATAGTCTCCCTACAAGGTGCAAATTCATGCCACACCAGCTGCTCGGGGAGGACCTTTTGCCACTGTTCCTTAGCAGGAGAAAACCCATTGCCAGACCTGGCCACGTCCTGCAGCTCCTGCCTCCCTGACACCTTTTCCATCCCTCCCTTCAAACACTGCCTTGCCCGGTCTCCTGCCACAGGCACACTCCCTCTCCGCATCACAACTCCCATGGAAAACCTGGATTCTCTATAATCCCCTTCCCCTTCTCTGCCTCCAACCCCTTCAGGAAGGAGCCCTCCCAGTCTCCTTGGCATACCCACCGCTCAGGCACCACCAGCTACTCCACGCACACCTCTCCTGCACACATTCATGGGACCTTCTCAATCCTTCTGGTCTTAGCCATATTATTTTCTGTTGCTCTCTGTAGTCCCCCTTACTGCTCTGACAGCAGTCAGGTTTCGGTGCAGAGCCAACATCCCTCTTCACCACAGGCAGCCTAATTTTCCATTCCTGCAGCTTATAAGCAAACGCTGAGCAACTTACACTGAAACCACCCATGACTTCAGTCCTGGTGAGAAAACCCTTAATGGGTTGTCTTAACCCAGGGCAAGACACGGTCGTGGTTTCGCCGAGAGCCATACACCAGACTTTGCTGAAGGATAAGCCCTCAGTCAAGAGAAATATATCAAAAATGGTTTCACTTCTAAATTGTCTTTTTCCAAAACATATTCTTTACATCAGAACCGCTCTGGTTTTACCTTTCTGCCCATTCAGAAGGAAATGAATCATTCTGTTTTAAAGAGACACGCTGACGACGAAATATTACAAACATAATGACTTTCAGCCTGAGACCAATTTCAAACACACCCTGTTGAACACTTACGAAAGGAAGACAAACAAAACCTGCACAGAAAACCCAAAGGGTATAAGGCTGAGCGGTGTGAAATTTCACACAGATCTAGCACTGCTGTGTACAGAAGAAGGACGCATTTTTCCTCCACAGAAGGCTCCACCAGAAGGCAGCTTTACCTGCAGCCCTGCACAGGCACCTCCTCGCCCCGCCAGCAGCACGCAGTGACAGCGCCTGGCTCATACGGCGGCTTCCATGTAGGCACTTTGCAGTCTCATATATGAAAGTCAAATCATCATTAACAAGCAAATCAACCCAAAGCTCCTTCTTTTCAAGCCCCTTTCTCTAACATCAAGACCAGTACTTTTAGAATTGCTTTAAAAATCTCTATTTTATTTTTGAGGAAACTGCTTGTAATGTAGCTGAGAAAAGTGAGCTTATGGACCGAGATTCCCCATCCTGGCAGCTATTCTTCTACTGATTGGTTTTTGTTCTTACTGTTTGCTAATTGAAGAAGACCGAAAATCACTTCTCCAGATACGCTTCAAATCTCAGAGCATGACATAAAATCCAGGAATCTGAATTTCTACCAAGCAATGCCTAGCTAACAGTTAGCTGTCTAACCCATCGGGAAAGTTTATATATCCCATCCCCCTGCTAAAGCTGAGTAGAAATAGGATAATAGCTTGCCAGTGCTATCAGCTGAGACAACCTTTTATCTCAAGCAGAAACGGTCCACACACAGAAGTCCCAGACTGTGTACAGAATTATCATTCTTAAATGTCAGGGATTGCCTGTTTTAAATTAAAAAGTCCTACAGAAAAAAAAATAGTAGTAAAAGAATTCAGCTGAGGTTGCAAAGCTGGATATCTAAAAGTTCAGAAGTGTCAGAACACGGGAAGACCAGACACAATTCTGCAGGCAATGGGCCAGGGCGAACAGGAGAGAAATTAAAATGAACTTGTCATACTTCTTGCTCTGTAACTCTGAAGAGTCTATAAGTAACACAGGATAAGATTAGCACCAGAAGTTTGCGATACCACAAACAGAACCCCCTCATACACTCCTACCCTCTCTGTACTGCTCTCCCCTACCACCCACCTTTGTCCAGTGATTCATTTACATCACGTAAGTGTAACACACTAGTAGGTTAAATCTGCTAATAAACCAGGATGTGAGCGTGTTATACCTACTTAGTATTCAGTTTGCTCTTTTATAAATGATCTGGTAGAGAATCAGGCCCTCCTCTCCCTCTCTAGCTGACTCTCATCTGATTCTAATTCAATTTCTCTGCCTATTGTTTATTTCACCGCTCCCCTGTGAAGTGTCAAATGCTGATGTTCCGTCAGCCTAGAACTGTCGTTTATATTTGTCATTCAGTCCTTGTTAAAAAATAAAACAGGACTGCGCCTGCCTTGGCGCGCTCTGCCTGGGAATTCCCTGTGGTAAAATTAGTCCATTTAGATGGAAAGTTTTGTGTCACTCCCCTGTCTAAATTGGCAGATCTGGCTCTTTTGCAAAAACCAATAAACTGTGAACCTTGATGCATCTGTCAGTCAAACTCATCTTTCGCGAGCAAAGCCAGATGACAACAAAAGCCAGGCAGGCTCCTCCGATTGGCTCTTCTCATTTAGGCATATCAGGAGGCACCTGTCACTCCTCCGGCTCCGCACCGCACTCAGAGGGACTCCATTCATGGAGCACTGAGTCCTTCCTGGGGGCTGGGTTGGGGCTGGGATGGGGAAAGGAGGAAGGGGGAGCTCATCCTCTTTGGTTGCAATAAATCTGCAGCTTGGCTCTTTCCTCGTGGCTCTGGTGAGAGGCGAGGAACTGGCATCACCTTTTGTTCTGGCCTTTTTTTTTCCACACATATTAAATGAAAGCTTTGTATTCTTCAACTCTGCAGGTTTTCTAGTGGTTAAAAGGATAAAGGAGGAGTGTTAAATGTGGCATTCTACCTCTCTGGGGCTCTGGGGACTGAGCCACAACACCGCAGAGGAGGAGGGACATATTCCAACCCCATTTCCAAAGCTGCTGTGCACACCCTGCCCATCTAGCCACGCACTGCTGAGGAGCCGCAGAGAGGGCATCTGTACCGCTCTGCTGGGTGAGGAGGGGATCACAGACTGGGCAGATGGACAGAACGAGGCCTTGCATGTCAAGGGAAGCATGTTTGTAAAGGCATGAGAGAGGAAGAAAAATGGCAGCAATTACCAATAGCTCACACCAAAGCCTTCAGAAGAGCAGATCTCAGGAGCTGCTGATACCTGTGGGAATGATCCCCAGAAAGGTCAGACTTCAGGGGACATCTCTACTTGCCCACTTTTCACTGGGAAATTCTGTCTGCATCAAAGAAGGATGCCAAAATTTTACTTATTATTTCTTTTGAATTCAAAATGAGAATTTAACCTAATTTTTTGAAGTGCAATCATTTGCATATTGGCATCAGGTTGCCCCTGAACCATTCAATAAACCTGTTCTTCCCCAGAGCTGCTGTTTGGTGACGGATTTATGGTGTCTCTTAAGCCCCACCACAAATCTCATCACAAGCCTCATCTCATGCACCTATATTTTCTCATCGTGCTTTGTTTTGCTCAGAACAGCCCTGCCATCACATGTCACTTAGATTGCTTGAAGCTATCGGTGTAATTGTCTTGGCAGTGCAGTAGCCAGCCGATTCCCTTAAAAACAGATTCTGGTACATTACTAAGTCTTACAGTTGCCCAAGTCTCATTCAGGAAAGTTTTGTGCTCCAATGACAGCATATATGATAAGATGAAAATCCCAGCCCCCCTAAAACAGTTTTGAGTCCATGTGGTTCCACGAACCAGTTTCAATTACAGGCTGAAAATATGAGACAAAGAGCTAAAAAAACAATCAGCCAAAAAGCTCCTAATGACATTTAAGCTCGTTGCATTATTCTTGCAGGTGGACGAAAGCAATTCTTGCTTACTGAGTGTTTGAGACTTGCCAAACTGGGCATATGAAGTACTGATTTTCATGCGAGAGATGAATCTGGTAAAACATTGACCAGATTATGCTAGTTAGCATTCACATCCACGTTTGCTGGGCTAAGCGTGTAAGGTCAGAATACAACCTGTGCATCATTGGTTAGGATCTTGAAAAGACTGCTGCAATACTGCTGATAACCCACACCTTCAGGGGTACTGAATGAGCACACAAAGTGGCACAGCCACAGGCTGCAGTCATGGGAAGAAACATCACAGGCCTTACGCATCGTGATTATGAACCATATTACACAATCACCTAGACATACCAAGAAGAGCCTGTGTGTTGTGCATTGTATAAACTAAGACATCATTCCCGTCCTGACCAACCTACTTATAATTAGACAAAATAGCGAGGGGAAGCGACTCATTCAATGCTGCTCATCTGATCATTGACAGAAAGGGAACAACACATAAATCTCGCCAGCCATCCCAGCACTCTGGATCCTCCTCTATGCAGACATGCAGAAAAGCAAAGGGGGCCACGTGCAACTAGCCCTAGCAGAAGGGTGCTGGGAAGCAATCATGTTCTTGGAAGTGCCCAGAGGTGGCTGCCCATACCCACCTCACTGATATGCTTTGAAAGGTCTGCCAGATTCTTGAGAAAGTAAATGAAAGAAAAGATAATGATTATTCCAAACAGGTTTTCTACTTGCTGCATCCTTTTCTGTCAGGAGAATACATACACGAAATGTAGAGAAAATCTAAGCAAATCCCTTTGAAACGCTGTGACAAAATATACGAGAAACTATAGGCTGTTACATAGTGGAAAGAAAGTGCTGACAGACAGCTCACAGAAGCACGCTGATAGCCCAAAGAAAGGTCATAAAGCTATTAATACAGGGAGAGGCTTGGCCAAGATTCCCAGAAGCAGCTCTATAAAATGTAATCTGTATTCAGCGATCTAAACAAATACCACAACTTTCCAAAATCACTGACAGCCTAGTACTTTCCCAGTTCATGAGCTATTTGTTCTTGTTGCAGATGCACTCAGGAGTGGAGTGAGATTTCCTTCCATGATTTATTCCCAGTTCAGCATTCTACTTGGAGGATTCATTGGCCAGTAACCATTAAGAAACCGGCCAGTGTTCCGAACGGTGTAATATTTTGTTATTCAGTTTCACCTTTGTCAGAATATTTCGAAGGCTCCATTTCTACATTTGTGACCAAGGGGTCCAAATACAAGCTAGACACGTAAATATATACAGCTCAGTATTTTTACTAAAATATTTTAAGGAGTATTTGAGATTCTCAGCTACATATTAAACAGTGAAATTTTTAGATTTTTTTTTTTTAACAAAAGTGGTACGGATCCCTGAATATCTGCATATCATCTTTGTCTGTCTAATCAGAACCAAGCTTTAATTAACTTATTTTTAACTTACCGTTCTTTGAAAATTCTTTTCTCTAAGTTAATTTGGAAAATCTTTCCGTTCTTCTACCGGTTAGGATACACATTCACCATCCAACATCTTTTTAATGTTTTACTATAAATCAGAAAGGGATTTCAATTATACCCTCTACTCCAACTATTTCATTGTGCTCCCCCTTCTGTCTATATCGGGTGATCACTTTTATTACATTAAGGTTATTACAGCCTGTAGCAGCAATTCTCTTACTGTTTTGTGTTTGTAGAGTAGGGAACACAGTGGACTCCTGGCCCGCAACCACAGGTCCCCAGGAGCTACCACAAAATAAACTGCAAACAGCAAAATCTTTCCTTGGGAAAGGCCCCAAAGTACCATTCCTGGGGAACAACCTGGAGATGTCAAACATTTATTTTCCTTGAAGGCAACTCCTCTGCTATTACTAACTTCCAAGAAAATCCTGCTCTGGGTCAAGATTCCACACAGTAAATTACCACCAAAAGGAGGGAAGACAGGGTGGAAACAAAACTAAAGGAAACTGGGAACAGCCTTTGATTATGGAAACCCGGCACAGTCTTTATCAATACCTCCAATATTACCCTGTATGTCTTTCTATTTTTATCTTTGAGTATGGATTGCCTGTTTTGACCTATTATTGTTTGTTTATTAATGGATTTTACCTCTTCACGTGTATTTTGCTTGGCTGATACAGTGAAAGCAAAAAATCAATAATATTTTTATTTTCTCTGAGATCTGTTTGCCTTCATAAAGTCAGACTGGGAACAGATATCAACTGTTTCCTCAGAAGAGACAGAGACGCCAGAGCATTTGGGGATCATGGTGAACAAGTCACCTAAAATACAGCCCAGACTGAAGAGGTCAAAGAGAGAATAACACAGTCATTAGAAGGAGGGATGGAAACAGTCTGAAAACAAAAGCATTACTCATCACTGTTTTGTCAGCATGATCCATACCTCCACCATGGATAATTTTATGTTCCTGGAATAAAGATGGGGAGAAACAGCCCCTTCATGCTGCTCTCTGAGCTCCCAGAGTAGTAGCCTACTACTCACAGTGGTCTCTGCTGTGAATTCCAGTGCACCCCCAGTATTTGATAATGCACAATACTGATACCTACCAACTTGTTTACGTAAGCATCCATGGCTCTCAGCTCTAGCAAGTACATTTTACCTTTCTGTCCAAGGTCACCATCTTTTCTCAACTGTACAGCCAGATAGATAGTTCTTTACATTGAGGTTAAGTCCCTCAGACTCACCGGAGAGCTCCAGTTTAGCTCAGTTAATGCTACAGTACTGGTATGACAACTTACTTGTGCCCTGCTAAACAGAGAGACCGACTCCGCACACCTTACATTCCAGATTAATCACTATGTAATAATGCAAAGCATTATTGTCATTCCATTATTTCCTCCATGATGATACAAGAATCAAGTTCTTTGGGGTTTTAGGCAGAAATCTTAGCTGAACAATTCACTTGAAGATTCTTCCACATTCAAAGCCCTTTCATATCTTCAGGAATTTTCTGTTCTGTTTTACCGTTATGCCACTTTCTTACCTTGAGCTGTGCGCCCTGTGGTCTGTTGCTGTGCTGCACAGGGCATTCTTTGACCTCTGTGTCCCCGGGTGTCAGGAAGACTCTTAATTGGAATTCATCAAAATGGTTCCTGAACATTCCCCTGAAGCCATGCCAGAGGCTTCCTTAGCAGAACCAGACCCTGCAGGTCACAAGAACACAAGAAAAAGAAGACACTTGATTAGATTACAAAGCAGCAAATTCAAAGCCGATTAAAATTTTTCCCCAACAGCTTTTATTTTGACCAACTGAATTTGTAACCACAGGAAGTCACCATGACTCCAGAAAAGACTGGACGGTCTTACAGATAGGAAAAATATCCAGAGTAATTAGCATTCAACAAGCACTCTGGACAGGTATTAACATTTCTGGTATTAAGCCAACTGTAGGCTGCTTGGGCTCCCAATAAACTGCAGATTCTTCCAACATCTTCCTATTGCACAGTTCCTCTGCCTTCCTCTTAAGAATCTGTTGAGACTACTACTAGGGATTGTAGACCAGAGAAACCATAAGCCTGCCCACTCTTAGAAGCCCAATGTTCCTAACTCCATGGACTTAGCATTAAAAGTGAGAAAACAGCCTGTATCTGTGGCCTATAATTCTAATCATAGCCATTGCTACCAGAGATCATATAGTGAATAATTTGTATGTTGTCTCTCTTGCCATGTCTAACTACCTGTTGTGTACTTAGTTCTACATGCACTCAGTTAGTTTGATATGCAACTTTCCTGTAGCTAACTTTGGTCCATTTTGTCTCCCTTATTTTATGCAGACTTCATTTTTAAACCATTACCTTTCAACCACAAGAGTTTTTTATCTCCATTTCACTGTACAAAAGGATTTGTGTTGTTTCAGGTTCTGCTTTCCCTTTTCAATATTTAAGGACAGTTTTTCCTGTAAAAATGTGTGTGTTTACGTCCCAGAGGTTCAGTGGTGTAAGTGAAATATGCCCATTTACTCCATTAATGTGCCCTGTGTCATGTTCACCTGACTGGCTCAGGACAGCCTGGTCATAATCATTTTTCTCAGAGCTTGATTTGCCTTCTGCATCCAACACTGTCAATCCGAAATTTGAAGTCAAAAGAGTTACACTCGTGTAAACAGTGTGTAAGTGAAACTGGAATCACGCACTGACTTTTAAGATAGCTGTTTTCAAGTCCATTGCAGCAGCTACCCCAGAGGAAACTCCCAGAACACTGTGATCATCTTGTCTGGCCTCTGATATGGGATACCCATAGGGCTGCTCTGAATTAATTCCTGCTGCAGGTCTGGAGCTGGGGCTGAGCTAGGAGAATCTGTTGCAGAGAAACACTCGCTACCAAGTATAAAGGCTCTAGTGCTGGAAAATACACTGGACCCTAGCTAAAATATTTTGACAGGTGATCACCTGCACTGTTGAAAACATGCACATTATTTCTGGTTGAATATACCTACTATCAACTTAGAGCTGCTGGAGCTTCAGATCTGTGTACACTGGGCTGCCAAGCCTTCACTATCAAACCTTACATTCTTCATCTTGGCATTTATAAACTGTAATACTGCTCATTTTCTTTCTATTGAGAAAAAACACTCTTTACAAAAAATGTGTATTTAGACTTCATATCTCAGGGTGGGCCTCTTTATAAAAAGGCACTCAACTCTTACACAAGCACCTTCTCATCGGCAACCAGGAATACTTCTGTTCTTCGGGATTTTAACCAACCTCACAGGTTTTCTTGATTAAGTTTTGTCTGCTTGCCTGACTTCTAGGCAGAAAAATTTCTGCTCGGGTATTATTGCTACCATTGCCAGTTTGTATGTGTCAGTTCCTGTATACGTTTTTGTTTGCTGTCTTATCAAGCTACAACAAAAGGCTGGTCCTCACCCCAAATAATTTATGCTTTAGAATCCTACATCAAATATAGCTACATTCATGCATTTCCTCCTTAAACCAGCTATCTCAAGTCACGACTGTCATTCTGGATCCTCTCAACTCCAACAGGTGTATTTCTGGATTTGATCCCTTGCACCACAGATTACTCTCAGCTTTATTTACCTGAGTAACTGCAATGGAAACGTATTGTAAAAACCTTCAGAAAGAGCTGCCTGCACCATTTCCATGGAATGATCACATCAAGAGAAGGAAAATTGAAGTGTTTGAAAATAAGCCTTCCCTTTACCCACGATGTGTTTGCATGGCTCTTTTCCTCTATATTTGCTCTTAGTACAGTAACTTTAACAGGCTTTCTAAATTGCAGGAAACTCAGGGGCCCTACAAAAAGTCCTTTTCTTAAACCCTCTGCAGTTTGCCTGTGCCACCTTCCTACTTCCTAAAACTTTCTCTGCCTGTTCCAGCTCCACACTAGAGCTAGTTAGCACCTAGATCGTGCTGGCTAGAAACCGAATACATAAGCCAGAGTCACGGCATTTTAATGACAATGTAATTACAATACAATTTTAATGATACCAGTAAGTCCTTCATTGTCCCTGTCTTTGAAGACATGAGACTGTCAAAGCCACACGTGGGATGGGGCACCCCTCTCTGAGCCACGCTGACCCAAACCACTGGTGCTGCTTTGTAAGACGTGACTCCTCCTTGGGCGGCCCTGACTAGCAGCCACCGACACCTTGTGAGATGCTGGACACCACACAGCACCTGGTGCATCTGTCAGCATTTGGAGTGTTAACAGGATTTTCCCTAGCTTCCCACCCACTCAGTTGTGAGAGAGAAGTAGGGCAATACATAGGGAGGCTCGTGGCTGAGCCCGAGATACCACACAACTACTTGCTTTTGCTGTTGTTTTTTCCCAAGCCATGGTGCAAACTGCGGAAAAGCAGCATCCTGACTCCTGTCACAAGAGAAGGAGCATTCCCTGCCTCCCCCCTTCTTCTCCCCATCCCTCTTGTGCATTACCAATGCACTGAGCTGGACTGGAGGGAGCCAAGGAGGAACGGGATTTAACCTCTCTCTCTCTTGTTTTATTTTTTAAACAACCTCCTCCTCCACCTCCTCTTTCTTCTACTCTTCCTCTTCTTCATCCTCCCACCCACCCCCACCCTGTCCATCTCCCCTCATCCCACTCACACACCACTCCCCCCCTTTAACGGTATCCAACACTGTCAACCCAAACACATGATAAATTGCCCTGTCAACAGAATTCATTCAGGGACCAATTAATTCCACAGAAATGAACCAGGAGCCATCAGTTGCTGAAAAACTCCAAGTGCAGGGAGCGAGGAAGCTAGCTTTGTGAGTGAGAGAGAGAGAGAGAGAGAGGCTTGGGAAGTTAGTCTGACAGAAATTGGTCATTTAATGCTTAAGTGCACCGTAGACAGCCCTGTCATAGCAGCCGGCATGGCAAAAACTCCCCCAGTGCTTTATTTATTAATTATGTGGAGCAGCACGGGGGTCACTTCACTGTCTCGATACAGACTCATCAACTTTACTTCTTGTCACTGGCAGAGATCCCACAGCATGTGGGCCGGAGGGCCGGGCCGCATCCCGGTCCTGTGTCCTGCCCCCCACCACCAGCCAGGCCAGAAGCAAGTTTTCAGGAGCGACACCCACGCCCTCGGGGAGAGCGGGCCGGGGCAGGCGGCGAAACGAGAGCAGGCAGAAGGGGAGGCAAACCGTCATCCTGCCACCGCCCAGCTCCGGAGCAGGGGTGGTGGGAGCCTGGAGATTTCATTTGCAAAGCTTCCTCATTATCCTCCTTCAAATTCTCCTTAGCCATGATGCCTGCAAAGATCTGACAGCAGTTAGGCTGCTGATGTATTATGAGCACTGCCCATCCTGCTGATCAATAGCAGCTCATGGCTCCACACCGTATTCCCTCAGCTGTCCATACCATCCGTTGTTTCTCGACTCGCAGTTGCAAGCTCTCTGAGGGCAGGACATCTTTCTGCTCCTTGATAGTAAAGCACCAGGCAACGCCCGGTCCTGAGCTCTCAGAAGCATTCCTTGAAGTACTCTGTAGTAACAGAAATACTAATTCTATCCCTTTGCAGAATCACAGATAATAAGGCTGGAATGGACCACAGGAGATCCTCAAGACCATGCCCCTGCAAGCCACAGGGCTTCAACCACAGTTAAACCATTTCTAAACCTTTTTGTCTGGCCTGTTTTTAAAAACAATACTGAAGGTTACACAACCTCCCTAAGCACCCCAGTATTCCTCTGCTCTTCCCCATGCCCCTCTCCACCCTGCTGTGGCTTTAAGACTTGAAAACATTCACTTCCCCCAGAGAAAAAAAAAATGAAGCCAGGCCCTGAGATATATCTCCACCTTTGAGCAAGAGACAGAAGTATGTCCCTACCATATGGCAGAGATGTACAGATGATGCATGTGCTGCTTTTCACATTCTCTTGCTGGTTAGAAAACAGTCAGATGCCTTCTGGTCTAATTCAACGTAATGTGTATTTTCCCGTTGGGTCAGTAGAACCCAAACTTATTCCTCTATATAAAAGCTCAAGAATGCAAAGATATCCTGAGTGTGGTTATACTGCACTGTGCTGCCGATACAAGCGGCCTAGAGAGGAAGAAACTCTCTTTCTCCACACGTGATTACCAGTGCCCAGTGAAGAGCTGCAGTGGCTGAACACTTCCAGTCCACGCATTATCTACTCCAGCATGAGTAGATAACATAGGTGCATGTGACACGGAGCTGTATGTCACAGTTTTGGATTCCTGGACTGGATTTTCCCAGCCTTTGTGAGTGTTCAAACACAGAGCATTAGCACGTTTCTTTTGCAGATGTCTCTCTGTAAGCACGTCTGTCCCTCCACTCAAACACTGCAGTGATTCTAAAAGTAATAACCATAATAACATGTAAACACCTTAAACTATTCCTACTTGAGGCCAGAAATAATCTAGACCTTCACAGAGAAGACACAGAGAAATCAGATATGAAACAGTTTTGATATGGAAAACCTAAGACCAACGAGGTCAGAAAATTTACTTTGTCTTGGGATAGACGGCTACTTCTCTCTCTAAGCTAGAACACCACAAATCAACAGTTCCCAGTTCTCAGTGTGAAACTATCAAACCACTTCAGTGTCTATCAGGGAGTTATTTTGCAGCTGATAATGATTCACAGGGGAGGGATCTGTGGGGGTTCAGTGGGCACAGACCACCATCATCCACAGCTGCACATCACGGATGCAGGCCTTGCAATATAAGTACTTCTGACAAGCAGGAAAAAAATGTAATGTGATTCTAGCAGACCTGTGTGGACTAGCAAAAGTACTACTATTGGTGGTACCTTTTTGTACAAGAACTGCCTGATTCTGTAAATCTGTGGGCAGGTTACTTGATCAACAGCAGAGGCTGAAATGTGGAATTTGGCTGATGAACTTTCTAGTAATGGGCTAGCTGCAAGTGCTCAGCAACTCAGGAGACAGCCTTAAAATCTAAGAAGCAAAAAAATGTTAGGGCACGCTTGAAGATTTCCTTCTCCTCTTCAATCCTGTCCCCTTTTCAGACACGTGGCTAGAAAATGGCCTTTCAAAAAAATAGAAGTTACACTTGAATGCAATCATTTGTCTCCTGGTACTGACATTAAAAAAACAAAACCACCATGCAACCAAAACAATACCAGGACATCACAGTTGATAACACTGGACTGAATAATTGCAGCTTTGGACGTGCAGAGGGCTCAACATGCAGAAAGTGGCATGAAGACCATGCATAGTCTCTCCTTGTAAGAGGGCTGCATCTGCCCACGCAGACAGCATAGGACCTCATATAAATCCCGGTACCACAGGACCTCAAAGGACAGCAGAGAGATCTGACCATGCCTTGCTTACCCTTCACAGACCTTTTTTCTCTTTTTAGCTGCTGTGTGGCACTGCGTGCTATGCATGGCTGCTCCCACAGCATAGGGGTCACTGCTGGGGCCACATCACTCCAACAGAGAGGTTGCAGCATCACGGCACAAAAGAGCACACAATTCCCTTATCCTCCTGGAAATCTCAAGTTTAGTCCTAAAGAATCAAATAAGATAGCATGAACCGAATGTTCTTCCCATCAACATAGCTGGAACCACTCAGCACTGTCAAGAGGAGTTTGCCAGTTGATGTTTTTCGGGGCACCTGTTTCCACACGCCCAGAACACTTGGGAATGCAGTATGATGGCACTGGTCTGCAAGGATGGGCCCAACGAGTAAGTACCTCCTGAAGCCTGTAAGGATTGAAGGCCCATACAGCCTAGGCCTGTATGTGAGAACCTGACGTAACAGAAAGAGAGAACCCCTACCACAAAGGTGGCAGGAGGTGCTGCCATTGTGTGCAGCAGAAAACCTTAGTTTGGCCCTGGAGCTTATAATGAGTGCCTGTTTTCCAGCAGGTAAAGCCAAGCTGCCTTCACTTTCTGCATGTTGAGAGCTTTCAAAGAGCACCTGAATAATTCAGGGAGGCTTTGATCTGAGTGCAGATGGACACAGGCACAAACTGTTTCCAGAGCCAGCTGGGAAGCAGTGTGCTGGCACTTCTCACCTCCTGCCACTTCTCCTCAACACCTGATCCCAGGCCAGCAGCAGGCCCAGCCCTCATTGTATGGGCAGCTCAGTGACGTGTTTGGTGCTAGCGGAGACCCCACAGCCTCTCCCAGCCTGTGTAACTCATTTATCTCCTGAGAAGCATGGTGGGGCACAACAGCATATGCTGCTCCACAGCCCTCCCGTCATGGCTGGAAGCGTGCACGCTCTGGGGAGAAAAGCTCTGTACGTCCACATCACAGCTTGGCTGATCTCCTCTGCAAACCAGAGGCAAAGGTCTCTGCAAGGAATGCCTGGGGCCTCCTCCTACTGTTCTGAGGACAGAGCCAAAGCTGGGGGCGGCCTTCTGTACGCAGCCATGAAAGAAGATGACAATGACCTTTCACTAGGCCTCTGTGGTCCCCCTGTTGCTCCCGTCCTTTTTCACGTAATTCTACGTCTTGAATCAGGTTTTGTTCAGCCTGTCAAGCTCTATCCTGACCTGAAGGGGATTATCTATGATTTACACCAGCACAACCAGGAGCAGAATCTGGCCCTTTAAAGCTACAAGGCATGTACCTTTCATAAAGCATTTACAGCTTGGGGCATAACAGCGACTTGACACTACACACGTGCCTCGATTCTGCCTGAGTATGCAGAGAACACGTCAGAAATTCATTTATTCATGTTGAGTTTAACAGAATACTTCTTGATTTACCTCATCACAAGCAGGGAGTCCCAGTGAGTGTGAGCACATGCACTCAGTGAAACACCTATTTTGTAAACTTTCCTATTACCACTCTGTAAGGCGTACTTTTCTCTCTCTCTGACTAACCAATAAAATACAATATGAGCCATGAAAGTTTTTCAGATGTCAATATATCTCCCTAAATTGATTTGTAAGCCCAGACCATTACTTGCTAAGGAGCCAGTCTGCAGCTCTACCTTCCACGGGCCTGCGTGCACTTTCTCACTCACAGGGATGGCGATGAGCAGAACGATGCCAAAGTGAACGTAACCAAAGGGTCCCCACGCAGCTCTGACGCCACGTAAAAAATGGCTCTGTGTCTTACAACCAAGACACAGCCTAAGTCCTCCCACTCGCAGTAACTACATCTGTGGCAGCTTTCTAAGGACATGTTCGGATGGGCCTCAGCAGCAGTTCCCAGGCTGTGCGCAGGCACTGCTCCGTTTGGCCTCTGAGTAACGCCGGACTGGAGAGGGACGCAGAGCCATGCCCATTTTACAGCTGGGGAGCTGAGGCATAGGAATTAATTACTGCGTGCACCATCACACAGCAACTCATAGCTCAGCAGAGAATCGAAATAATGTCACTTGGATGCCACTTAATGTCACTTAGTATTTGATCCGCTAGGCTGTTCTTCCCACAGCTGATCACCCTTTTGTATGTAAATCAGCCCCTACAGCTGGAGGAAAGGCACTGTAAACTCAGATATTGAGGGAGGGAAAGAAACTGCTGAAAACAGTCTAACAAGAGAGCAACATCGCTGGCACGGCTTGCGCAGGGAAAAATACGTTGTGATTAGCAGCTGAATAGGCAGAGGTATGGAAACTTCCCTTTGTCACCCTCAAAGCTTGGCTCCCCGAACCTCTGTCATCGGTCAGCCAAGCAGTGACACGTGTCTGAGTGCAGAGTGGGGCTGGACTGAACGTCCTTCAGGACCTGGGCTGTATTTCTGACGCATTGTGCACTGCTTGTGCAGCAGGGCCCTGGTCCCTGCTTTTTCAGGAATACCAGAAGTGATAACGGAGTGGGAGCAGACAGGTTGGGTACCTCCAGTCAGGCAATGCCCAAGCCTTTTTTCTGCTCAAGTTACCTACCAGAGAACGACACGTTTCATAGCATGAGTAGGAGGATTAGACTGTGCTCCAATAGGAGAAAGAAAAGGTTTTAAGTAGGAGTTAAGGGACAGAATTATAGAAGAGGAACCCAGTCCTGGAGTGCAGAGATGCAGGCAAACAATGTGATTTGAATGCGCTGTCCCAATCAAGCCTGTAAGTCTATCTAGAGGAGAATCATCCCACACATAATGTTCGCAAACTCAGGCCATGATTAAACAGCAATCTGTGTAGATTTCCTAAGAAGAAAAGCAGTGGGTACTAAAATGTTAGCTGTTTTTCTTTTGAGAAATCAAGTGTGCTTCAAAGATAACAGCCAGGAAGATTAAACTGCAACTGTACCAGCAGAGAAAAGCAGATGGAGGCACCAGTGCTGCCAGACAAATATGCGGAGATGTTCGAAGGCTGGAGGTTTTGTCAGACCCTGCTCGAGGAGGGCTGTAGGTTTCAGCTGTGGAAGGTGAAGAGAGGCAAAGAGGAAAGAAAGGGGAGGAATGTGAAGTAGAAGGATTTCATTAATTAAAAAAGATTAATTAGCACCATAAAAGCAGGCAGCATGGATTACAGCAACTGTCAGCAAAGAGCAGTGACAGCTGCAGCAGAGATGGCCAGCCACCACTGTCCCCAACCACTGGCCAACTCCCCACCTCACGCTGCTCGGGCCAGCTCCAAAATCACTGAGGGCTCCCAAAATGAGGGGCAACTTGGAGGATAGACCTCATCCAGACAGGGGAACGAGCTGGTGCCCATTTTTACACTTTCCATGTCACCTTGAGCAAATCACTGATCTTGCCATGCTTCAGTTCCTGAAACAGGAAGATAATTTTTCTCAACTGCCAATTTAAATTGTAAGACCTTTGGGGCAGAGAGTAGAGAACACTTTCTATTATAAGGGACCAGTAAGCATTAAAGAAGTGCTGCAGTAAAAAGCTGGTCAGCTTGTAACCAAAGTCCAGAGGTGGATGCATACAGCTGAAGTTAGAAAAAAAAAAAGTTCATGCACATTTCCCTCTTCCATAAAAAAAAATAGAAATAAAAACAAACACCTTTGATATCAGTGAAGTATTTCATAATTTCACCATTCAGAGGCATTTTTAGCTGTAAAAAATATGGAAAATATTTTCAATTTTTTCCCTGAAAGATGTCTTTATTTTTACTGAAAACATCACTTCATTTTCTTTTATTTGTAAAAATTTGTAAAAGATCAGGATGCAGAAAGGCTCTCAAATCACACCATCTTGATTTTGCCAATGTGAAATATTTCCATTGCTCTCAAATGGCTTCACTAGTTAAGACAAAACTCAAACTATTCTTGTTCTGGATCACAACACACTTTTTGATGTATTAAAATTCCTAAGAAACCCTATATTTAAGCCATCATTTATAAGCATCTCCAGCACATTCAACTGCGGCACCACCAGCAACATGTATTATTCATGTTTGAAGCAACTTGCTATTTGTTATTCAGCCTTTATTAATCCTGCAAAAACATGTATTTGGGAACCTACGATAATACATGCTATGGGGTGCAGCTATGTATGTGCACAGCACCAAAAAGGCTTGAGAGGGAAGCATAAGGCAACTACAGTAGAGTTGGTACCTCCTGGCACGGAAACAAATGCCATTGCTCTCCAAAAACCTGAATGTCCAAGGCAGCCTTGAGAATCTTCAGAGACAACTAAACCCCAGCAACGAGCTGTTTCTTTTTCCATGCTCTCCCAACTGCCACAGCAAATCCCACAGATCATCTGGACTCCAACACGGAGGGAATGTGAGAACCGCTGTTCTACTGCTGGCCCCACTGCCACCTGGACCGCAACTTGTGAGGGACCCATTCAAGCAGGGTGAAGAAGTAGGAGATGAAGTTGTGATTTACTGTGTGACATGGGGCAAGTCACTTTGCTCCCCCTGTATCTCAGTTTACCCAATGGCCGGGAGGAGACGGAGGGAGGCAAATCCCCTGAGCTGCCTCCTGGGACCATCAGAAGAGACTCCGCTCACCTTCATCCCAAGACACAAAGCATGCCAAAAAGATGCACCAGAGGCGCCTTCTGCTCCAGGCCCCTGAGCCACCCGAGAGGGCTCCCCGCTCCTTTAAGGTGCAGGAGCCAGCAGCCTGAGGGCTCCGTGCCTGCCTGCTGTGCTCACAGCAGCCATCTCAGCAGAGTCAGACCCTGGGCTGCTCCAGTCTATTTTATCACAATTTACTCGGTAACAGGTTACAAATGTGGCATCTGATGAAAATAATGAGCCTTGATGTCACTTAGTGCACGAGGCTCCCTGCGTGTGTGCAGGGAATAGAAAACAAGAGCCAGCCCGGACTCCTCGCAGGTGCCAGTGCAGCCGGTCCCGCGCAGCATCCTCCCGCTGTGCTCTGCCCCTGATGTGCCCACACGCCTGCCACGATCGAGCTCTGCCACCAAGGCCAGCCCCAAGGCAAACCCATGGCAGGGCCATGCTCCTCTGTGCCACCTGTGTTCCGTGAGAACTTGCTCAGCACCCTGCAGGCCAGGGCTCAAGGACTCCAGTTATGCCCCCAGGTGCATCCACCTCCCACCTGCAGGGGCACAAGTTAGCCGAGGGCAGGATGCAGCCCACTGCAAGGAAATGCTCTCTCTCCTCGTCTTAATGTTGTTAGTGTGAGGGAAAACCTTTTCAATTCAAAAAATAAAATTGATAATCAAGAAGGTGGTTACCCAGCTCTTAGGTGCCTAAGTACTCCTGGTCTTCTGAGCTGGTCAAACCTAGCTGTGCCAAAGACTTGCTAGGTGACCCTGACCAGGTTCCTCTGCCCTTCTGAGTCTTGTTTTTTTTGCTGTCGAACAGAATGAAAGCATCCCTGTGCTCCATGGCTATGAGGCTAACTGTGGTAAAGACAGCCTGGGGGCAATGGACAATGACAAAGGACCTAGCAGCTGGCGAGAAGGGTAAGAGCAGGTGTGATACAGAGCAGAGGGAAGGCTCAGAGATGGGATAACCATGGGAAAGAGCATGAAGCAGAGGTTAAAGCAGATATAGGAATGACAACTGAAAACGAAAAGGGAAGGGACATAATGAGGGCACACAGCTCTCCATCCATATTTCAGTTGTTGTTGTTGTTTTGTTTTTTCCAGCTAGGTTTTACCAGAGACTTCAAAGCTTCTGCTTAAAGCTTAAAAAACTCATCCCTTTAGATCTTTAGATCATCCCTTTAGACAGAGAAGTAGAACAAAAAATTCTCTAGGATGTAGTAATTCTGGATGGTCAGCCTAGGCATCTTGACCAAGCATCTGAACAGATAATGTGTCTGGAAAGTGCCAGATTTAAGTGCTTGAAAATTCCTTGGAGGAGTTACCTGCTCAAAGGAGAGGAGTCTTTTAGCCCCTGACATTTACTAATATCACTATTCAGATTTTATTTTAATATATATATGTGCCTCTGCTACATGCAGACTCCTAGTCTCTTGGGAGCGTGATAAAGCATGAAAAAATCACTGTATTTTTCTGCACAACAGCACCAATTTATAGTGTTACGTGGTGTGCAGGAGGCTCCTACAAACCAGTGCTGGACTATGGGGCAAGAGGTGAGGGCTCCAGTCCTCATCCTGCTCCTGTCTGTGGGCTCAACATCCAGATCTTGATTTCCCATGTGTGAGAGGATAGACTTTTTCCAGATCCCACAGCATTTGGATTAAAAATCCTCTGGGATATAATCTGCCTTTTCTTCCCTTTTTTTCTTAAAAAAAAATAATAAAAAAAATCAAAACCTATCATGACAAGGGCTCTGATCTCATGAGAGCTTTTCATTGCTACTGTAATATAAACACTCACCCCACTCCTCTCATTAAAATCTCAGCCTCTTCCCCAGAGCTTCAACACTGCTCATAGTCAGGTCACTGCACAGAGCCCGTGTGTAAAGGGAGATGGCAGCAGGACAAGAGAGGGTGGTTGAGGACATACTGAGTACTTATGTTTGCTGAGCTGGTCACAGTGACACCTAGCTTTTTTCTCTGAGTTGACAGCACAAGGCATACAAGAAATGCAAATCATTGCTTTCAGTGTGCAATATCTTGCACTGAGTTTAACAGAAGTATCTGAACAGGGAGAAAACGTAAGGTAAAAGGGCTTTTCAGTCTAACAGAGAGAGTAGAATAAGACCCAGCGACCAGAAGTGAAAATGCAGACAAATTCAAATGAAAAATACAGCCTACAGTTTTAACTTACAGCGATTAGCTACCGGAACAAAGTGCCAATGGAAATAACAGGCTCTTACTGTCTTAATGTCTTCTGTGACAACACGGGCCTCACTCAGGAGGGCAGAGTAGATGGTTGCAGGATTCTTCCCGTGTGTAAATCTATTCTTTCCGTTACTTAATTCACCTACTCTTGTCAGGGCCTTAGAAGTTCTTTGTCATCTTTTCTGGTCTCGATCAGCACACCTACAAGTTCCTCTTCTCTCTGCTCATTCCTTTTTCAGGCCATTAGCAAATACATTAACCAATACCAGCATTGCTGCAAATTGTCTGTTTTGCCTGAATACTCCTTTCAGCAATATATGAGTTCTCATCACAACCCTTTCCAGCCTGCTTCCAGATGGATTCTCATATTTGGGAAAAAAAAAAAAAAAAAAAAAAAGGGGTTTCTACTACCACTGCAACGTATGGGAGTCTCTGGGACATGGCAGCCATGACATTTTCTCTAAATCTATATCCACAGTCATTTGGGAGTCCCCCATCTATAAGGAAATCTGAGCACTCCTATTTTGCAGATGTGCAAGTATGCCATAAGAGACCAATGCCCAGATGCAGAAAGCCCTCAAATGCCTATTTCTCACTGATCACAGTGCTGAGTTACTCTTACAGATAAGAGCTCAAATGACTTTGCAGGGAGAGATCCTACGGCTTAGTCAAAGTGCCTTGGGAGCACAAAAATAGGCCCCCGACTCCAGGGAGCCTTCATGCTCTCCCACATCCAATATTGTGTGGCCAGGAGACAGACAGAGGGAAGCCAGCTGGCGAGAAGTTACCTTCCCTCTTCTCCTCTAAACCCCCACACAGCCAAGGCCAGCTCAGCTCTGCGCACCCAGAGCACAGCCTTCTCTCTCTCTCCATCCTGCAACCCCTCACCCCTGGGGCCTGCTGACTGCGACAGATAGGAAAGCTCTCTGCAGCAGAGTGTCTGCTGGAATGTTTTTTAATTATCTCTGGAAAGTATGGACTGTGTATCATCATTAACTGGACTAAACACTGACGGTCAGTGAGTCAGGTACCAGTAAACGGTGCAATTAACAGCCAGAGGAGAGAAGTGTATTCAATCTGAAAGCTTTCTTTCTCAATCCATCTCCACTCATCACCCAAAGTGCTGAGCAGCGGACTTTTACTTTCAATTACATTAATCAGGTTAATTCCAAGTTAAAGTCAACATTTTAATCAAGAGGCAGCAAACTCGTGCAGGGAAGTAGAGGGCTGAGGGAAAGCAAAGAGGGAAAAGAAGGGCAAGAGGAAGGAGGAGGAAGGGAAGAAAGAAGGAAGAAGATGCAGGGAGAGAAAGCAGGGCATTAGGGTGCCAGTCACTGCTGAAACAATCAACTGTGATAAATAAGGACTAAGGTTTTACATTGGACCTCTAAGTTTAAGGGGGTTAAAATTGACCACCTTTGTAACTTTGGGATACTGGGCTGTTGCATGGGGATGTCTGGAATGTAAATCAGAGCAGCCTCACAAGTGCTGTACTTGGTGGCAAGGACTGTCCATAGGAACATCTTTTCTGTGGTGTCTGCAACTGCCTGTGCTGCAGACCCACCCCACGACACCCCCTCTTTGCCCAGGCATAGCTCTCCCACATGCCGTATAATGCATCAAAACATCTCACACGTAAAAACCATACCGAATGCTCCAGCATACTGAACAAAACTCCAGCTGTAGCTGCACCCAAATCAATCGCATTAACACTACCTGGGTATCCAGCAGTGCACAGATCAGATACTAATGACTAGGAAATATGGCCTTAAGTACTTTAAAGAAGCCTGCTTATCACATTTTGTATGTTACTGCTAGAGATTTTTAAACTAACTGAAGGGAGAGAGATGCCCGATTTCCATTGGATTTCAGAAGAACCTGAGAGTCTAATGTTGTTTAGCTCCTTTACAGACCAAGTGATCCAGATCTGCAATGGAAACCACAGAGAGGATGCTGGAAGGTTCACCTGGGCTAAAGCTCCTCACTATCGTAAGGGGCTACATAACTGTGGGGTAAGATCCTTATAAAGAGACTTACAGTTCTGCTACTGGCCCATCACACCCTTCCTTCACGGTTACAATAGCTCGCAGTTTAGAGAGGAAGTTCAAGGTTCAGCTCCTGTTCTGCAGAGCCCTACCAGGTCCTGACAGAGGAGCGTTCTCACCAAGCGTGGTGTTTGGCAGCGGTCTCCTGGGCAGTGAAGCTAGCAGTGCTTAGCTCGCACTGCAAGAGTGGAGCTTCTCCCGGAGGAAACTGTTAATCCTCAGCTCACAGTGCAATGCCTGTCTCTTCTCTTGTAGGCTTGGCCAAGAAATCAGAAGGAGATCAGAGATTTGGGAAATCAGAGATTTGGGAGATCAGAAAACAGAAGCTGTAGGAAAGCCACTTTCTCTAAGGAGAAGGCACATGATAAAATAGACTACCAGGAACACTTGTTCACCTCTTAACTCTAGCACTGACTTCTTCTATGGCCTTGGGTGGACTACTGCTTCCCAGCCATGATTTTATCCATGCAATGGATGGATATCCAGCAGTGCTGCTTTATCTTCCCAAAACACTTTGATTTAAAAAACAAAACCAAAAACTTTTTTAATTAAAAATAATAATAATAAAATAAAAAATAAAGGAGATTGCATTCATAGCTGTCCAGGATCATGTCCTTTAAGAGATCTGGACATTAGCTTTACCATATCTATAAAAAATATAGAATAATTATGTGTTAAGATTCTAAAAGAACAAAACAGTGCAAAGGGACTAAGAAGCATACAAGGGAAAGACAGATGTAAAGTGAGGAAAAGCCCATGATGGGAAGATGTCTGTATGCGTTACCTACTAAAATTCAAGCTTAGGGGTCTTTCAAATAGCAGCAGGCATTGCGGTTCCATTCCCGTGCTCGTGAGGTTTGATAACATAATGAGAGCCACGTGCCCCAGCAGAGCAGAATGGTACCTGCCTTTGGAGGAGAGCGAGACAGTGAAACACTGCCATCCGTTCCCAAAAGCCATCAGGAGCAGAGCTCCAGGACTTTCTCCCCAGCAGGAGCCCAGTTCCAGCACTTCTGAATTTAAATTTTAAAAAGTTTCTTGCTGTTTCGCTTGAACAAGGAAACAAATGATGCAAAAATAGAAAGATTGGAGTAAATAAAATAAGAGCAAGCAGTTAATTAGCGGGTCTGATCAAGAATGCCCCGCCGTGCTCATTCTTCCTCCAGCACTCCCCACTCCCCTCTGTGCTGTGCTCCCGGCTCCAACCCGCAGTGAGCAGCAGAGGCGCGCCCCTGCCCGCCGCCTCCCGCACCTCTGCTCACTGGCTCAGCTCTGCTCTGCAGCACAGCTGGAGCCGAGGTGTCCCCCTGTGCCACCCTCACCAGTTCTCCTCAACCACAGGCTCCGTAGGCACATCTCCTCCTCCCTCCTCCCTCCCTCCCCTCGACAGCAGGGCCAACAAGCACAAGCAGTGTCAGCAGGGCAGGAACATGCCCTTTTCCCCTGCCAGTCAGGGTAAGGACAAAGGTATGAATGCGATGCCTTAGCAAGTCAATTTGGGATCCAGAGAGAATATGAGCTGATAAGGAAACATTCTGCCAGGCCAGTGGAAAGAGCAAATTCCCTTCATCTTCATCCAGCATCCTCAGTCTGAGCACCACTGCTAAAACCAACCAGAGCCAGCAGCAGCAGGCATCTCGGCACAGGGGAACCGGGTGTGCAGACACACGGTTCTGCTCCCTGCTGCACTGCTTAGCTATTCCTCACCAGGCCCTGCTCCCCTGCCACACCAGCCATCCACCCAACACTCTGCTTGCCTAGGCCCTCATGGAGCAACTCTGACAGGACTTCAACCTTCTTCAATAGATGGCTCATAAAACTACATCTGAAGGCATAGCAATAATGGCAAAAACAGTTATAGCTGTAGCTTGTTTCACTTGGATTAAGCGGGCAAGTACACGGCTCAGTGTTGCAACCACAGTAAAAATGCTTCACTGGTACATTTTACTGGTATTCCTAGAACATTAAAATCTCTGCGTGTACATACGGCTTTACCATAAGCCTGTAGATAGCCCAGTCCTTGACTGCCAATTTTAGGGCCTTCTGAAATTTTAGTAAGAATAGGGTACCTTCCAAAAAACATATCCTGAGTGCTGAGAACTCTCAAATGCACCTCCATATGGCAGGACAGTGCCACTACACCCCAGAGCAAGTAGGGAGACCAAAACGCTGAACAGAAAGGAGTGATTTCTGTAATTAGACTCAGTCCTCCTGACCTCCTTTTTCTACTCAGCAGTTCCACCCCCCAGCATCCTCAGCAACCAAAACAGGGTTAGGCTGCTGTGTTCGCAAACACAGTTCACTAATAATTCACTGCCAACTATGTTCACTTTTCAGTCCTACACCATGGCCTTCCAGGGGGCTCAAGCCTTCATATTTAGCCCTGCACATACATGCTGTGATTCACACACTTGTCTACCTTACGGTGGGCTTTGAAATCAGACCGACGTTGCCATGATGCTTGCTGATTTCTCTCATCATGAGGTTCCAGGAAGTGATGTGGAGTAGAAAGACGAGTTAGTGGTCCTGAACCCACTGGCAGAGCTCCCAATGTGGTCAAGGAAAAACTGTAAATCATAGCTCTTGGGGATGGAAATGTGTCTGGGAGGTCACGTTCTCCTCTGAACACACGGCACCTTGCCAGTGGGCTTCAAAGGCCCCAAATCCTTGCGCTCACCAGTGGTGTGGAAAGTTCAGGGGAGTAGAAAGGAGCCTCTGCTTTTCCACTGCCCAGTCCCTCTTGTTGCAGGATGGGCTGTTTCCTCCTCTGCCTCCAGCCTCTCCAGCAGCACAAGGCCTGGGCCGGGCGGAGTCGGACTCAATCATAATCACATTTGCATAATACATTTTACCTTTCTCTCCTCCGCTGTAGTTTTCTGAACTTGCCAAGTTGCAAGCTGACCCCGTGAGCCAAGGCGTGATTAACTGAGAAATTCACAGCAGCGCCACTTTAATCAAAGGGGACAGAGGTTACAACAGCTCAATATTAGTGATAACCAGCCTTTGATCCACAGAGCTAGGCCAAGCCTGGCAGGCAAGCTGCGAGGAAATGCACCGTCAGGGCTTTTGTGGGGAAATAATACCTTATTAACCCCTTCATCTAACATGCTGTGGGCGAGCAGAGAGAATCACCAGAAAAAAGTCCCTTCCAGAGTCTTAATTACAGCCCACAAAGCTGCTCCTTTTTAAGTCTATACCCAAAGGTGTTAGATGCTAGCCAAGAGCCAACTCCATCTCAGAGGTCTCATGGCCTGACATGTAACTGAGATGACAGCTTCTGGGTGCTCCTGCTTCTACTCCAGGTTGGTCCCTGGTAGCGAGCTGTGGCGGCCCGGCACAGAGGCAGCGCCGACGAGTGGCTTTGGCACTTCTTTGCACATCAGTACACACACACCGAGCTCCCGAGCCTGCCCTTCAACACTTCTCAGCCCAGGCCGAGTCACTTCTGTACCTTTTCTTCCCTTTCCTTGCTTTCTGTCTTTCTACTTTTGCAGGGGGAAGAATCTCTTCTTACTATGCATGTTTAGTAGTATCTAAAGAAATGCAGCCTACCTGATCTAACCTTCAAGATGCCTTTGGGATTGAGTAGAGGCCATTCTCATAGGTAGTGCCAAAGGTGTTATGAAATTAAATAATGGGGAAAACGCCATTTGGTAAGAGAGTTGTTAAAACTAAATATGGAGACTCGAAATAGAAAACAGACCCAGAGCCTCAGAGCACAACAGAATCCCAGTTATGACATCCGTGGAGAAATGGAAAATTCCCAATTGCTGAAAACTTTCAATTTTAAAATTTGCTTAACTAAGGACTGGACTTAAGCCACACAAAAAGAAATCTGTCATAGATTGAGTCTCCTGGCAGAAATGAATCTGGGTCAAAATGTTTTATTCCGATAAAATTAGGTGATTCTAATATTTTTGTTTAAATAGCATTTTAAATATTATTAAATATTTTTTGAACAAGAGTTATTTTGAAATTAAAAACCACCTTTCACACTCAAAGTAACGAAATGGAAGGTGTCGATCTTACTAAGAGGCTTCTGTCAAAAGCCTGTGAAACAAAATTTCCGTGAAACTGACATTTTGGCAATAAGTTCTTTTTCAGTTAAACAATCTTTTCTGTTGGAAAACACTATTAAAAAAATCAATTCCACTGATTATCTTTTTTGAGGGGACAGTAGACTAAAAACACCACCTTCCCAACTGCTTTTTTTTTTTCAACCACTCATCATCTTCATTCAAACAAAGAGTTGCCCTGAAGACCCAGGATGAGACAGCAGAGTCTCCCAAAGGTCTTGGGTAAGTGAGGTAAGAGCCTTCCTTAAACTGGGGGCCAACAACTGCGACAAAATTCGCTCACGCATTCCCAAAGGCATGTTTTGAAGGGCTGTCTCCAGACACCTTCACAAGTCCTTATTTCCAAGAGGTGAGGGCACTCAGGTGCTGGCTGAGAACCAGACAACTTCCCCAGATTGCCAACGTGGCTACAGGCAGCTGCAGGTGAATGTTTTGTTGAACCAACTGAAAACCATGAGGCCCCTCGCAAAGCCCACCCTTAGCTAGAGGACTAAGGGATCCATTATCACTTGGGTCCCACTTCCATGGGCCTCAGCATTCTCTCCCACCAGTTTCTACTCATCACCTCCTCCTGGACCATCCTCAGCCATTCCCATCACTTCTAGTTTCCTTCTTCCTCTTCAACATGCTGGTTTTTTGTGTCATTCTCCTCCTCGTTAAATATCTCTATGAAAATGGAAGGTAGGAACAGCAAAGCTCACTCTGACAGAAGGGAGAGCATTTCAGCAAAGACACACTACACACCAAACACCTGCACTGCAGTTTCTAACCTCTCCCGTGAGAGATTAGACAGAACGACCTAGCCAAAACAGACAGACTATCAGTTACCAATAACGTTAACCAAGCGTCATCCCTAGCAAGTGCAGGACACACCCCCTAGCAGAGGACAGCAGATACCACACCAACCCACGCAGCACATTGACCTCTGCCTGCTTATATGCTAGCACCAGGCTTTGTCCGCTTCCCTCCCCCTTTCTTCTCTCGCCCCCCTGCATATCCATTCCTTAATTGATCCCTGATCATCTCACAGATATATTTCCCTCTTTCCCCAGGGCAGGTCCACCCCCTTTTCCCTGTGCTCTGCCATTAAGATGGGTCTCACATCACCATGCACAGCGGCACACGAACAGCTCCAAACACCTCAGGGCAGGCACATCATTTCCAATTGTGAGCAAATGCTGTTGGTTTTCATTAATCTGCAGACACTATATTTGCCAATTTCTCCAACTTTTCTTTCTCACTCTCTCTTTCTGCTCCGAGGCAGGTGAGTGCATCAATTTTCTTCTCATCTGTGGCAGTTAAATTAAATGGAATCGGCCTGATTGCTGAAAATCAAAGAGAAGGCTGATAAAGCAATTAAATCCCTCTAATTCCTCCTCTTGAAAAGGTGCAGCTTGGCTCAGAAGCTAATTAACTTCATAATGAAAATCCTTCTTCACCCTTTTAGGCTTTCTTTCCTTCTTGTTTTTGGTAAAGGTGGTAGGTTGCCTACAGAAGAAGGGGGATGATAGAGCAATAAACATGGCTTCCTTGGACACGGCAGCCAACTGGCACGCAGAGCCATGGGGATTAGCAGCAAGCACCGTACCCCGTCGGTTCAGGAGCAAGCACCCCGAGGGGAATTCTGACGTTTGACCTGCCCAGGTCTGAAGTCTCTGTGAGGCCAGCAGATCGTGCTCTCCAATGCCCCATGTCCCTCCTGAAAGGTCACTGCATGGGAGCTTGCAAAAGCTACCCCTCCAGCAGCATTCACGGGGCCAGACTGCGGGTCAGTCAGGGCCATCTGTACCCACTTACCCTGAATGCAGATGTACAGCCCGTGGACACCGTCCCAAGGGCGCTGCTCCCACTCCCCTCCCACCCATGCACTTGTCTCACAAACCGGTCAGGTCCCCCAGGACCCACACAAGGAGCAACCGCTGCATCAGTACTGAGGCACGTTCATGCTCCGCGTGCAGCCCGGTCCTTTTTAATTTGTCCGTGTGGGAGTCAGCAACTCCAGTGAAAATTAAGGGGAAAAATCTATCTTCTGTAGCATTGGCCACTTTCTATGTAAAATATTACAGACGTGTAAGGGGAGGACAACTGGGGCCTTGGCTTCCTCGGTTCAGGACACATCTCAGTACTCACTGCCTTCTAACTTCCCACCAGGCACACCTCTATCAACGCTGCTACTTCCCACACTTATTCCTGTTATTAGAAGTCTGTGTTTCAGGTTAAATTCTCTTCCCTTTTGCAGTAGTTTCAGAGTCAGTTTTCCAGGTTATATAACTTTTTATTAATTTTTGCTAACTTTTTACCAAATAAGCGCATAATTAAAACATTATGTACATCCTTATTCATGGAAATGTGTCAGAATATAAAGGGAGGTATATCCTATTAATATTAATAGCAATGCCATCTCACCCCTGGGAAAAGAGAATTTTGCTGTTCCTTTTCCCTTTCTGTAGAGGATGAGACATAAAAACTGTTCAGAACTGAAGAGGGAACTTTGCTTCCTAAAAATAATTAGCTGACCTGTCACCTCTCCCTGATGAAACTTGCCATGGGGGTTTTTAATTAACACAAATGATCTGATCAATGCTGCTGTACTGTATGCAAAGAACAATACTCTTAAAATAGCGTACAGTGTCCAGCAAAGGCTCAAGACCATCTTGCATATACTACCAAGTGTCTTCTTTTGGCGTTGTAATTGGGAGCAGCTGATTTATGGGACATAAATGCTTTGGAGCATAGAGCTTAGACCAGTACTGTTTTTCACCTACCCTGGTATTTGCCAGGACCCATTAACACTGTGTAAGGAAATATTTTGTGCACCCCTGTTGACTCCCCAGCACTTTCCCCTGCAGCCCTAGGTGCAGCTCTTCTGAGCACACTCCAAGCCAAATCCCGGTGCACTTCTATCCCGTCCTGCTTGGTTTGTGAGCTCTAACCAGAGCACATCCCAAGGTGGCGTGGCCTCAAGCTGTTGGCATCCCTGTGTTATCCTCTCTTTGACAAATGGTTTATTTTTGCTGCAGCAGTAAATCTGGCTGCCGTTGTTTACTCCTCTGTCTGTGCACTCGTCAGCAGGAATGTGCTCAGCCCTGCGAACCCCAAGCCCTCAGCTAACAAAAGGCTGTGCACTCCATTAGCACTCACTCTGTGCTGCGGAGATCCCTGCTCATGGGCATCGGAGGATACGCAGAGGGAGCCTCCGACCCGAAGCCAAACAAACAGGGTCGGAGGCTTGGGTTCACAGAGCCCAACCCGTCAGGCAGAGCAGCAGCTGCTGCCCATCGCGTGGTCAAGAGAGCAGACCTTTTCACTCAGATCCTACTGTTAGACCTCATACTTTAATGGCAGCCCATATTTCACCTTTAACATCCCCAGAGATGCTCTAAAACCTAAGGGAAATCCAACACACAGTTAAGGCAAATTCAGTTATCAGTAATGCTAATATTGCTAACAAATCAGTATTTCTTGATTACCAGATTAACAATACCACTTTAATCCAGGGGTCTTATAGTACGTTAGCCAAACCAGCCCTTTGGCACTTCTGAAAGGTGCCATCTGCATTTTGTGCAAATAAGGGAGTAGAGACAGACGCGTAACAATTTGCTCAAGGTCACACAGGAAACTAGTGGCAAAGCGAGTCCCAATTCCAAGCACTTGCTCTGATGAGAAGACGAAACAGTTGCACATTTAGTCCCGCACCAGTTAAACAGCATACAGAAGACGCAGAAGAACCTTAAGTATTTTCCTGCGAGGCTGCTGAACAGGGAGAATCACAGATCTGCACACAGGCACACAGGTGCATCTCTGTCCCATGCACAACTACTCTTGTTCTACATATGTGATTCTACACCCATTTCCCTGGAAAAGCTACCACTGACTGACAGTGGAGGATCAGATCCTCTGCTTGTCGTTTGGAATGAACATACGATGTGCTTTGGAAAGAGTTGCATGTCACCAGGTGGATAGTAAATGCTCATTTTCCGTCCCCTTGTGATTTTTTCCTCCCATATTAACAAGGCACCCTTTAAATTCACCTGAAACTCCAGGGCTCCTTTCTGGGCCACTCTGCTGTAGGCAGCATAAAAGAAACGGGAACAGGAAAGCACCTGCCTGTGAATTCAGGAGCGTGTCACACCAGGGGGCAATGCACACACCCTTCAGCACTGGTAAGCAAGAGATGTAGGGCAACACGCTCACCAAAATACATACGCACACCTGAGACATGCACACACAACCAACAGATGCATAAAGCCAGGCAGACACTAAACATTCTTTAAATCCAGCACGAACTCACGGAACCTAGACACAACCCTACACAGCTGAAGACCGATGCGCACACACACAAATAGGAACACCCAAGCTCAGACCCTGTGCATACATACAGATGCTCACAGAGCGGGGGAGACGGAAACAGAAGTACCTGCATTCTCTCACACACAGCCAGAGCAATATCCTGCTACAGCCCAGCATGCCGACTGACCAAGTCACAACGTAGCACAGCAAGACATTCACAGCCACGTCTGCTATCTAGGAGTAAAGGTCCTTTTTGATCCTTTCTTTCTCCATTGTAGGGAATAGTACACGGGATGCAGGACCCAGGATTATGGAAGGGGAAGAGAAGTGGCATCATTCAGCCTGGGCAGCCTTAACCAGGGCACAGGGGGCATCGCGGTGTAGGTTGAAGATTAGGGAAGGCGCCTAGGATGACTGAGCAGAAGAAGGTTTGTATTTCAATAAACCAGGGGCTGTAACACTCCCTGAACTGAACAGCTTAAAGCCTTGTTAAAAGCAATGGTGCAGCATTCTAACCGGAGGGGCCGTGTTGTCATACAAATGAGATGAGTTTATTTTCTGAGCCGTACCATTTGTTCTGACAGGCAGGGCGGCTGTAAAAGCTGGCGAGGGCACAGCAGGGGGCCCGGCTCTGCGCACAGCGAGAGACCGAGGAGAGGAGAGGCAGAGCTGCACCAGAGTTTGGACCCGGCCCAAGTCCCTGCCTCTACCTTCTGTAAGCAACAGCCTCACAGAGAGACTGAGGGATGAACCAGCCGGCTGTAATACTGGGGAACAAATGCACTCTAATGAGAGGTGCCTGGCAGCCCCACGGGCACTCCACGTGCACCCACCTACCCCTGCCCTTGCCACCTCCCAGCTGGCTGCTCGATGCTGCCCAGATCTGTTTTCTACCAGCCAAAGGTGCTGCACGGGGGAGTTAGACACGTGCACCCAAGCCAAGCACTCTCCTGCCCTGCTCCAAAACCCTCACCTAGGTGCCACCTGCGTCGCCCTGCTGGCACGAGGCAGGGAAGTCTCCTGGGTGCTGCCCCTGTCATCCGAGGTGCCGGCGACTCCGCGGTGCATTTCCTGCATCCAGTGCCTGCCCCTCCCAGAGGGAGGCTTTTGGAAAGCCCCTTCCACTGTACGACAAGAAGCAGCTTTGCAAAGAGAGCAACAATAACTTTATCCCTGCTTCTCAAGTAAAATAAAAAGAGACCTGGAAAACACAGGCAGCATCATTCCAGAGTGGTGGCTGTAGCTCAGCCATTAGCGGTAGGCAAAATGGCATCTCAGTTTCACCCGCAAGGTGCCACTCGTATCTGAGTGACTACTGACCTCAGTCCTCTGGTACGTAGTGGGGCCTTTGCATGCCTTCCCCTCTGACCGCCTTGCCAAATTTCTAGAGCAAAGCTTTCCCTCGCAATGGCAAAAGGATTCCTTTTCCTTCTACCTGCTGGGGCACCAGGAAAAACAAGCTGCTGCTACCCTCTTGCCATCACCAGCAGCAGATGCGTGGAAGGACAGAGCAGCCAGCCACTGTGGCATTGTCACTGGCACAACAGCTTGCAGCTTAGGAACAGAGAATAGGATTCCTCCCAGATCTGGAAAACTACAGTGGCCCATGGGTTCACTGGCTCATCCACATCTTAGTCTTTGGTGGCTAGTAAAAGCATTAGTTTTGTTGTGTTTACCTATCAAAAACTAAACTCAACTCTTTATTTCTCACATTTCACCAACTAGGCTGCAGAAATTGAACTTTTGTTCACTAATATTAACTTTCTGTGACAGACAGCAGAAAATTCCCTATCCCATCACCAGTTCCAGGAGGCATTTAACCACCCTCAGTAAGAAGCAGATGACAGAAGGTCAGGGATGAGATTTCCCCTTTAATGTACAGCATTTTCTCTGAACCCTTCTAACTGCACAGAGAACCTCACAAGAACAGAATTTTTACTTTAAGTCCTCTGTGCAAAAAAACGATCCAAATCTTTTCTAGGCATCATATAGCCAAGAGGCTGCACTAAGAACAAACTTAGCACCACAAGCACAGCCTGTCTGTTGGAAGTGGAGAATATCCAGGGGAAAATCCAGGAAACCAAAGGTATGCAGGCATACAGATCCCTTTTCGACTCCTGTGGGATTCTCTCATCTAAGAGTTGACTTTGAAAATCCCATTAAATGGCTAGAAATAGACTTTATTGTTTTCAACTTTCTAACTAACTCCTTGCCTTTTAATATTAGGTATCTAGAACGTGAATTAGAGAAAGCAAAACGAATGTAAAATTGGCTTCTTGCTCCTATTTGTATCAATTTCCCATGCATCTTCAGTGAATAACAAACTTCCTACTCCTGTTACTAATGAGGATTTAATACGGCCCTGGGGCTACGTTCGTTGTGCGGTGATAGCAGCTTAGTCCTGATCACTGCTTTGGATCTGGCCTACTTGAGGGGGGAATACGTGAACTGACCGTTGTGGTTGCATGCAGTTCGTGCGAAGGAGCAGTTTTCAGATAACCTCCCCATTACCCATCCCTGGCTGCTCCATCCCTTCACCCCACTGTGTGTCAACCCAACCTATTCCGAGGCCCGTTAGGGTGGAAGACAGAAAGGAAGAACAAGGCAGCCACACCTCAGTCCTGAGATGTCGGAGTGCGACAGCCCCGTTTGGCCAGTACCCTAGCAAGTGAACTCAAGACCTTTAGGACTAAAAGCATAAAAGCACCCAGTTCAACCTTGACACTCTACGGATCAGGCAGGGAACACTTACCAAGCACTCATCTCCTGGATACGTATGCAGACCGTACCTGCGTCTCCTGCCCAACAGAGGCTGAAGGTCCTAAGAGCTTCAGGCCCCAACACTCTGGCTGAGCCAGGACAGCACCGGAGCTCACAACCAGTTTTTTACATCTCTCCGCCAGCGAGATGCAGCTCTTCAGAGCATACCGCGTAACAGCGCTGCTGGCCCTGAAGACCTGCCGAGCAGGGGAGTAGCTTATTTCCAGGAGCGCCCCCGCCAATCCCCACATACTCTTGGGGTCTATTTTCAAAGAGAGATAAATGGTGCTTTTAATTAGCACCTTCCATTTTCATTTGAGCCTCAGGGTTTTTGGAGTTGGTCTCGAGGGAGAGACCAAGAATCCCAGGAAAATCAATCTTAATTCAAAGCCGTAATAAAAAGCAGAGTACTTGCTTCAAAGGGCACGCAAAGAATCTCTTTGGTGTAAACTCCCCTTGCGTAACCTTAGGCCTCTTAATGCAATGAGGAAGAGACTCTTAGAAGTGCTTTCATTCTTGGTTTCATTTTGCATTTTTACATCTCCCATCTGAACAGGTAAAAACAGGGAAGAAGACAGAAGCCTAGAATGGTTACATCTGCACTGAGAAAACTTCAGGAGAAGATCTGTAAAAAAAACAAAAGAATAGTCCAGGGATCTGTAATAAAACTGCAGCCGAGCTATCAGCAATACTGATTCTCACAGTGATGACAGAAACACTTTATTCTTCCTTCAGCATACTTTATTCCTGCAACATACTGTCCATCATCCAGGAAAAGCCAGCAGGTAGCTAGGGATAACATAACTTAATCGACATAAACTCGGCATTATAAGAAAATAAAGATTTTGTGAAGCTTATCGGAATGATCTAAACACCCTTTCTCTCATGTAAGGCCAGATGTAAACTACTCCATGGACATCTCTCTGCTCCTTCCCTGCCTCTTCCACCAAGGCAGAACCCAGGCACATTATGCCCTTCATTGTGCAACCCTGTGATCATCTCACTGCACAGCATTGTCATTGCCATTTTCCATATGAAGAACTCACACGAGGCTTGGAGGGACTCATCTCACTGGCTTTTTACCACACAAAAATGAGCCATAGTGTCCCCCCCTATTGGCACTCCCCCCACAGGCAATGCAGAGGATAAACGCATGCAGATGGCAACTTGCTGCATGTAATATGCAGGTATTTTAGAATGGGATGACTCCCAGACACCTACAGCAAGGTGAGACAAACCTTGCCTAAAGTGACTTTCTCTGAGTCACCTAGGAGGTCTGTGCTTGAGCAGAGAACTTTTTCTCTTTACCCGAAGATAGCATCCTGACCACAGCTAACCTGCCTCTGGCCCCAGCACGCAGCGGGAGGTGCCAGGAGCTGGACAGCTCCAGACTCTGCATTCTGGTTCCACCTTTCTGGATGTCATTATTCAGACCAACCTGCCCCATGCTCAGCGGTGCCCCCCTCAGCCACACCACGGGGCTGGGAGACCCAAGCCTGTCCTCAGGTGTTGCTGAACATATCCACCTCACACCTCTCCTCCCCACCACCGCACCTTGTGGGTGCAGTGAGCAGTCAGAGCCAAACTCCAGATACCCAGCCTTCTTCATTCTTGATGCCAAGGGAGGCAAACAAGTAAATCACACCATTTCAGAGTGACTACAGCCCCTGCTTAGCCATCTCAAATGAATTTTAATCTACAAACAGTACAAGATGAAAGCCATCAGAAGAAACTGACAGGACTCCCAGAAGCCCACTAGTCACGAGCTGCTTGTTAAACAATGCCTCCGTTAGGTCAACAGTGCAGCAAATACCATCAAAAAAAAATAAGTTACAAATCTCCAAAGAAATGTTTACTCTCAGATGCAGAACTGGCATCAACATACCAGAAAACCAAGCCCGAGGACCAGAGATGCTACTAATGACAATGAACACAGAAGTTTCCAGACTGGCAGGGGATTCACAGCTCTGCAGTTGGGAAGCAGGAGATCAGACAACAGGCAGGGCTGCACATCTGATTCCCTGCAGACACAGCTATCGCTACCCGTGCTGAAAACACAAAGGGTGTTTCAGAGACAGCAGAATTCAGATGTGGGAACAGACCTTCTGAACTTGTTGATCAAGGCTGAAGAAACAGGATACCACTAAGTCCTCATCCTGGACCCCTTCCCAAACACTAGCCAGGAGCTGCCACAAGCTCCAAGACTGCTGGCTCCAGAACCCACTTAGGATGCCAGAATCCTGGCTGTGCAGCCTGCCACATGCCTGCAGAAACCTGCTTCCCTAATTTAATGCAAGCTTGTCGAGGTTCGTTTCTGGAACCCATCCTGAGCAGCAGCCAGGAACTGCAGCAGGGCCAGGCTCCGTAATAGCACTGTCCCACTCTGTGCTCTAGGATGGCCACACAGCAGCAGCAGCCTGGTTCTTGAGCCCACTGCGGATGCCGAGTCCAGTCTGCTGGGAAATGCAGAAACACAGATCAAATTCTGCTTGTAAAGTTCTTTCAGTAAATCCCTCCAGATAGAGCAAGAACAACCACATTCAGTAAAATCAGTATTTTGAACCCATCTCCAGATATTTCCAAGAACTTTCAGGAGGTTGCAGTGTACAGCAGTAGAATTTTTTCCCACAATCCTTATTATTATTATTGTGACTGCAAAATCTAGAGATCCAGTGGAGAGCTGCAGCTGAGGTCCAGGGGGGGATCCGCACATACATATCTGCATCTGCCTCTTTAAATCTGCTTAGAGGAGGGAGCAGCAGACAGCACTGCTCTGGGATGTACCCGGCTGGCCAGCCCTTGGGGCCTCTTCAATAGGCTTTAGAGGCCAAATGAGGTGTAAGTCTATTAAAAGAGAGTCTGTGCATGGATCGGAAATCCTCAGAGGCCAGTGGCCTGTCACTCCAGGGCAGTTGGTTTCTCTCTGATACGTGCACTGGGAAAAAGGAGCATAACGAGAAAGGAAGGACAAACGAAAAACAGAGTACGACGGAAATAAAAATTTACTGCTTAGTCTCTTTGCAGAGATGTTACTGCGTCTGCATCTCAAGGCTCCGAATACTGCCATTTCTCCTACACACCCTGCTGAGGCAGTACCAGTTGTAAGAGGCCCTGCATCCCATCCCATCCACTGTGTGATCAAGGAATGCTCCGTCCAGGCCTGGAGAGCACAACGATGGGGATGGCTTGATGCCACGGCAAACACAAACACCCTGAGCAGTACAGGAGCACTACTGCAGCTCCTGGGGGTCACCTGTTCCTACTGAGGGGCACATGGAGCCTTGCCAGGCTGGGAAACACATGAACTGCTGAGTGCCAGCCACCCCGACCTGGCAAAGTACCACCCGAGGACATAAGGCAAACTACCCATAGAACACTTTCCTGACTGCTTTCAAGATCTCAAAATGCATGTTGCTTCAGCCCAGGAATGAAAACAAACCTTTTAAGTGTTACTTTTTTTTTTTCCTTCCAAATGGAAACATCCAATTGTCATTGGAGGAAGAAAAAAGTCATTTTCATTTAGGCAATCTTTTCCTTAGTCAGAGGGAGCCCAGGACTCAATCTAAATCAGCGCTGGGGTGAAAACAGGACTGCAAACAGTCTATCACTGCAAGTATTTCCACTTCAGCTTATTTCAAGGAAACAACGTTTAATCAAAATCTGGTTAGCTGTAGGCAGAGGAAGCCAGGCTGTGGTCAGAGCAGCCCCAAGGTGCTCCAGCTGACTGAACCGGGGCAGGAGCATGGGCTGAGCCGGGCACCTTCGCAGCTACCATTGCGCGTGCACCCTGAGCTTTCGCTGCCGCAGCCTGGGTGCAGCCCGGGCGGGGACCTGTTCTCCCCCTGCATACCTCCCCTGATCCCCTCCCTTTCACCTCATCCCTCAGCAGGTCCCAAGGGGCACATTTCTGGGCCAGAGCAGACCTCTTTGCGAGGAGCTGCTAAGGAGGGAGGTGCCAGAAGGTGAGAGCCAGGGCAGGCTTCAGGAAGGGCGCAGAGCAGCCTTTATCAGGCAAACAAGAAGGAACAGGCAAATGCCCCAGCGGGCGCTTGAGCAAAATGCTCAGCCCTCTGGCAGTGGGAGGCTTTATCTGGGGCCGTGCTCCCAGTGGGCCAGCAGCCCCGGGGCAGGTGCTGTTGGGGCACAGGCAGCCAGCTGCAGGAAGGGAGCTGCAGTAAGGACAGTGGGCAGAGGCTGAAGCCATGCAAATCAAGAGGCACAGATGAAGTCACAGAGCCAGAGGTCCAGGAAAACCCACACCAACTTCACAGACTTCTCCTGCACCTTAGGAATAGGCCTGGCCATGGCTGGAGTTGAACCCTAAATCATCCCAGCCATTCTCAGAGATAGCTGGGGGATATCCAGCCCAGTAACTGCAAAGCCCGGAGCTCAAGCAGAATCCCCACCTTTCCAAAGGCTGGAATTGATGATCGATTTTCCCCATGCTGGCTTTCAGCACAATCTGCTCCACTCGAACCAAACATCTCCAACATTTGCACCATTCCCCAGAGTGAACCTTATGGTTGCCTGGGGACAGCGGGAGGCTGCTGAGACAGGCAGAAGCCAAGTGACTGAGCCAAGACAAGGTGACACAGCTGCAGCAGCCACAGCTAAAAGGCAGATTTCCCTCATGATCCAAGCTACAAACTTCTTAAGTTGTGGGACCTTCTCTCTCCCCTCACCATACCGGAAAAGCAAGCCGGGCATCACCTGCATTGCACCCCGCTGCCAGCGACTGGCCAGAGCTGTGCTGCCAGGAGCAGGGCAGGACGCCCAGCCGGCCCCGCCGAGGGTCCCGCTCGCTGGCCTCGGGGGGCGCAGGGACAAGGCGGCAGCCACGACTCATTTGGCATTCCGAGAGGCTGGTGTGCAGCATCCCCATGCCGGCAGGGGGTAAATGAGAGCTCAGACATGAGTTATTGGAGCACTTACGTTCCCAGATTCTCCCAAACGTCGGGAAAAGGACAAACTGTTTAGTTGTAAAGAGCCTGGGGGGTGCGAGAGGGAGGAGGAGGGAGCTGTCTTAAACCAGTTTCATGAAACAGGGGCTTGAAATTGAACTCCTGAAAGCTATGGCCAGGGAGGGAGTATGTAAGGGGGAAAAAATAACCCCTGAGGTTTATCCTGGACACCCAGCAGCCTCCAGTGTGGATTCTGGCAGCAACCTTCAAGCCTATGTAGCACCCCTCACCACCCGCGTGTGAGCGCAAGGCAGCAGCAGTGCAGACCACAGCCAACTGCTACCAGCTGGCTGCCTGCTGGGCTGCGGTGCCTGGGAGGTGGCTCCAATTGTTCAGGAGAAGAAAGCTGAGAAGGGTCAGTTGGGAAGGGGCAGCATGTTTGTCTGTAGGTAGCACAAACACTGGAGACACCCAGCCCGTGTGGCAGACCTAAGCCATGCCCATCACAACCTTAGCAGCTGCTGTGTGGTGGAAGTCCCAGCCACAGCTGCATCCACTAACAGTCAAGAGAAGGACAGCCTCTGCCCATGTACACGCATAGGACATGCTGGAGTAAATGCAAACCTAGCTCAGTTTCTGCAGCTGGATCTTCCCGTAGTTAGAGATATACAGCGGTGGGCTGGAAGGATCCAGCTTTCCCACAGAGGAGCTATGAAGCACCCAGCAGCTAGCACTCTGCCATGGCAGCCTTCACCCATCAGTGTGGTACAGATCAGGTTCCCATCACCCCTTGGATCGACCAACGCACTCAGATCACAGGAACTGGCCTGGCATTCTTCTATTGAACAGGGCAGGGAAAAGAAAAATAAAAAAAAAAAGTGCCAAAAGGCACTTTTTCCACTCCTAACTTCCCCTAAGAACTTGTCAGTCCTGCCAGGCTTTGCTATGGCCCCAGCCACGATATGGCACTGCCATACTGCACCACCTCCATCCTGCTAAGGACCATGTCCAAGGCACTGCAGCAGCCTTCCCTGGCAGCTGCCTCTTCTGTGCTCTCTTTGGCCCATGCAAAGGATGATCTTCACCACAGATCCTTGGAGCTGCACTGTGTGTGCCTGGGGGAACCGCCCTGCTCACTGACTGCCAGGGAAACTTTTTGCAACATCTTGCAAGATCATGTTCTAGCTGAAAAAAATAAAAATAAAAATCGAAGGTCCAGCCTCCTCCCAGCTTTAGGAAAAGCTAGGTTGTAGGAAGCAGTTTCACAGCCAGAATGTCCTGCCAGATGATACCATAATTTTGGTGACAATAAAGCCATCTGCCATGGGAACCTGGTCATCATCTTAACACTGCATTCCTCAACATACCGACTTCTCAGAGGACCACCACACCGGTACCAGTACAGGATAACCCAGCCTTCATTCAGCACGTCCCATGCCTTTGTTCCTAACCCCTTTGAAGAATGCAGTCAATCTGTTCTCTGGGTTTCCTACTTTTTTTCCCTGCATTTGTAGATCAGCCTTGAATGCATTTCCTGAAACGTGTTACCATCTCCACCTTTCCTACTGGTGGCCTGCCTTCTCTCCCTTCCCCTTAGCACCATTCCCCGTATTTATTTTCTCTCAAATTCTTGCTGCTAAGAAATTCCCTCTTCCATCTTAGATGCTCACAAAAACAGCAGATCCCAATTCTTCTTGTCCCAGCCCTTCTTTGCCCATTGCAACCCACTCACCCCCCAGTTCTGTCTCCCAAGAACACTCCCCTGGCCGCACCTTCAAATCCTCCTCTTCTCACACATGCACCCCACCCTGCTTGCTCATTCATTTTCCATCTGCATCTCTCCCCTCCCGGATTCTTCCCTAAGTCTCGGCGATAAAAGTGCCAGATTGGAGTTGCTGTGTAAAGAGGGTTCATTTGCCATTTGCCACCATATGGGCCCAAAAGCAAAATCGTCAGCTAAGCGATTAAATCAAGTATGTCGAACAAAATGTTATGAACTGACATTATGGGTATATAATTTTATGCCATTTGTTGCCATCTGTTTATCTAAACAGCCCCCGTTCCACACAAACACACAGAAGTCTCTGCCATGCTCACAAGGCTTCAGCACAGGGGTCACAGTGCCTCCCTTTTCCTCTGCCTCTTATTCTGTCCTTCCAGCCTCTTTCTGCCTGCCTGCCTTCACCAGGGACTTGGTCTTGGAGTCTGGCCACAGGCAGGCCTTCCACTCCACTCCAGCAGAGATTTAAAGGGGGAAAAACAAAAAACACACACAATAATCAAGGAGGCTGCTGTAGAGAATGAGGTGCATTCCTTTGCCTTCAGAGCACCAAAGTTCATTTCTGTATCTGAAGAAAATATTGGAATGAGGGAAGCACAGAATGAGGCAAGCGAATGGGTGGTCAGCGAAGGGGTATTACTGCTGGCACTGAGCTGGGACGGGATGGGGGGGGGGGGGCAAGAAAAGGGCAGGCTGCGCTAGTTCTTTGCTTGCCCAAGCTTTCTCTCCTTCATTTTACTTTGTGTCTCCACATGGACCACAAGCTATTTCAAGATTAGGTAGATGTGGTGGCTGTGCCTAATTGCAGGCTGACCTGAGGACCCCTTAGCCATCCTGCTCTCTGTAGGAACGGGAAGGCACAGCTTCAAGTTCCTACTCACTTCTCTAGCATAGCGCAGGTGGAAACCGTACGCAGCTCTACATCCTGTGGACTGAATTTATTTGCTCAGTTTTGAGGTTGTTATGATGCAACTAGAGACAGACATCAAGGAGATGATACATACGCAAAGTTTAATCCCTTCCTTCAAAAGGGCGGAAGCTACTGGCTCTACTGATTCAGCCAGAGCAGACAGAAGATCCAGCACAACAGTTAATTTCAAGTCCTTGGAAAGAGAATTCCCTCATTTGCACCACTTTGTGCACCCAAGTTTCTCTCATCCACACAACTGGTCATGCGGATGATGCACTGGACCTTCACGGTGACCACTGAGAGGACAGAACATTAACTTGGCCTGATTCAGGAACAGAGTAATGCATCAAGGCTACCTGGTGAGTTTAAATAAGAGCAATCAAGTCATTTACCTCCCCTCCTGCCCAAACAAACCCCACTTTTTACAAAGAGATGAAGTCTATGAGAGAGTCAGCTCCTTCTCTGTGAATCCCTCCATCTCCCTCACACAATCTGGAGCAGTTTGAGGGTTCTTTGAGGGAGAAGCATTAGAAGAAGAAAATACAAATCTCTTCGCCCTCTGAATCTCCTACCCTCATTCACAGGGCTACTGAACTGAGCATATGTCTCTCAGCATGGTGTAAATGGGAAGGGAATATGCCTCAATTACTAATGAAAAACAAGGTGCCAGGCATTTTTCAAATGTCTGGAGCACAGGTTTTAGTCAGAAGCCAGCACTTGGCTTCAGAAGTTTATGCATTTCCTAGGCAGAGGGTAGGTTTAGCTACAAGTGATTTGGCCACGAGGTATCACTTTATCTGGGTTGCATCCACCACTGACGGTGCTCTATTTAACACCTCCGGGCCATCTCAGCACTGTGTTGGAGCTACCCTAGCATACAGCAGGAGTCGGCTCTGCAGCCACTACACTGCCCACACACGGGAACACAGAAAGCCACAGCTGCTTCTCCCCAGGGAAACTTCACCTGCAGCAGGAAGACTAAAACCAGACTTTAAAATGCTCAAGAGATTCCAACAGTCCTCGTGGGTTTTGGATACGGCCTTAAATGCTGGCATTTCATAAATACACAGCTAGCCCGTGCTATTAAAGTGGGTCTCTTTCCTTCCCCTCCCAGCTGAGGCAGTGCGGACCCACAGCACAAGCAAGGAGGAGCTCAGCACTTGGCAGTATTGAGCCTGCAACGCCCAGCTGCTGGGCTGGAAGCACTGCACCGATACGCTCAGGCCAGCTCCAGGCTGAACGCAGGCAGCTGCCTGCCTCGCTGCTAGTGCAGCTTTGTGCTGCACACATGTGGCTGTTCCCTTCCTGCTAGGAGAGGAACAGCAACACACCTCAGAGACCCCCGCAGCCCCAGCCAGCCCAGAGACAGCAGTTCACCTGCTTCGAAGAGCAGGCTGGCACAACTTCAGCACACCTGTGCTTCGGTACCGCACCAGCCTCCCATCTGCTCCCAGGTGCATCTGAAGGTGGCTATTTTAACCGAATAAGCATGTGGTTACTGGTGTAAGAGGGCACCGCTCTGCCTGCATAACCCCGGTTACTGCCCCCATCTTACAGCTTTTACATCTGCCAGGTACTGCTGTCAGTGGGGGTGTATTGGTCAGCTAATGCAGGCGGTTACACAGCTCTTTGGACAGTCCTTTGCCCAAACAAGTGATTTCCAATGAGGGCTAGAAGGAGAGAGAAGGATGAGTGGTAGAGTAGCTGGTCACCACCGCATCCCAGTACAAGCTATGCTGGGTTAGGCCTGTGTGGTCAGATACTGCTGCTATGACGAGCTCTGTCAGCCCTGTTTTCCTGCAAGTGACACCCAGCCTCCTACCAGAGCCACAAGTACGTGGGACAGCTGATTAGATTTTGGGCTACCTCCAGAATTATAGACCTGTTGTGTGGCTCTGCATCAGTCCTCGCAGGAGGGCAAGCAGCCATCGGCGCAGCCATGGAGAAGAGAGCAACAAATTCCTCTGATGTGGTATGCGCATTCAAGATGAATGCATTACCAGCCTGAGAATAACTGAGACATTCAGTCATCTTCAGCTGGATATCGGGGCTTTAGCCAATATGTTGTCAAAAACAACCATAAATAATTCCTTCTAAAAGCCGTAAGTAATAGAGGGGGAGAAAGTGAAGTTAGAGTCATAAAGAAAAATCACAAATTAGACGCGATACAATTTGCAATAATAATTGTAATGATATAAGGGAAGAGAGGAACTGATACTTGAGGAAAAGTATGTTATATCCTGGGTCTCATTAAGAAAATGTATTCATTGGAGTTAGGAGGCCAAAACTACCGAAGAGTTGAAGACGTATTACAAGGAGTCAGAAAAAACACAGTAAGAAACACAAGCAAAAAAGCCAAGCTGTCTCAGAGTTCATGACTGCTAAATCAAAAGCTAAAATAAACTGGGACTCATAATGTAAACAGAAGAATCCTCAGAGTGACGGAACTCCTTGGCTACTGTAGGAAAAGGATGAAGTCTTACTAACATGCAGAGCTAAAAGGTAACTGGCAATGTAAAAAGGAACATATTTTATTGTCTTTAAGAAGAAAAATATTGGAGAAAGATTGCCAGATCTTCTTCTACAGTGGATACATCAGCAGGATTAAAAAAAACAGTGCTCTCATTTGTGCAGACTGCACACTCCTTTAGAGAAATGCTGTTTCTGCAGACTGCCATTTGGGTTGTTACTAGAACGACAAACTGTTGATGGTATGGATACAGATGGCATTTTAAACTGGGCTAGAACAGCAGAAGAAAATGATCAAAGGCTCAAGGCGATTGTGAAGAGAGCAAAAGCTGCTGGGCTGAACGGGCATGAAATATGTAAATCCCATTTAAGAGAGAGAACATACCCTCCAGCAAAAGCTAATGCAGAAAGCACACAGGTAGATGGCAATAACTTTGAAATCGCCATCAATATCCACCCGTCAACATACAAAGAAGGGGTACCAACATACCTCGTAGGGGTAAGCTGTGCAAGGAACGCATGCCCAACCAGCTGTCTAAACCAGGAACCCTACAGCACCACCCTGCAGAATTGTCCAATAAATGTGGGATGCAAATATCAATAAAAACTATGAGAAATTGAGCTAAAGAAAATGTCCCTCTAGACACCAGGACAGTAAGCACAGAACTAATCTGCCAGTGGACATTTCAAAGAGGGCAGTGACTTCGTCATTTTACACTGTAACATTCAAACTAGGAAGGAGCAGCACATACCCCTGGCACTACCAAAAACTAGGTAGGCTGCACAAGGGACAGGCTACACTCATGGGGTTGTTTTTTTTTTGTTTGTTTGTTTTTTAATGTAACTGTGCATTCTTTGAAATAACCAGTAACTCCATATTGTCATTGCCCAGACAAGCCTTTAAAAATAAAGGCCGCTTTCAAATGAAAGCAGTGGAGAGTTCTGCTGATCACAGACCTGTTCTCCAGGGCATTGAACAAGAGTCCAGGAAAGGCACATCCAGAGCTTAATTGTGCGCATATCAGTCTTATTTTAAAATTAATAATGTCATCTCAAATGAATTCCGGACTATTATTTCCAGGACTGCTACTAAGGCTGCATTTTGACAGAGATGATTAATACAGAGTTTGGGAAAGCATGCTTCCAACCACTAGCAGTTTAAGGTGGAGCACTTCCAGCACTAGCGGAGATTCTCTAAAAATGATTATTCCCAAGACGCTATGCTCTCTTCACAATGTAAGGATTGTATTGGTCATTTAGAAATCAAAAATCTTAAAGAAGGCTCAGTATTATTTTGTATCAGCCACAGGTGAGCAGAACTTCCAGACAAAAAGCTGTGACAAAAGAAGAAAAAAAGAAGAGCTCATGCAGATAACATGGAGGAACTTGACCATCTTGAAAAAATGTTGTGCATTTGAAGCCAAACATCACCACTTCCCCAGTCTAGCTTTACGAGAATGTTGTAAAGCTAAACACAGATGCCATAAGTAATTTCTCTGATCCTGGTGTACCTGCTATAGTAACATCTGACAATTAGCTGGCATTCACTGAGAGGGATTACAACAATTCAAGCACTTTGCAGTACAGTGCCAGGCACGTTACACAATGCATCGTCCTCACCCCCCAAGTCCAGTCCCAGGCTGGTGGAAAACACCATCAACCTAATCACATACCTCCTGAAAAGAGAGCAAAGAGCCGAACACCAGCCTGCATTTAACTTTGCTTTGTTACCGGACAGCACTAGTAAACACGGCATTTTACCTTCTGACATTTTATGCAGAAGAAAGCCTTAAGAAAATGAATGATGAAATTGATAACTACAGGACTTCAGAATCACAGATGTGTGAAATACATATATAATTAATCTGAAACCCACTATGATTTCCAGGGAGATGGTTTTCATTAAATGAAATTTTTTATAATTTCAAAGCAATTTCAATAATAATTTCAGTCAAAATGTGAACAACAGCTCCCACAAAAATGCTGACAGTATTGCCAAAGCATTGTGAAATGCATTGGTTTTGTTAAGAAAGCAGCTGGGAAAAAAAATCAATAAATGAGAACTTTCATTGACACTGCCAGATGTCTTCCTCAGACAAACAGCAGATGACAACAAATACCAGCTCATACCCAGTGGGTTTTAGGGTTTTACCCTAAGCAGACAAGAATGACTTCTCTTATGTACAGAGCTCAGCTACTTGATATCTTTGGAGACAGGACAGATAAAAGAACTGATCACATACTTTAAGGGAATTTTCCCCATACAGAGTATCTGGGGACAAGCTCCCTGGGACAAGGTTATCTTTTGTTTTGTTTCCATGCAGTACTTTTCATTTTGTTTCCACGTAGTACTGGCACTAGTGAATCCATGACCAAGACTACAACACAGCCCTGCATGACAGTGTAGGTGAGAACGCATTTGAAGACCCGCCAAAGCTCCCCCTTCTGTACACAGTGTCCACATAGCCCCCACTGATTTGCGGAGTACCAATTTTCTCTCTAAAATTCCTCCTCCCCTTCCTGACGTGAGACTACTAATACATCTCCACTTCCACTGGTCACAACCTAACTGTCAGAGTGCCACAATCACATTGTGAATACCTGCATAAAACCATCAGATACAGTAAATGCCCCATCCTTCTCAACACTGCCGAGGTTTTGCTTACATCTCACCTTTACCAGATAACTCAGGCATCATGCCCTTTGGATCTGACACCACGGCCACCTGCACATATACACACCTGGCACGTGCAGTGGACAGAAATCCTGGGCTAAACTCCGATAGCCATTCCCAAACTAAGCAAACAGCTGGTAGCTCTCCAAGTCACGCTTCTACTTCAAGACCAGTAACAAGCATAGGGACTAAAACTCCAATCCTGAGTTGCAACCTGGCATCAAACGAGAATGAAATGAGAGGGAGCTAGGTGCTAAGCTTAGGGACCAGGAAAGAATCCACCTGCCACAGCACCACCTCACTATGTGAGGGATGAGCTGCTAGGGGCCTTCGTAAAACAAGTTTGTGTGGTCTTTGTCCATGCCTGAGCTGAACAGAGTCCAGAAAATCTGACTGTCTTGGAAATGAGAAAGAATTGAGAAGTGAATATAGATTCTCTTAGTCTTTCATCCTCTCCTGTAAAAAGACGCAAGGCACGAGCCACACCAATGCTGCTGAGTGTTTGATCTCACTGCAGTGTACCTATTAGCCTGCTTTCTGCCTACTGGCCTACAGATGCATCACTCAGGGCACCAACCATTTCAGCAAGAACTGATCCCGGCCCTACTCTCCCTTCCGTTGCACTGGCTGGCACTGGGAAAAGGAAGCACGCTGGAAAGGACTATATATTAGCCCTCCCATCAACGCCATGCGGGTAGCACATCGAGCCTGGGTTGACGTCTCATGGAAAGCAGGGGTCCTTTGTTTACACAGCAGCAACTGCAAAATACTTGCTGCATGCAGAGACGACAAAATAAGGGAAATGAAGCCAGTACCCATATGGTGCCTAGCAACTCCTACTTACAGGATTAGGCCTTAACACAGCAAGAGTAAACAGATCTAGAATGAGTGTTGCTTACAAAGACAAACAAACTCTACAGATTGAAGTGCGAGCAAGGCATCCTGCAACGCCTGCTAAAGAGGAAGCCTGGCTTCTCCAGCTCAGCTGAAGAAAGAATCCTGACCCTTTGCCTTCCTCCAGGTAAGGAAGCATCTCCACGGTGGCCCTACAGATGCCAAATAAATGCTTCATGTGTTTGTCCCTCCCTCTTTTCAGTGGGAACTGAATTGTATCCTAGCATGGTAGGGACCCTAAGCAGAAGGAAAAGAGATCTAGTGGGATAGATGGATGAGCAGAGATGTAATTCCAGAGGAAAAGCTGCTGTCATCCCATTAAAGATGAGGTTAAAGGTAGCAGCAATGAAGGAGTGGGAGATATTTCACTGGGGGAAATGGAGTGGCACCGAGCTTTGAAATTGCACTGCGTGAGAATATTAATAAAAAAGTTAATGACGCAATGTGCTTTTTGCTCCACATTAATTACACTTTTACATTCCAGTTTTTAATGCATTTTGCACTAGACTTTATTTTACATTCCAGGAAGGGGAAAATATAATTGCAGCTTTAATTTCTATAGCCAAACCCTGATAAGATCACAGCTGTGAAAATCTCATAAAAAGCTTTAAATTAAGTTAAAAAAACAGTTCTCTTCCCTCCTCCCCTGCTTCTCTTCCTGCATGAGGTACCATCAGCAGTGATGGTGAAAGCGTTGGCTCAAGGTAGCGTTGCTCCCTGGCACCGAAACCTTTCCTGAAGTCGGCACCAGTTACAAGGGCCCAGCCAATGCCAGCTACCACTGCAGGGGCTCCCCCGCCTCTTTGGGCCACCAGGGGCAACAGGGCCACTGCCAGCGACCCCCGGGTGCAGGCCCCAGCTGCTAAGTGCAGTAACACACAGTGCTGGTGGCCACCAAAGGTAGGGTGCCTGGACATGTCACTCAGTACTGAGAAGGGCCAGCACACTGCTGGGCCTACAGCCCGCAGCGCAGCTGAAGTGGCACGGCACATGCACAGTCCTTTAAGGGCACTGCACCAAGACACGCAGGTGTGTGTATGCTCAGAGCAGGCTGCTGGTGTCTTGTGTCTCCATTCCCCTACTAGGAAATTGCTGTAGTCAGAGATGAGTTGAGGCCTCACACCTGGACAAAACCCCCAGGGAACCAGGCCCCCCTCTGCTCCTCATACCAGCCCCCTACCACCTCAAAGAGCCAAGCAGCCCTGGCACTTCCTCTCTGCTGTTCATGCTGTGCGTCCTGCCCCATCACTTCAATCCCTGGGATAGACCCTCATCTCAGGAACTCCAGGACAAGCCACTGACTGTCACATTAGAAAAGGTTCTCTTTTGCAATGTCCTGCTAGTAGTGCTCAGTATGATAAAAGACAGGTCTGGTAGGGACAAGTGAGAGATCAGATAATCCACCCTCCTGCCCTTGAAAGGAGCACTTGTACAAGCACCTTCCTTGACACATGTTCCTGCACAGACCCAAATCACTCCTGCGGGACGCCTGTGACCTTGCTGAACCAACTGTCCTTGGACTCTGAGCAATTTCCCTCTATACTGTCCAAACTGGATATCCTTGATTTTTCTTCCCTAAATTCAAACCTGGCCCTCCAATTAGCCGTTCTCTGCATTTCTATCCACCATTGCCACCTATGCCTGTCCTTATAACTGTATTGGAGAGAAGAAATCTCATGCATGAGTGCTTCTGGAGTAAAAGGCAGTACTCAGAACATCTCACCGCAAAACCTCATGCAGACTGGACAACCACAGCTGAAGAAAGGCTCACGTTTCCATAAAGGTTTTGTTGAACCTCTTGAGCTCCTTCTCCAGGATAAGTTCCCAATTTACACCTCTGAACAAAACCAGAATCCATCACCCCCAGCTGTATTATTTTCCTTGGTTGTTCCCTACACAAGATAAGGAGAAGAATGTGTTTTCACAAGCGTGTGCGTGCGCTTGTGAGAGAGAAAAAAAATGGAGAGACTGAGAGAAAGGAAGAGAGAGAGGCTCTAAAACCTCATTTTCCTGGTAATTTACTCTTCTATTCAGTTGAGTCCTGCTGCTCGTAAGCCTATTCCTGTTACAATATTAGATATAAACAAGTAAACTGTGTAATGGATCACATTAAGCAGGCCCTGCATCTTGAGGCAGGATTTAATTTGCATGGCAGATTATCTTGTCTGCAGTAGGAGAGGCACCCTGGGGCACTGACTGCATTAATAGGATCTAGTCTCTTAAAATCCATTAAGTCAATTGAGTGGACCAGTCTATAATCTCATTTCAAATCCAGCGTGAAAATGCTTAAACACTAGCCCTGTGACACCGACAGTGGAGAAGTGACTAAAGGGACATTGGAGACCGCGCTGTGCCATATTGCCTGCCTGCTGGGAGCGGGGAAGGGAGGGGAAAGGGGTAGGGCTCGTTCCCTTTTAGCAAACTCCATTCAGAAAGATGCTGACAGCAGGCAGGAGGTGGGGAGGCAAGAGCTACGCAAGGGGAAAGACTGCAGAGCTCATCCCAAGTAATGACAACGGGTTGTTAAGCAATGTGAATTGGCTGATGAAGTTCTGGATACCTGGTTGTTGCCCAGGCAGTCAGAAATACTGGGCCGTGAAGGGGGAATGCCTTTACAGGGATGTTCTAGAATGATTCGCTAAGAATAGCAATTTTCAAATTGTACAGAAATCATGATGAGTCTGGGAAATGTGACGTGGCAATTAAAACATAGGACTAGAATATAAGATACATGGATGTAATTCCCAGCTTCCCCTCTGGTCATGTTTGTGCCTCAGTTTCTCTGTCCTTAAAATTAAGGTTATTGATCTCCCAAGACCAACAAATTAACAGAAGCATCTGTCCTCGCTCTTGACTGCCATCCATCGGCAACGTTCTTGACCTCGGGCAGACACATTTGAGGTGAGGTTATTCTTGGTCCAGCAGACCCAAGAAAAGTTTTCTCATTTAACCCCAATGGGAACAAAATTAGGTAAGGGCTTGGATCATCTCAAAAAGCCTGGCCACAAGCTCCCTGGTATAAGGACTGTTTCTGTTGTGGATAGGTGTTAAGATACTCAGCATAAGGGGTCTCTAGCCTGAGATCAGGGAACCCCGACGATGTTATGCTAACCGTACAAGCACATGACAAGTAGCAATAATAGTAGTAGAGAACAAAGCCAGATATATTAAAAGACAGACAGATAAAAACTCAAAAGCAATAAAAAAGACATAATGGCCTAACCTAAAAATTGAAATGGTAAGAAACCTCCAGGACCAGATGACATTTATGCAAACACTCTAAAGAAATCAAAGTATAAAGAAGTTACTAACAAAAAAATTCAATTCATCATCAAAAATAGCCACTCTCCCACCAGGCTGGAGGGGAGCCAACACTGCGCTTCTTTTAAAAGAGGTGCTAAGGGCAATCATGGGAATTATAGACCTCAGTGAGCCTTACGCCAGTACCAGGAAGAATAGCTGAGAAAATCATTAAAGACAGAGTTATAAAGCACCAGGCTAGGTGAGCATAATGTGGTAAAGCAGCAGCTCAGCTTCTCCAAGCTGACTTTCTGACCTGCTAGTGTTCCTCGGAAATGTCAGCTGCTCTGAAGAAGCAATGATAAGTAGGAGTCACCTAGCTATTAAGGATTTCACAAAACACATTCAAAAATTTTAGGGCTCCACTCCCTCTAACATGCATACGCCCCAAGGGTGGGATTTTACAGCATACCATTGATTTCAGAAGAAGAATTAAAGCAGTACCGAGTTCTTTTTAAGAACCCTGTTCTTCAAGCCGTGGCAACATCTCTAGCAGGGACCAAATTTAGGCACTAAAACCCACTAGAGCAGTCTCTCCCACAAAAGCCAAAGGTGAGCCACAGCACCCAGCTCTAGCAGGCTGTTACAGTGCCTGGCTCCTGGCGTGTGTGCTGTGTACCTGCAGATGACCGTAACAGGTATGTCCCCAATGCTGAAGCTGGCTGGGAGCAGGCTCCCAAGGGCAGGAGCAGCATTATTCCACAGCCTCCTACTGAGCCGTGGCAGACCACCACCCAGAGGCACTCCAAGCTGCCAGGAGCGAGGGCACCCCTGGAACTCACAGGACCCAAGATGTCACAGGCAACCTGATCTTGTTCTTAAGCTCCTGGCCAAAAGTGAGAACAGCACCTGCAAGGAACACCTGCTCCATACCCAATAAGTCACCCACTTCCAGACCCAGAGCCCTGCAGCATTGCCCTGTGCTGACGTGCCTCAAGTGTAGCTGCTCTACATGCTTCCACTTCTCCTTACCCCTTCCAGCTGGAGCTCTCCCCAGCTGCTGTGCCTGGCAGCTCTCACTGTCACGGGGTTTAGCACCAGTCCCTCCTCTGCCACCGCACAGCTTCTCCTTCCTAGCCCCTTAAATGCTGCCAGACCCCTGCCCAAGGCAATTATGCCACAGAAGCTTGAGGGACTGGTATTAATCCTTTGGTGACTACCAGTCACGAGCCCACTATATTCTCCATTTCAGGAAGCCTTTCAATTGATTGCTAGATGCTGTATATCAGAGCGATCACTATATACCCATCCTCTTTTTATTCCCTTCCTTAAATATTCACTTTGCAGGGAGACACACTCCCAGGAAAATGGATCTCTGGCTCGATGCAGTGCACCAGATCTCATACTCTGAGTGCCAGACTCGCGCACTGGAGCTTTCCCACATTTGGGCAGGCATAGCCCCACTCTTCATTCAGAGCTGATTACTCTGAGTGCCACCCTCCCCAAATGGAGGCAAGCATTCACACAGCAGTTTCTGCTCAAGATCAACATTTTCTCAGCAGTCCTCACCCAAATGGATGAGCATAACCTCCAGGGTCAGGAGGCATAATGGCAGTCACGCTCCTTTGAAACCTAAAATTGCACTAGGCAGTGCCACAGGACCCCTGATGGGGTAGATGCCCGCAGACAAACGTCCCCTCTGCAGACAAGTTGATATAAAAGAGGGGGGAACACTTTTGCCTGGGGTGAGCAACTGCTACATATCCTGGAGGAACAGCGAAGGAAGTTTTTTCAGCTCCTGGGGTTTTATTGCTGGTTTTTGGCCATTCCCTGCTGCCCCTAAAGCGGGCCTGTGGCTTAAAGACACAGCCAAGGCTGTCACTTTCCTTAAACGTATACCACCACACAAGTGAACTGCAACTTGCAGAGCAAACCGCATCATCCTGCTCACTCCCAGCCGTTTATGTGATGCCTTGAATCATCACAGATCAACACTATTATTTTTCTTTGAAGGAAAAAGAGCCATCAGCTGTTTGTAAACCACAGTATCATCTACCTCTCCCACACAAACCACAGATCAAAGGCCTCCCCTTTCCAAACCACAGAGAGGTCCCAGGGGCCTGAAGAAGCAGATGTCTAGCAGTTCACATTCTGCTAGATACACATACAGGACTGTACAGTACTACTGTACATAGTAAAGGGGGAAGCGTTGCCCCTAAGATAACCTAGGTGTGTATCTGAAACATGCAATGCTGTCCAGTCACTCACAGCCTCCTGTAGGGATGCGCAGGAGAAGCTGAGGAGAGCAGGCAAGGACTGTTGGACAGAGCTAGCAAAACACAGTCACAACATGGAGCAATAGCTTGTAAATGGAGTAAAAACAGCAGAGAAAGAATGACAAGTTTGCTTCCACGCCCTGAGAAGTCAGACCCAAATCATAGCAGGATACATGAGGAATCATTTCAACACCACACCTTCTGCTCTTCAGCTTCCATTTCACAATGAAGCAGATCATCTCTACTGAAAGAGTTGAGTGTGTACCCTTCCTGAAGCCTTCAGCATCTGCTTGAGTCTGACAAGGTCTCGAACCAGCAGTTCTGAGAAGTGCAGACTGCCTCATTCATCGCCCTGAGTCAGTCACTTGCCTCCAGATGACAAACTGCTAAATATCTTCACATAATTAGTTCACCGTTCCTTGAAGCAAGTAAGAATGTGATCTGAAGATTGTGCTAGGATGATGTTTATATAAGCTACTCAATGAGACAGTTTGTTTTGCTGAAAAGAGAGCTGGCAGTTTTGGGGGATGCCTCAACTTATCTTTCCCTCATCAAGAATGACTCAGATTCAACAGGCCCAGAGAGGCATCGGGACAGGTAACTAACAAGGACAAGGCATCAGGACAAGAAAACTATCAAGGTTCTTCAAGATGCAGACTGTGACCGGGTGGATGCTGTGGCCTTCTGCTGTGCTTCAGGGAAAGGCCTGTCTGTATTTGCTGGTGAGAAAGGTCACAAATTACACATAACTGAGGATGCAGGGGGAGCACGCAGTTTCAGGAGAGTAATATGAACGCTAAAGAGGTTTAAGAGGTTTCTGGGCTGAAGAAGTGAGGAACTGAACAAAGCAAATTGACCAGAGACCAGCTTTAAGTATGCACCTCCCAACAGAAGGAGCTTAAAGAACAGACACAAGAAGAATAAGCCTCTGAGAATAAGTCAAATATTACTGCAGCACTACCACTTTACCTAGGACTGGCAAGTAGGTTGTGGATGTGCAGTGAAGAGTGTGAGAACAGACAGTAGAATTTGGCAACACGATGGGAGCTTTATTTAAGGTGAAAAGAAAGATGGGTTTCCATGAGCCTCAGCAAGTCAGAGACGAGAGAGGAGCTTCCACCCAAGAACAAATTCATTAATTTTCCCTATCAAATGTGCTGAGCCAAGACATCCCCCCAGCTGGGAAAAAACTATGAGCTGCCATCTCCTGGAGCATCACTGTACACTGGGTTAGCTGCAGGCAATCACTAAAGCCTGACAGAGGCATATCTGCTGAAAATGAAGGACTAAGTGATCAGAAATCCAATCCTCTCCTTGGCAGCCCAGTGCACGGCAGAAAAACAGATGTGAAAGATGAAGTGTATGGGCCAGGCTCATCCCCAGGTAACTCCACAGAACTCAGACTTCTCAGAAATGGCTTTGGTCCAACACACCTGAGTCAGAAGCAGGCATGGTCTACAAACAACAACCTTTGGTTCAAACCCTGAATGGAGATCATCTAGAGCATCTTTTACCAAAATTAAACATGAAGATTATAAGTTTGCGGTAAGAAAATAAGGTAGTCAATGAGAAGGAGAAAGGAAAAGTGTTAGGGAAGGTCATTGCTTTGTAATGCTGACATCTTAGCACATACTAACGTATTTAACATACTCCCAAAGCAAAAGCTAGTAGCAATGAAACCTAAGGGCATCCTGCTCTAGACTAGAACATGCCCATCCGTGAGCACAGTCCCTCCTGTGCCTGTAATGTGCAAGTACATTCACCGAGAGATCCTGACACCAAGCTACGATGTGGGGAAGATGAAGGCAAACACTGGTGTGCAGCTGGTGAAAGAATCCCACTCATTCCTTCTCCTAGGTGCTGTGTCTGCCTTCCTGTTCTATGGTGTCTGTAATGTGCATGTAAATCTGAAACCTTCCCTCCTCCCTAAGCACAGACGTGCTAGTCCCAGATTCCCAGGAAGAGGATTTTCAACATGTGGCGAGGCAGCACTTGAAGGTGGTTAAGCTGTTTATCTTCTCAGAGCTGCAGTAATTTCCCAGCTGATTTCTGAACTCCAGAAGAAAGGACAAGGATCGAGGGGAGGAGGGGAAGCAGAGGAAACGATGACTTCATCATTCAACAAGAGTTTGTGAGAAAGAAGGTTATACTGGGGGACCACCAAATGCGACGTCTTTCATTGCCCCACCTCCCGCAATGCCAAGGTGCAGTGTTACCTCTCCTCCCACCCCCCATTTCAGCTATCCCCAAAGCATTTCTGAGCTCACCACATAATGCAGGTTTTCATGGTGTGCCTGCTTATCAGGGCCCTGAACTATGTGAGACATGCATGCAGACAATGGGCCTGTCTCTGGGCCGCAGGGAGCTCTGAAGGGATCCCTTTCAGCGCTCACAGATTGCTCTGTGTTCCCTTAATTGACAGACCCGGCCAAGGCTGACAGCAGTGGCGTGCAGCTGCTGCGGGCTGCCCTGTCTCAGGTAGGCCACCTTTCAGCAGGGAAATTGCTTTTGATTGGCTTTATTGCAGGTAGCTTCTCCTGTTCAGCTGGCAAAAGCCTCCTGTATTGTAATGGCTGACAGTTTAGGACCAAAGTCCCTTTTTCCCAGAAGCTTCCCTCTTCTCTTCATTTCCAAAGCCACTCAGACCTAACAAAGCCACCTAGGAGAGGACTGCACCTTAAGCACAAAGAACAAGTTTCCTTGGTCAGAACTGCTAAGAAGCTGGGATTTTCTGGAACCCAGTTTCTTTTCCTTCTCAAACCTCCAAGATTTGGCCAAGACCTGCAAAAACTAAGATCACAAGGCAAGAACAACAAAGGATCTGACAAGCACTAACAAGACGTTCCTGGTTTAATGCTTGTTGTGGAGCTTTGGTGTGAGGAGCTAGGCTGGGGCCCCCGAGCAGGCCTGCAGGAGGTGTGCCCTACCTTCGGCTGGATGTTAAATTCTACTCGGGCTACTTTCAGCCTCAGGTACCCATGGCACCCATTATTCATGAAAAGTCTTCAGCTGTGCAAATTGGCATTTTCTTGTGGGGGGAAAAGAAGGAGGGTGGTGAGACTGGCACGCTCATTTTTAATTTGGTAGCCTGAATCTGACCATCCTGTCTCTTCCTCTACTTTCTGGTGTGTTAGATGAGGCTGTACATGCTAAGATGTCACACATTTATGTAAGGGCTACCAATGCAGTTCCTAGTGCTTTTCTGCATTCAAGATATCCCATTTCTGAAAACTGAATAAGGCTTCAGATTTATCAGCGGAGAGTGCAAAAGTCACGCCCAAGGCCTTCATAGCCTTTTCTTTTCAAAAGTTTTGTTGACCTTAAGATTTTTTCCCTTACATCTGCACTTGGCCTTTCCACTGCATTTTAATATAGCCCTTCTGCCAGGCTTTGCTTAACAACATACAGAACCAGGATCAATTTTTAGAGGTCATTAATAAAGACCATTTTCAGAACCCACTCAGAAACCTGGGAAAATTAAACTAAACTGCTTGGGCACTCAATGAGCTATGCTTCTCCACAAATGATGACTCAAATGACCTAACCAACCAGTTCTTCAATGAGGGGAGAAGAACAAGAGAAACAGGAAGAAAAACATGAAATTAAATAATTACAACTGCATCTTTCCCAAAGAGCTGCAAGAAGAATGTGAAGCTCTCCTGTATGATCTCCTGGTGTAGGAACAGCTAGGGCAGCGAGTTGTAAGGCACAACCTAGCGTGCCCACGCCAGGCCCCAGGACTCCGTCCTCTGCCCTGCCAGATAGCAAGGTGGCACCAGGGCACCTCCAGGGCACATTGCCATATGGCCACCACAGCCCATGGCTCCCCTCATTCCTCCCTCCCTAGCCAGCCCTGTTAGCCAGAGCCCCACCAGGCATTTTCTGCCCAGCCGCTGCTCTTCCCACCAGTTACTCTCACTTGGTAGTTCCGAATTTGTGTAACAGCCACCCTCTTACAGGCACACCACAACGTATGCTCCACGAATTGTCTATACTGACTGATAAAGACTTAAAATAGCCTCTTTCCTAAAACATAAAGCTTTGGCATCTCAGGGCTGTAAGCTAGGGTATCCACTTTCACAAGAGGTATTCAGGTACAATGAATTTGTCCAGATTCATACACGATGTTGTAACCACATAATTTCCCCAGCATTAAGACAGCATCTTTTTTTTTTTTTTTAAACGGAAACAAGGCATATATAACAAAACATACGAAAATGAATTAAAGCTGTGCATCCCTTCCACAGAGCTTCCTCAGCCTCTACCAGATGACAAATGCTTCCATCTCCTTCCAGGAGACACTTCTTCTCTTGAGGTCTCAAGCTGCTAGAAATGAGATCCCAGATGTCCTGCCCATTCAGGAGATGGAAAGAGCATCAGAGGAAAGCACAGATGCTGCTGCCCTAGACACCATGCTAGTGAGTCATTCCTCACTTTACCCAGCTGTGCCACCTCCACTGAAGCCTCTAGAAACGGCCAGCACAGATGAGGACTGAAGGGACCGACATCCATTATCACACAATGCATCAGATAGGCATTGTCCTTGCCATGTCCGGGTTACAGCCTAGACACCAAAGCAAAAGGGAAGCTAGTTATGCAGTCAAAGCACTGGACTAGGAATTGGAGAATCTGCCCTCAGTTTTAGCAAAGTAAGATGCTCTAAATTGTTTTCAAAAGTCCCAGACATTTCCCTGAAAAGTATTAAGTACATTTGCTACAGCACTTAAGATTTCTGGTGCTACTTCTCAGCTGTGTGGGGCATTTTAAAATAGCATTTAAATACTTTCCTTTAAGTACTATCAATACAGAGAGAACGGGAATTTCTAGCATAAAGTCTACACATTAAACTAACCAGAGTTACGTGAAACATCATCACGAGTTGCTCCTATAGCTACTACCTATCAACTCCTACAGCTAAAGCATCTGGGCATATTCTATGCGACTAGAGTCAAATCATCCTCCCTTTTCTGGGTACATCTCTGCATGATGTATTGCTTCTTACCATTTGTTGTTTTATGTTGGTTTGTACTTTCCTTTGCTTAATGTTATCTGGAGCGGTTACTTGAAGAGAAGGGGATGCGATGTCACAGGGAGGATATTTTTCCCCACAAAAGAATGTCTTATTCGATTTCCTGAAGATGCTCAGAAATCAGGTACATCTGCTCTCTGACATCCGATCTCCTTTCCAAGGAAAGATCTGCTGCATCTCACCTCTAGCACATTCTGTCCTTCTAAGATGCAATGCAGTAATTGCCAGATTTTCATCCAGCCTTTAAGGTACCTAAGGCATAATTCATAGGAACAAACCACTGTGGTTGAAATCTTCTTGTCTGAAGACAGCATCAGTCAGATTGTGCACATGTACACCAACAGGACATGCTACAGGCTTGATCACAAACAGTAGAAGCACAGGGAAAATGGCACAAGCCCAATGCTGGATATCTCCTAACCTCCAGGGAACTCATCTCTGCATGCTACCTGGCACAGAAGAAAGCAGAATTTCTGCTGGGCATAAACTGCTGGATCCAATACTCGTTTTTGTTAGGTACATGCCACATTTCCAGAACTCAGATTTTTGCTGGGTGGGCTGAAATGCTGTGTGCCAGCACAGACAAGGCAGGCACACGTGCACTGTCATAGACAACATTATCCTGATACTTACCTAACACGGTCCCTTTGGCAATCACAAGCTCACATTGTGATTTATAACCCAGTGATCTTTCCCAGGGCTTATACCACTCGTTCAATATGGAGATTAGCACATGCTGCCAGGTCCAGCAAGGACCCTTTCTCTAGGGCTACTGGGACAAACTAAAGTGGTCACAAAAGCACTGAGAAAGACGCGACAGTGGCACTAACTCCCATTGAAGGGGGATCGATCTACAATGCTTTTTTCCCATGTGAAAGCACTTCACTGGGAAAGTCTCCAAGCCAAAGAGGAGAGGCCCAGAGGGAGGAAAGAGCAAGAGGCCCCTAGGACAGCCAGGGAAAGATGCTTCTGACTCTGCTAGGTGACACCTGGATAAATAGCAAATGCTTATTTCCTGATGCTTCCTGGGCTAGGGAGGTGAGTGACCACTAAGGATCTGAAAGGACTCCACTCCAGGTGGAGCCCACTCACACATTTCAAGCACCTGTGCTCACAGCTTGATGCAGGGCTGTGCTAAGCTTTCGGTGCTGGCTAGTCAAGGTGAGGACAGGAGCCCAAGAACACAGCTCATGGGGCAGAGGCTCTGCGGCTCTCCCAGCCCCCAGGGGCAGAGAAGGGGGAGTGCTGCTAAGGACGGGAGTACCGGTGGTGGCAGGGAAGGGAGATGCTCCAGGGCTACCTGTAATGACTGCTGTGGGGCCAAGCGCCCAACCCTGGGCTCTCAAGCAACCCTCGGAGGGTAACATCAGTCATTTCCACCAGTGGGGGAGGCACAGAAGGGAACGAGGAGGGTAGCTCAGCTGCAGCAAGGCCACACAAAGTTGGTCTGTTCGGCTGCCTTTGTGGCACTGTTGTATTTATTGAAGGCAGCAGCAGTTTGTTCTGTCCTTTCAGTTACTGTACGGGACCCGATCGGGGTGCAGATGGGACTACAAAGCAGCCCTTGTTGTCAGTAATGTGACTCACATGTCAGGCTCTTATTTGCTGTCAGTGGCTTTATTAAGGTCTACAGTTTCAGACCCTAGACCCTTGCCTATTGTATCCCCTGGCCCCAGAGATTCTCTTAGGGAGCGCTCACAATTACCAACTCTCTCACAAGAGCACACAAACACACTGAGCTGGCATAGCAACTGTGCACTCAGGGGTGATGCCCAGGCTAAGGACAGGCTGGGGCGCTTCCCATCTCTAGAGTTAACACACGGACAGACACGGACAGGACAGCGTGGGGGCCATTGCTGGAACAGGACCTTACCACTAAGACCACCTGGTAGTGCACGCATTCTTTCACGCTCATCTCCTCCCATGTTCTGCACTTACGGACACGCCAACACTCACACTCATACCCGCACGTGTGCTCACTGCTGTGTTCTCACCCACAGCTACATACACCCACCTACACATACTTGCCTCTCACACACAGCCTACGCCTGCGTGCTGGCACCAGCGGCCCCCCATACTCAGCCGCACCAGCAGGTGCTCAGGCTCTGCCCACCTCACTCTCACACGCGGCTACACGCAGCTCGCAGCCTGTAGCACCATGCCAACGCACACATTTTCACACTCAGCGGGCATTGATGGACCTGCACGGTTACTGGTACACACAGAGGAGTATTCCCAAAAGGCACTCACATTCCTTCACTTGTGATTGCTACGTTAGAACAAAATTCCCATTTCAGACACTTAGCTGAAGTTAAAGACTGCTTCCTAAGAAAATTTTAGTGTAAAAGGCTCAGGCTCCGAGTTCTCCTTGAAGGGCAACACCTCTGACATCACCAGATAGTCAGGCTGCTGAGAGCAGAACCCTCACCTCTGGAGATGAAATTCCCTCCCCTTCACCAAAGGGACCTCTCTCTACCTTAACATGGAGAGCCATAGACCTGTGACCAGCCACGTTGCAGTGCACCAAGGCCTCCTGCATCAGACATCCACAGGAGAAGCCAGGAAACATGTTATATAGAGTAATAAAAGCTGCTTGAATAAGAATGGAGAAAACAGACAGAAGCAGCAGCAGTCAGGAAAAGATGTTGCCTAAAAAAAAAAAAAGAGAAAAAAACCAACAGAATTCACAAGAGCTCAAGGAGAATGCAAACGCTCAAAAACAAGAGGAAGACTGGCTGAGACACAGGGGGATGGCAATGGGAGTCCTTCCCTTGACTTCTGTATTGCACTGGACATGGTCACACAAGCTGGTTTTGTTCAAAAGTCTCTTCACCAACAGCAATTAAAACCACACACATGCACGTACTGTGCATCCCAAGTCAGAAAAGTTCTATAAGCCTATACTTATTTTAATTTCTGTTCAAGAAGAGAGTGTATGCACATATTTCCCATTAATACCAAGCTGACTTCAGTGAGAATCAAGTCCACAATTTCCTGCACAAACTCCCAGCGATGCAAGGCCATATAACTCCCACATTACGTAAAGGCCACGAGATAAATACATTTTTGTCCCGGTCATGGAACAGTCCTTCTAAGGCCTGTTCAAGTGACTTGAACATCATACCAGCCTCCATTCTACAGAAGTCTCCATTCCACATAACCATGACAAAACTTGGGGGCTCTGATCCGCAGTAGCAAACCTGGCCATCTGGGGGCTTTACAGACCTTGGACACCACACTAGGACTGTGATGCTGGAGCACTGGATTCTTCACACTCCAGCACAAGCCATGTTAGCCAGCCACTTAAGTAGCTCTGACTGATTCACTAGCTTTGGTATTTTTTATTGCCTCCTGTTAAATATCTGTTGTTTCCACGTTGGTGCGCACTGATATATACCTGTTTACATTCTACCAACAGAAAGGTGAATGTCAATGATTGGGGGTGACAGAAGTGCTTTAGATGTCAAAGAAAGCTGTCATTTTGAAGTTGTCCACTGATACTGTAGTTATCATTATTGCTGCAACTTTAATCTCGTAAAATAAATCCTTTTACTGCAGGATTCACATAGGATATTTCAACCCCAAATACTCTATATTTACAACTTCACAAATAGAAATGAAGAAAACAAGAAAAATAACAGTTAGATGTAAAGCTTCTGGCACAGATTTATTCCCACATTTCATGCATCTAAGCAATTACTCTGAAATCATGCTAAACACATGAAAAAATCTCTGTAAAACTAGAGCCAATAAATATATACATACCAGGGACCTGATGTTTCAGAAAAGTTCAATTTCTTAAAGCATTTAAGACAATTTCTAAACACGATAAATCTTGTTCTAAAAATAAACCTTAAAAATATAAAGAAAACAGAACTGTATCAAAAGACAAGAAAAGCCACCTTCGAGTCCTAGAAGCCCATCTATTTGCTATCTAATATCAGATTGAGTGAAGCGCACAGATAGCACTAATATAAAAAACAAGGATACATTAAATCATCAAGCTGCACCAATATGTATATGTGCATTTATTTGATCTCATTCTGACAATAAAAAGGTTGATGCTCGTTTCTTTCTGGAATTGTATATGCTTCAGAATAACCTTACTTTTAGTCACAGGGCATGCTGAAGGGAAGTGGGTCTGAACTGGCAGGGCCAGCTCTGTATTTGTGGCAGCGTAAGAAGAAAGCTTGGTAATGTTTTAAAAATGAGATCAAGGCTGGTGGTAGGTGTAGACTATCGACTAAAACAATACAGACATACAATTGTACTATTGCACAGTTTCTGTAGGAGAATCCCAAACTGCTTTGCAAATCATTATTTTTCTGCTACTGCTTTGTGTGATGGCAAACCCCAGTGGACTTGGTAAGAAACCAGTGCCTCCCTGAGCTGGCCAAAACAAACATCTCATCTCCCCTACACTCCACAGCCTCTCTGGAAATTATAATCTGAGCATCCTGAAGATGTGTTTGAAAGTTGGTATATTAAAACACCTTTGGATGCTGGATGTTTATTTGCTTACTAGTATGTTTTTTTTTCTTCCTCTGTGAATAGTTTGATCACAAACTTCTGTGTAAGAGCTTTTTAAGATCACTTTGACCCTGCTTAGTTGACTTTAGTAGTAGTCTGGCTGCGGTTTCAACCTCTTTACTGTACAGATCATATTCAGGTCATAGCAAGTTATAAGGGCAGCTAAAAACAGAGTCTAAAGGCAGGGCCTTTAGACAATCCCAGACAGACAACTAAGCAGTCCATGCAGCTACTAATCTTTATAGCCATCTCCTGCCTGGCCTGGAAACCTTCCCGTGCCCTGCTTCTCTGTTTTCAGCAGCTATTCAAGCAAAACGTTGAGAGTTTACACCATGAACTTGGAAATGAGGGCCCTACAGTTGGTTCCTGAATGCTGTTTCACTTGGTAATCTTTGTCTTTGCTTCCCTCTCTACAAGAGGATTTGCTTACCTCCAAGAGCATTAGCCACACGTGCTACGTATTTATTACATATTAAAGATCAGGTCCCACAGGTCTGATGCAGTTTAGACTCAAGCAAAATTCCCAGTGTCAGAGAACACTCCAGACTGTGGCCTGTTCCCCAGAATCACAGCCAAATTATTATTCCAGAGATTCAGGCTGCTATTTGATTTCTTATATCTCCACTATCATCATGTAAGCAGACCAGAGCAGCAAAATCCAGATGTTGATGTAAACCACAGCCCCCTGGGGTAACTAACTGTCTGACTGTCTCTGGAGGTAGCTGGACAACACGTGAACGGCCACCAGCCTGCGACCGAAAAGCTCCCTCCTCCAGCTCACAGGTTAGAAGATCCACCGCTGAACCCTGGCACCTGACAACACACGCTCGGTAAGGCATTGTGTCAGCTGTATTAAACAGGGGTTGTGGTAGAGCACAGAGCTGCAGGGTATTGGAGTGCCTGGGAAAATGCAACAGCGTTTCCGCTAATTCAGGCACATGGCCCAGTCCCGGAGATATTTCGCCTTAAGGGGTTTTATCTACTGACATAGCTTAGGACTGTGCTGGCTCTCCCTTCAACTTTCTGTTTGCTGGCCATGCTTGCTAGATAAATAGCTATACTCATACAGAAAAACCTGCGCTAATAAAAACTTAGCCAGAAATCTGCTGCCAACAAGCAAAATATCCTATATTTCACTGCTCTGCCATGGGAGAGTCATATCTCACTGAACAAATATTCATTCCCAAGCACTGTGCTAATGCATAAGAGTCTCCAACACATCTTGGAAAACTGACTGAAAAACAAGGCACTCCGAGCTTCAGATTCTCTTTGCTTTGTTTTGCCGCTCCTTTTGCACTTGAAGACAAGAGGATTTAGGTTTTCCCATGTGCTTTTGTTCTTCAACACTTTCCTCTCTCAAAACAAGTCAAATGGAGCAGTGCTTAGGTCTGATTTTTTTTTTTTTTTTACCAAGTTCAATCAGAAGCAAAGGCACTGGTTTCCCTGGTGTCAGTTACAATCACCTGATCAGGTCACAATCTTTTGTCTTAGATTGCTAGAGCTTTGAAGCAAGAAATCATCTTTTGTTTGTTCTGCATTCATATGTTTCCTAGCACAGTGATGCCTTCACAGCTAATACGGGTCCTTGGCACTCCAACAGTACCAACAATAAATGCTAGATAGTGAGGCTTGCGCAGCACCAAACGTGGCGGGGGTGTTTCCTGATTATGTCAGCAAATTCGGAAGTGGGCTATCTGTCCCCAGGTCACACGTGGGCTCAAGGCTATCTGGCTCTCTGTGACTGCAAGGCCCTTATGCGCAAGGAGCTCCTCCAATATAAATGAATACTTGCAAGCCAGTCAGCTTCTGGGTTGCCAAGAACCAAGAGGCCACCTCTGGCAAGTAAATAGCAAAGCCATGTCCTTGTAGGATGTTTATAGCTTAGGGCAAGCAAAGATTTTTCTCATTAGAATGACTAAGCTGCGATGCAAACGTGCATACAGTCCTCCTAAGATGCCTTTCCGATTTATACCAAATACGGAGTTCTCTGCTTACTCATTAAAACTGTCACACACTGCTGATGTGAACCCTTAAGCAAATTCCACCTTGTTGGTCAGCACAAGCTACCTTTCTTGAGGATAGTTGACCAGTATTTACTGACGGCAGCCATACAACTGCATTTGTACTCATAACTGAGGACCACTGTGTGCTTTGAGATCCTTCAGACGTGACGTACACTACAATGGTAATGATTATTGTTATATGACAGATAGCATTTCAGAAAGACACTGACCCAAATGTGGTTTCTTATAAAGCACGCAGCCCTGTACAAGGCTTCAGTACCTGGAGAGACCAGAAACATGGTTCCTCTGGAACTAGTCCTCGCCTTCCCTTTCTCCCAGCTTGTGTATGCATTTGGCATTTATATATTTGATTCCAGCTTCTGTAGCTATATGCATATAACAAATAGCAGGATAGACCTGATCTTGGATACATCTGAAGTAACATTGAGAACACCATTGGTAGGGTTCTCATGATTCAGTTTTTCTAGCTGGAGTTGATGATAAAAAAAAAAAAAACACCTCAAGTTCTCTTCCAGTCCCAAACAACCCCACCAAGAAACACGTTTCACATCAACAAACGCTAATGGAAAATGTTCCCCACTGCTCACATGAAACTGTTATGCAGATGAAACATGTTTCCTGCTAATAACGACAAGTTACCTGTGGTTAAAACAGCAGCTAATCAGCTTTACTCACCATTAACGTGAAATGAACATGATGCTAAGACTACAAAACATTGGAAGAAAACAGCCATGGTGGTGAGTTGGCTACACCAAGCGAGTGGTCCTCATCACGTTCTCTAAGCACTGCATAAACACAAGTCCTTGAAGACTGCTTTGTTACAGTAAGGTGTTGCTGGATTTAATCAGTGGAAGATGCTTATTCATAGTCAGGCTGGAAAAGAGTTATCTGCAGCTTTCACTTTCTCTTCAACTTAATGTGCATGTTCACAAATTTCACCTTGCAGTGACACCAGCCCTCACAGGCCGGCACTATCCAGAACGCACTGGTGACCAACAGCCTCCTCACTTGAGCCCTGCTCGAAAACACTCACCCGTGCCTGCTTGAAAACAAAGCTGAGGGCTTTTCACTCCCCAGACGTGTACAAGCAAATTAATGTCCGGCTCAGTTTCCTTGTCCAGCATTTTGGTCCAAACCAGATGATTACGAGTATCACATGCATCGGGTGCCATTTTGTCAAGACAGACAACATTTAATCACACAGTAAGAGACATCTGCAAATCTACTGCTCTATCTTAACTCTAGCAGCTCAAGTTTCTTGCCACAGCAGTTCATCTCACAGAAGTAATTAGCAGCACTGGGACAGTTCATGATCAGACATGCCAATGCCAGCACATTTGATATCAAATCAAAAAAAATAAAAAATCAAAGACTTGCAATCATTCCTTCATTATCTCCAGCACCATGATTCCCACCATGTTCTCCAGATGTTATTCCCACGTGCTAACTTGTGCTCTCTGGCCAGCATAAAGCACACACCAGCCTAGAGAAAGCCCAGAGATACAGGCAACAGCCTATATGTGTTACTCTGCAAGGCTCTATGTGCACTCAGGTATAATAAAAAAAATAAATCAGAAGGATCCCTTAGCCCCTGTAGAAAAGCAGCATTCGGCTCTTTCTACCATAAAGGTCTTCATATACCAGACCATACCCCATCAGCTGGTACAAAACAGCATAGCTCCCCTTGAATTCAAAGAAATTACGTTGTTTATACACCACTCAAGGGCTGAGATCAGTTATATTTGGAACACTGATTTTTCAGGTCTCTGTAGCCAAATCACCAAACATATTTTATTTTTAGATTATCCATGCCAGAGACACTCAGACAGCTCGGGCTAAGCACAATCTTATCTCAGGTGCAGGGCTCTCCCTTGACAATGCAAACACAGCATTCGGTGTCAGTAGACTCAAATGTCTTCTTAATTTTGCTTCTTAACTTTGAAGCAAGAGAAAATGTTCGGTCTGCAGTGAAGGCTGGGATTTTGGTTAGGAACAGGATTAAAAAAGATGTGGACAGAGCGTTGGATATTTGCTGAATTCTGCAAGATAAGATACAGTTAGTACAAGTAGACTCACACTGTCTGGTAGCAATGAGAATATAGTGTATAATGATGGTGCGTTTGGGATTTGAGTTAAAATTAGGATCTGAAGAGCCAGATTTATTACTGCCCTCTGTCAGACCTGTAGAGGAAAGCCAAGCTCTGATACGAGTAGATGAGAATGCCAAATTCTGGGTTTCTAACCTACGGTTAAAAGTAGGAATAGGGTTAAGGACGGAGTCTGGAACAAGAGAGATTAGAGGGGAAAATTAATTGTCCAAATCTTCAAGACTCACAAAACTGGATGAAAGTTGGTGTCACTACAGTCAAATATTTATTCTTAATTTTCCACTGATGGTAAGTGTCTGGGCAGAGGTCAAGGCAGGGTTAGGATTACAATTAGGCTCCAGCTTAGCATTCCAGAAATGAGGCTCTGCTAAACAATTTTTGTTGCTCAATTCTGCCAAACCTGCTCAGGGATAAGTAGATTAAAATGTATCATTTTTAATTGTCAGACAGAATGGGGTTACTGAGCCATGATCAACACTGGAGCTGGAATGGCATCATTGCTTGAGGTAAGATAAGTGGTAAAATCAGTATCAGCATATTTAAACATCTTCTGATTAACTTTTGGACATAACTAAATTCCTAGGCCACCAGCCATGCCAGGAATAAAGTTAAGACTAAAACTAAGATTTAGCATCCAGTTCTGCACAGCCATGCTTCCTGATGATTTCTGTCCAGCCCGCAGTAGGATTGCAGCCTGCCTCAGTGGATTCAAACTTATCAGAGTTAATGTTCAGCAATAACAGGTTCTTTAGCCATAAACAATACTGTGAGTAGCTCTCATCAGGGGCTTGGGACAGGAGGCTCTGCCTTGTCTCACCTCCACTGCAGAACTTTCCCAGACCGTCAGGGATCAGAGAGAAGGCTGACAGAGTCAAACACTGCATTTAATTTCTGGGCAGCCCTGCGTTCCTGTGTTAAAATGATCAGTAAGGTTATAGCTTGGCTTGGCCTCAGGTTGGGAGGGCTTTGTGCTTATTTTTGCCTGGTCCTTGGAGGAAAACTGAAGGCAGAAGGTTTAAAGGCACTGAGTTCAGTTACTAGGATGCCCTGGATACCGGGGCTTTGAACAACCCTAGGGTTAGAAATGGCATTAGGGTTTGGATGCCATGCATAGTCAGGTTTATCGTACATGCTCCTAGATTAGTCACGTAAGTGAGGAGCTACCATCAGTAAATTCATGCACCGCATCCCTGAATTTCAGACACAACTGGATTCTCGCACTGTGACTGATGCTAAGAAGCATGGGTTGGTGTTAGGGATGGGTTAGGGGAGGGAGGCTTAGCAGGGAATTCTGCCAGCCACATAAAGATTAGATGAGAGCCAACAGCAGCAGACCCAAGTGGGCTCTGCTGAATGGTCAGGCAGCCCCTGCTACCTCACCTGCCAGACACCTGCTTGGGAAGTGCAGGACTTCAGACTAAAGTTTGCAAAACAAGCCTCGCAACAGGAGCCCCAGTGGCATACCGCTCCAGCACGTTCGGCCTGAAGAAGTAAAACTGAGTAGTGATATCACCACATTTGAACATCTAAGCTTAACTTCCAGGCCTAGCATGCTATCAACAACACTACGGTAGGATGCATGAGGATTACTGTTTGGGATGGGGTGCTCAGCAGCACATGGGGAATTGCTAAATTCTGCCTCATCTCCAGAGACGATTTCACAGAAGGATGTGGAAAACTGCCCCCAAAGGAAAAAAAAAAAATTGAACAACTGTGTTTTGCTGTCCCCAGAGTAAATATGGCACTCTGGCCAATCATTTTGTATTTGCCAAAATTTCTATCGTTTTCTTTGGAGATACATTTCTGTTTATTCATTTCATCTGTCTCAGGAATCATAAAAACAGCCTAGGATGGAAAAACACTCGTGCAACTCTGCATTGTCCTCTCTGGTGTGTAGCTGCTGTCCTTCACACTTTATGAAGGTCTTGTGAAGGTTTCACCCATTTCACTGTGACGAGGACAGATCTACGCGGGGATCAATACAGCCTGCCTCACCGGTAGCTCAGCCCTTGTCTCTTGTTGAGCCGCCTATCTCATTCTTATCTCACCTCCTAAGCTCGGTTTGGGGAGAGGCGTTCCCTCCTCGGCGACTTGACAGCGGCGTGCTCTGTACCAGGGCATCGCCACCCGCTCTGGGCTTGGGGCCGAGCCCACCGGGCACCCCACACAGCCCAGCGGCCCCCAGCCCCCGGTGCCCGCCGCAAAAGGCAGCCTGCGGCGCCCCCTGCCGCCCCCGGCGCCCCCTGGCCGGGGAGGGAACGGAGCCCGGGGCTGTGCGCATCCTCCTCCCTCCCTCCTCCTGCTTCCCGGAGTGCTAAAATAGCAAGTTTGCATGCAAAAACCCACCTGGCCCTATTTCACCAGATGCGCATTCATTGCTATTCCTCTTCATTCTTCACAGAACATGTTATAATCTTTGATCATCATTTGTTTAAATTGTATAAGTAATCTGCCCGGTTTTAATAGGATTTTTCTATGAATCGGCAACAAACCATGAAATGTGATATTTTCACCATGACCGACCCAGGAAATTAGTCAACTTTGTCCTTGATTTACATGGGGCCTGGCCAACTTCTCACACACCACAGTGGCGAGAGCTCCCTTCCCACTCCCTCTACATTTCCATTCTTTCTTTATTTCCTTCCTCTCTCTAAGCAACAGATGCCCAGGCTTGCAACCCACTAACAGACCCTGAATTCAGCAATGCCCTTATGAGTGCTGAAGTAGCCCCGAATTAATGAGCAAAGCCCCAAAAATGAGACTGGAGTTGGTCTCCAGATGTGCGTTATGTTTAATAATAATAGTAACCACTTGGGAGATCTTTCCATCTTTCTGATCCTTTTGAGGGGAATGGAATCATTTCTTGAAGTTTTACACAGCAAGCACAAGAACAGCAAGCTTACAGCAAGCTTCCACAAAAGAAAGGGAAGATCCTAACACAAAGGTTCCTTCCAGAAGCTAAGGATTAAAGGGAAAAAAAAAAAAAACTGCTGTGGAAGTCAAAATGCTCAGAATTGAAGACATTGAGCCATTTCTGGGGTAGATACAAATAAGAGCCACGTGAGTCAATCCTTCTGTCCATCCATCCACCCAAGCGTTTTGCTTTCTTTTAAATAACATTCAATTTCTTTCCTAGCCTATAATGAAAACCACTCATTTCATCATAATTTGAGTTCATGGGCTTTTTTCACCTAGCTGCTCGGCTGTGTGTACGTGTGAGCTGTGACAGACAGCGAAGCAGCAAGGCAGCAGTTAGACACTGAGGCTGTGACACATAAACGCCCGATGTGGTTCCTTGCTGGCTGAGAAGCTCCTCAGCTCAGGCCCACGAGCTCAGTGCTCCCCGTAATGATGGATTTACTGTCCGTGCTGTGTTGCTCTGCAGGAAGCCACAGCCGTATGGAGAAAGGTGTTCTGCCAGATGCTCAAGTCTCATGAGTGACTCCCCAAAAACATAAAGATGCAGCGGTGGAAGCCAGCATGGACAGGCACAGCAGGGCCTGCAGAAGCATACCGCTAGCTATTTAACAAGTGGGAGAAAGAAGAAAGCTGCCCAGCTACTGCCCTGGGCAGCCACCAGACAGTACATCCATGCCAGGAATGCAGTGGACACAGTGCCACCACCACCACCTACTTCAGGTTAAAACCTCTTGCAGACAGCGGCTGTTTCTCACTGTGGGCACGTTTGTTGCACAACAAGGTAAGGGCCTGCCACCAGCTGTCTCCTGGGGCACTTCTCCTTTCCCTGAAGCACTACCACTTTTGGCTCACCCAGCAAAGCCATCCCACTTCCCATCACAGCTGAGCACCAGCAGAGTGCTGCCTTTCCTTCCCATGCTGGCCCCAGCTCCTCGGGCAGCCAGACCGTGCCCTGGAGGCTTTCACACCGACTTCCTAATCAAGGACCCCGGGGACTCCCTTCCCCCACACCCCATGCTCTCCCCAGTACGCCACCCTGCTCTGCTCCCCGGCCTGTGAACAGCCCCTAAGGTTAGGTTTTATATTTCTTACCCACTGGCCCCTCCACTCCCACCAAGTCAAACTTCAACTAAACAAAAAAGAAAACAGAGGGAGAGAAAGGAAGAAAGAAAGGCCCCAAGAGGCTCCCGGCCGTTCCAATCAGGTCACTGTTTCCATACCAATTAGGACAGATGCAAAGCACATTATTAAAAATAGGTCTGCGGACCCATCTATGTTGATTATTGTCCTCCGTTTCCGTCCCCAGCCAACTCCGTTAATTAATAAAGAAACTGCCAGGGAAGGAGGGGGAGAAAGGGTGGCAGGGATTCCCCTGACTGGAGCCTCCTGTTCAGAGAGTTCAAGAGAGAAATTGGACACTTGAGCCCCTCTGCCATTTTCCATTGTGTGTGTTTTTCCTAATGAACGGTTTAGTGATGCAGGGCTGGAAGTCAGCTTTACCCCACCCCCACTAGCTACCATCCATCATTAAGTGACCCAGTAAGAGGCATTTAGTACTTAACCCTCTCTAGAAGAAGTCAGATTGTTGTGGGGCTGGCTTTTTCCTCTCCAAACATCCCTTCACTCCTCATCAGTTTGTCCTCCTCCGAAGCCACGCTGGCATTTTTGGAGGGCTCCCCTTAAGGGAGCCCTAGAAAAAGGCCGAAGGAGCCACCCCACAGCCAGCCTTTGTGCAGGATTGGAAGCGCTCATGTGGTGGTAAACCAGGGCTGAGATCCTGGCTTTGTTGGTGCTAGTGAGGCCGGGATTTTGCTCTCAACTGCAAACCCATGTGCTTCTGAGAGGGCAAAGAAGCTGATGGAGAGATGGCCCCGTAGTCTGTGCAAGGGATACTGCTGATCAATATACATGCCGGTAATTTGCAAGAGGAGAATACAGTCAGTACAAGTCAAGGAGGGCTGTGAGAAGCCTAAGTGATAGATAATACTTGCAACAGAGAGAGTGCTTGTCTCCTTCTAATTCTGCTAGCCCTGCAGGACTCTTCTCCAGCCAAAACTAATTTATCTTCATAACCCTTCCTCAAAAAGCAGGACAGTGTTATTAGTCCCATTTTGACAGTGGGGAAACTGAGTCAAGGACAAACTAACCTGACCAAATTATTAAATGAGTCAGACAGAGCTAAAATTGGAACTGTGCAGTCCAAGGTTTCTCAGCCAGTGCCTCTGCTTTAAAGCGGAAGTTAGGGGGAGGCAGAGAGGTTAAATGAACCATTACCATAATTAAACTTGATGAAAGCAAATCTGGGGTTGGGCCCAAGATGGCAGATCACGTTTACCTTGGATGAATGTATGTCAGTGAGTCTCCTAAAAATTATCTAACTATTAAAATGCCCTCACGAGCTCTGAACCTGTGAGGTGCAAGTTCCAGATGTAATTTAGAATGCCAAAGTCCCTGCAAGATCTTGGTCACATCACTTAATGTCTAATGACCTCTAAAGACTCTCCCCATCTCTATAATGAAGTCTGTCAGGCCCATCTGGACTGTACCCTATTTTTGCAGGGACTGTTTCTTACTAACACACTTTTACAACGCTTACGCAGTATCGGGATCTGCTGATACTTCTGGAATAAGAACAGCCACAAATCGCAGCCACCTCCGCATCTCTGAGGTGACAGGCAGAACACGTTCACAAGCACTAGCAGGAAGAAGAATATAAAACATAAGCAAAACACCCACCTGCAGATGCCAGCAAGGCTGTTCATCTGCGGACAGACTGCAATTTCTAACTAAATACCGAGCTACTTTCACACAGGCTGTTCTTTCGTCAGGCTGAAGGGTTTTGTTTTCCTTTTCCTGAGCCACTCTTTACTAGAGACATCCCACAGCGCATGTTCTGTTTTTCACGAGGGCTCTAACGCACCACATTTCAAGAACACATCTCCTAAGTCCAGAAAACCCATTCCAGGCTGCAAAAAATACACAAAATAAAAGAGATTTGGCCTGAAAAGAGGTTTGTTTTTCTTCCAGTCTAATCATTTTTATGACATCCCCTGCCCAGTAAATTGAATGGAGGGAAACATCAGGAAATTGATTCAACACTTTGGTGCAATTAACATGCTTTCTTACAAGTAGAAATGAGCTTCTTCTATAATATCAGGCCTACTGTCATGGAGGAAAGAGACCATGAACAGAGAAACCCTGAGTCTGATATTCCTATTTCTGTAAGGATCACTACTCACGTCAGGTGCCAATAATCAACAGCCAGCACGGGTACATTTCAGGTTCACCTGAAAACCCCTGTGCATTGAGAAATAAGGCTCTCCTGGAAATTGAGAGCATCTGCAAGATGTTATAGGGTGGAAAGAGGCCTGGGAACTGAGTGCTGCAGTGAGCCATGTGCTGGAAGTGAAACCCACTTGTGTACAGAGAGGCATTTCTACGTACACAGATAACAAATGGTGTCAATCACCCAGCCACAGAAACAAAAGCTACAGGAGGTCTGTGCGTGGCAAGCAGTCTTTTGATCCTACTGTACTAGGAACATTGTATTCTCGATCAATTTGGTTTCTGCAGAGGCCAGGCACTACATCTTCACTAACTACACTGGACATACGCCAGCTTGGCCTGCACACCTGTGACTGAACAAAGGATATCCAGAAATTGGAATCAGAAATAGGACCTGTATTTTTCACAGGTCAAGTCCAGAGATAAAAAAATGTAACACACCCAGGGGCCACAGCAACATGGACTGTTCTCTGTCCCACCTGAAATACATCATAGGATTTGACAAGTACCTTTTACCTTTGAATCTGGCCACAGGGAGCAAGGAATGTCTGTAATTCCCTCCCTGATTGCTCCGTCCTTGGGCTGCTGTACCATGCTGACAGAGTCCCCAGAGCACCCTTTTTCTCCTTCCCACAAACAGAGCCCTTGTCCTGCGAGTGGGACCCAAAGGGTAACATTCGTTGGTTGTCTGCAAGGTGCAGGACTGGCAGAACCAGGGGAGGAACATTTCTTCCTTGGGAAAACTTTGTCCTTCGTGTCATTTTTTTCTGGAACTGAGGCCCAGAGCAGCCAAAACCGGACCATTAACTAAGTCAACGGGACACCCCACCATCTGGGGAAACGGCGTCGTCCTGCGTAAATGTAAGCATTTATCTTGTGGGGCCAATTTCAGAGGCACTTCACTTCTGAAGGACTTTTAGGCCCCAGTACAATTTACGCAAGGCACGCTCTGCTCTCCAGCTAAGCAAACATTGTTTTGTTTTCTTTAGCCCTTGAGAGCTCTTGCCTCCAGCATCCCCCCAAGGGGAAAGGAGCAGAGTCTCTTGTGTCGGTTGAGTGCTCACATGAGAGGCTGCTAAAGCAAGTGGTCCCTCTTGGCTCATGCACCGAGGAAACACAAGCCATGATGCAGCACAAGGTGCAGAGTTTATCCTGTATCTGAACCTGTTTGCTGTCTGCTTGTGCCCCCGCCTCCTTTACCAGTATGTGAGCAAATCTCCGACCTGGCCAGCACAAACCCTTCAGCAGATGTTTCCTTAACTTCCTGAGAGGCACGTTGGTGGCTCCTTGCTGGAGAGCCCTTCGATCAGGCTGAGAGCGTCCACGTGAGTCTAAAGCATGCAGGAGGGCCCTTCACCCCCAGAGAGCCCAGCCATCCTCCAGCTGCTAAGCAAACATTAGTGGCAGAAAAACAGCCCTCCAAACACACTCATTGCTATGGGATTTGCCAGCAAAAATATCAGCAAAAGCAGAGTAGTGCTGAGGGTGGAAGAGACAACCTAACAAAGGGCAAGAGAATGTCAGTGAAGAGCAATGCTACTACCAAGAGGCAAGCCACTGCCGAAGGGACAACGGTTGGCTCGAGCAGAGATCCAGTAGTATCGAGTTTGTGTCTTCTCTGCCAGCAACCTGCAACCCAGCCAGTAAAGAAATGTTGGCGACAAGAAGTAGCAACAGAGAGCTAAATAAATAGATAAATCCAGGCAACACACTATTTGATACTTGTTAAACATATATATATACACACATATATATACAGATATATATATATATATATATATATATATTCAACAGAAGCGACTTCGGAAGTTTCACCACGGAAAACCCAACAACCTAGCAGTTACAGCCCAGTTTTGAGTCCTGTATTCATCGCCAGGGAGAGCAGAGCTAGAGGAGGAGATGTTCACAGCTGTGACCTCGCATCACGAGGGGTGTCTCTCTGAGCAAGGCAAGCTCCCAGCTGCCAGACCATGCATCACACCCTGCTCCTCCACACTTCTCAGCCTCCAGCTCACGCAGCTCCCCACTCCATGCACTGCCTCCTTACACCTGTAATGACACCGTATTTAATTCAGATGTTTGCATGGTAATACAGACATGTTGCCTGAAAACTAAGCAGTGTGAGGTCTAAGCTCTTTGGTGGATTCCGCTCCCAAGTTTTTTTTGTTTCCTCATCTCCAAAATTGCAATAGCAGCAAATAAAGACAATGAAGTTCAGGTACTGTTATAACGCAAGGTAACTCAGTAACCAAACCACCAAGTTTGAGGAAAGGAAAATTAAAATCTCAGTTCTACAACCATACCACCACCACTATGGTTTGTCGTCAAATACTAGTTACATCCTCACCAGCACCGCCTCCCAACACAAAGAACCACACCATTCTCCATTGCTACTGTACCAAAATTTCAATGAGAGCACAAAATATATGGAAAGCCAGATTTTTTATTTAACAAAGTATTATGGCATTGACTCATGACTCATTTTAGTATTCCATTCCTCACAAACCTCTAGAAGCAGCCACGTCCCTCACACAGTCATATTCCCCAGAACCAGTGCTTTCAGTGCCACCCTATGCCCCCTGCACACGTTGTTCTGTGCGTTGTGAATGTTCACCCCCAATTTCTCAATATAAGTTTGAAAAATCCCATCCCTTTCTTTTTACAGTACGTAGAAGAAATGCACGAAGAGAATTGACCTTGTAGTTTTGTCCTGGATAGGACTTGGCTTCAGAGCCCTGGATTCAGGCACCCCACGTAACAGCAGGCAGAACATCACAGGTAGATTGTTTCAGAGCTCATCAGAGCTAACAGACAACCTATTATTTCCCAGTACATATTGTATCTGCATATTTTCTCTTTGCTCTTGCCAAAAACACCTGCGCCACCCAAGGAGAATTAGCTCTGGCAAGCATCACCATGTTTTTCCCTATGTTAAAGGAAATATAGTTTTTCCTTCCTGCCCACACATTATACCTTTCCCTCCAGAACTTTCCCTGCTCTCCTGCTCCTCTTCTCCAAGAGCCCTCTACTAATGTGCACACGCAGCTCCTAGAGCCCTGCCCAAAGACACAAGGCTCAGCAAAGCACTACCCGCACAGCAACGCCCCAGAAGGACTCCTAGGCTTCATCCCACTGCTCCTCACCATCACCTGCCCCTTTGGCCCTAGCAAAGCTGGTGACACAACAGCTGGAACAGCCTCCAAATGTTCACTAATTATCCCCAGAGACTTCAGCATCCTCTAGAAGCATTTGGAGGATCTTCCTAATTACTAGCCAGACAATGGGGAGCGGAGTCGGGTCCCTGGGATCCTCCAGGCCGCCAGCCCCGGCCGTGCATGTGTCTGTCCAGCCTCTGGGGCTGACTGCTCTGTATGGACACCTCCACCCCATCCCCACCCAGCTCCCTCCCTGCCCCCCTCACCAGCACCCCCCTGGCATGTGGATTTTATGAATGAAACTTTCTGACAGTTATGGGGTTGGCAGAGGCCTATTCAGCAAGCCGGGGAATGTGTGAACATCAGGCTTCATTAGAGACTTCTCCCAGTCAGCTGATAGCTCATTAACTTAAAGTGGCCTCTTGTTTTAAAACCTCAGAGACCGGGAGGTGGGCTGTAGAGAGGGGGGGGATGGTTCTCATTGTTCCTCCTGCCTCTCTTCCCCCTTTGCCCCCTGTGAGATTAGGCGCCCTTGGAGGGGAGAGAGAGAGGCTAAAACAACTTTAATTAGTTATTTTCAAAGATTTTCTCCCCCTTTCTTCCTTTTTTTGTGTGTGTGGGGAGCAGGGGGGGTCTCTCAGCTGGGTTTTTCTGCATGGAGGAGCTCACGTCATTATGCTTAAATCCAGCTCCTCCGTCCTTTGTCTCCTGGCCAACAATAGAAGAGGGCTTGTAAAAAGCTCCTTCCAAAACTCCTGGAGACTGTCTGAAAAGGAAGATGGGGTGAGGACTCCTCTCTTTCCTCCCTCAGGCACAAAAGTGACAGTCTGGTGCCTGTGCCAACAGCTTTCCTGTGTTAGAAGGTAGCACCGGGGTAAGTAGGGCAAACAGAAGGCTGATTCCTAAACCGCTGCTCTGTCAGATGGAAAGCAGAGTCCAGACTCACACCAGAAAGTGTCTGGCAACCATCCTCCATGTGGATTTAAGGTCAGGTTGGAGCTCTGGATGCTGAGGTCAGTCTTAGGCCTTTATCCCAAGTCCTGATCCTCCTCTGTCCCTAAAAAAGACCATAAAACAAAAGGAGCAGTAGGACAAACCTTTCTTCACAACCCCACTTCAGAAGAACCTGAAATAAACATTTAAATTACCATTATTGCCAGCTATAGGGCTGCCTGAGGAAGCAGGCTGAGAACAGCACACTTATTTCATATAGGTAACTGAACTGCAAGCCACAGCAGCCTCCTGCAACTCGAGCTAGATGGAGTTCAGCAGAACCGGGAAGAAAGGCACCAACCCCTCAGCTGCAGCGCAAGGAGCAACAGAAAAAAGTGTTTGCTGGCAGCGAAGCCCAAACAGCCACCTAGAGCAATTGCTACAGTGCCCACCTCCAGCTTCTCACTGCTTTTCTTTCAGTACTGTAAAGAAAGATTTCTTTCCATAAACTGTCTTCAGGCCCATTCACAAAGGAGACGTGCCTCTGAAGAGCGCATCACTTGATGTTTTAGTGAGTACATGAGTTCATGTTTGAGGCACTGGGGTGCAGAAAAAAAAATCAGCCGTGAATTGTGATCTATCTGGGACATTCATACACTTCGTAAAACACCTTTAACAGTACCTTCTTTGCCTGTTTACATTAGGAGTTCCCAAGCATTTGGGCTAGTAGACTGAGCCCTCAAACTCCAGCCTTGCATTCCAGCACAGACACACACAGCCGATGAGATGGCAAGTTACAGATTTAGAGGACACCAGGGAGGAGGTGCAGGTAGCCTAATACAGCTTCATCAGTCAGTTTCAAAACCTAAAATTTGGACTACAGGGTTTTCAGGGCAAAGATTTCTACTGCAGTGTTAAGTACCCAGCAGCCAATCTGGTCAGCTTTCTTACGTGAAATTAAAAGCTACCATGAGTTCTCAGAAACAAGGACCACCACCCCCCCGCACTCACTGCAAAAACAGGGCAAAACCTTCTCCCTTTCAAGCCAATGGCTTTAGCCTATTACCCTTCTGGGGAAAGGGAGGGCAGGATCTCACCCCATTGTTTAAGCACCCACAAGCCAAGCAGAGTGGTGTGGAGCCCTTTGTGCTGAGATCCTGCCAGCTCTTACAGGCCGGGGAAGACCAGCTGGCTCACTGCCGTGCGGCCCCCCGGAGAGCACCCTGCCCACGCAGCGGGGCTGGCAAAGCAGCACTGGGTGCTGGAGGCACCACAGGACCGACTTCCCACCCAGATGGTAAAACAGAGGTTCTTGCAACATTTGTGTCAAGGGTTGTAAGGGTGCTTACTCCTTGTTCCCCCATTGTCTCCTTTCTGCCATCTTTTACCTGCCCTAATTTGCTCCCCACAGTTTGCAGGGACTTTTTAAGTTAAAAGTCTCCAATATCCCATCCTAGAAGCATCTGTGTTTCAGAAGTAGCAAACATGATTCTTATGTACTAATCAGAGCAGAATAACATTCTTTATGTCATCAGTTATCTAACGAGTCTGGCATCTTTGAATTAAATAAACTCTGCAAGTATTACTTTTTATTGTGCTTTCATTAAAGCAAAGAAGTTCCTTCCCTTGCTGACTGCGAGGGTTTTAAAACAGCTTCATTTGTGTTTGTAGGGATTCTTATTTCTCTGCCCTCTGCATCAAAAACTACTACATTTTGTGACAAGTCGTATCACTTTTGGCCTACCATGAACTGGTATGTGTAAATGTTTCCAGGCAAGGCCACTCTCCAAACTTTGTTCCATCATCATTGACTTTAGAGCAACAAAGCTTCAGAAATTTGCTGCAGTTACCACTAGGAACAGCTGTAGTCATCAAAATCCTGTCTCTCCACCCCCCACAGCCCTCGGGAAATCTTACAGATTACTCTCAGGACATTTGCGAGTAGAATGAAACCAAATTTATAATGAGGGAATAGCAAAGATAATAGTATCAAAGGTAGGCAGAAGAGAGAGAGAGTGCAGCCAAGCTACTTCTTTTTTGTTTTGTCTCTCGGTAATACAGAAGCATACCAACCCCACAATGTACCAAGCACTACACATACACAGTTAAAAGATAAGGTGAAAGATGTTTGCATATGGATGAGTTTCCAGCCTTTGGGTCTAAATCTAGAAGCCCATGCAGCCTGCACAAAACCCAAAAGCACACCACCACCCAACCAAGCCAAGAACCGCTCATCAGCCCAGGCTGCGGCTCACTGAGTAGGAAGGGGCACTGCCCTGAGTCAGCCCGAGTCCAACAAGGCAGAAGTGTCAGACAGTTGTTGTCTTCCTCGCTCTGCATTCGGGTAACATGACGACAGACTATGCCTTCCTCCCAGTCAACGTGCACATTTGTAGCAGAAACAAAAACTGCACCTCCTGACTACCACCCCACAGATTTACTTGTAAGATAAATAAAATAATCCTGCAATAAAGAAAGCAGGACAAAGTAGAAAAAAAATGTTTTTCAGACCAGTAGATATATTGATGTTATTTCAATCTACAAACTTTATCTACCCTCACGACCTCAACAAAATACTGTTTCACTGAAAAGCGGCATTCGCCATCATTTGGAACATTTTCTGTGGCAGAATGGAGGCAGGGAAGAACTTGCAGAGCAGTGTGACAGCTCCTATCAGGCTAGCAGTTAGAAAAGCAGGAGCAGAAGATGGTTCAGAGCATACCAACCAGCAGGCAGCAGAAGTTTTGTGCCTAGCAGTAGCATTCAAATAGGAATGCTCAGAAGACGTACAGCACTGACATTTTAAACTTCTTTCCCAGTGTGAAGGCTGCATCATGACACAATCCAAATTTAACCTCGATAGGCTCTATGCTGCCACAGTTGGGATGCTCCCAGTACCCACAGTAGCTAATGCAGGCTTTGCTGAATTGATTTATTTCTTGGCACCAAACAGAAGTCCAAAGGACCTTTTACTTCTCAGTCTAATGCACAATTCCTACCATACGGAGGCATACGTTGTTAGACTGCTGCAGTATTCAGAGACTAGCCAAGATGAGGACCATCCCCCTTGCTGGATGCACACATAGGAAGAAAGACTTCTTACTCAAAAGTTTGTAATGCGTGGACTGCACAGAAAAAGCCTAGCAGATGGAGATGAATTGACTTGCCAAGGTCACTGGACAGGACAATGATGTGTCTAGCATAGGGCTTAGTTGCCTGGTGCTTCTGCACTAAGATGCCCCCTGGAACTCAGCAGCTTGATGCACATGAACAACCCACTTCCTTGAAGATCTTTGTCCTAGAAACAGATCTACTATAGGACAGAGTGGCACAGTCACTTCCTTCATGCACATGGCACAGACTGCAGGGTCAGAGCATGATAACCACTGCAGCATCACAGGCCTGGTATTGTCACCGTGCTATGCCAGAAAAGAAATTCACTTAGGCACTGCTAGTTTCCCTAACACACACTCAGCACAAAGACTACAAATCTCCTACCAGCATCTCCCAGGGCACTAGACTTCTCTTCACTATGAGCACTTAAGTTCTTCCCCAAGCATTTTTCCATTTCGAATCCCCAGTCACAGGATATGAAGAAAGGAAGGCAAACTTAACAGCTGAACCAAACTGAGCCTTCTTGTATGAGCTCTTAACTGCTCCGGCACTCCTAAGGCTATAACGAGCATTTCATTTCAGTTCCCTTTCGCCGGGGTTCTGAAAGTGCCCCCGTTGGGACCGTACGGGGGTTTACAGATACTCTCCCACTCATCTCACCAGGGGTGTGATGGCACTGGGTGTCCCAGCTGCGTTTTTACTTTTATGCCAAAAGGTAACAGTCCGTCTCCCTTTTTTCTCCTCACCTTTCATTCAGGAAGGCCCCAAAAGCAAGCATGGTAGCTATCAGCACGGACCCTTCTATATCAGCCAGTGTGATACATTCATCTTCCCTGAAGATGAAAAAGCATGCCGCATCCCAAAACTGGCTGGAGGAAGAAGATGCTCTGTTCACTGGAGCATCTCCTGGCTGGTGGGAAGTGACACACATTCTTTGTACCCAAAACACCCTCACGTATGAGGATGAACTTTTGACTTCAACTGCTGCCAGGGTTGAAGAACTTGAAACTTCTTTGTCTTCCCTCCATGTAAAACAATCCCCTTGTACTGTGATGTCTGTGTGAAGGTGGCAACTAAGGCTCAGCCTCCTGTCACAGCCCATCTCATTCCGGATTTAGCCTGACATCATCAAAGCTCATACTGAACTGCCAGCTTCTCTTCTTGTTTTCATCAATTTGATGCTATTTTTTAAACATATCCATATGTCACAACACTGACGGCATGCCTTTCCTAGCTGTCTTTTCCTCCTCCATTGTCACTATTTCATTTACGTATACAAAGATTCCTAGATCAAATACAGATCACTCAACATCCTGACATTCTCAAAAGCTGACTACAAACTCTGGTTATCACAGAAAACTTCTCCTAAAACGAGTATCAGACGGAGTCTATTTCTCTCCTCAGAAAGTCCTCAGTCAGTGTAACCCTGACACACAGCTCTTGCACGCGTTCAGCCACTGGAGGATCCTGAGGCATAAGGAGACAGTGAGTCATCGCTCAGAGCCGTGAGCTTCTGCAGGTGTGCTGCACTGGGCGGGAAAGTTGAAGTCGTATCTAAAAGAATGGTACATGGCCGAAAATTATGTTCAATTGTGATAGAAGGTAACGGTGTAGCATTACAAAACCCAGTATACCAGCAAAATGCGAAGCAATGATACATGGTCACTCCCCAGAATTGATTCTGGGGAGCTCAAAACATTTCAGAGGGCAAGGCAGCCCAAGAACACAGCCCTGGATGGACAGAACCAGTGGCGACTGCACAATCAATAAGCAATAGTGGCTGTAGAGAGAAACAGCCTCTTGGATCCTGTCAGCTAATATCAAGGTAGAGTGGAATGCTGTTATTTTAGCCCACTTCAGGCAGATTCTCACAACATCTGGTTAATTATGAAATTCTATTAGGCAAGAGAAAAAAAAATGAGTAACAAGTCGCTCATCAAAAGCAGCATAAGGGAAAAAAAAAAGGCTGCAATGATGGGCCACTGAAAGAAAGCATTAGCACTACAACCAGGGGAAGGGTAAGGAGAGAACTCTTGCAAAAACATTATGAGTGATCACGAAGAAAAGGCCATCTACTTGGTGCCTGCTCTGACGGATGCAGTGTTGTCCAGGAAGAAAGCAGAGAAAGAAAAAAAGAAATAAATCAATATGAAGTTCTTTCAGGAATGCAATGAACACAGGGGGTGCCTCTGTTTGGCAGCCCCAGGACACTTGCAGCCCTGGCTCGGATTGTGTGGATATGTTTTTGACTTGTCCCGGTCAGCAGATTAATGGCATTAACGAAGTTTCCATTAGCATCGGAGATTGGGGAGGAGGGTGAAGAGACAGAGGCGTCCAAGCGGAAAGCCACATGACTGCAGAATTGATAAGGCTAAAGATGAAACGGAGCTTCATTGGCAGAAGAGAGGCCAGGAAATGCCACTACAAATTAGCCCCAGGCCTCATTTCTTTTCCCTTCATTATCCAAACCCCTTCAGGAGAAGAATGGAGGAGGTTATGACCCTCTCCCAACACACACATACACAGATATTGAGTGAGTCTCTCTCAATGAACATAGACGTGGGTATATCTGTGTGTGTCTAAGGGTCTGTGTGTGTGGTATATTTGTGTCTGTGCGCATCTGTATTAATGTATTAGGTAAAAAAATCTGTATTTGTATCAATAGATATCTACAACTGTGAAATGGCACATGTTCTCCTATGATCCCTGCAGCTAAGCCATGTAATTTCTTTCACGTTAGTGAGCTCTCACTGGAAGTAAATGCCATTGAAAGCAAAGGTGTTGCATCACTCAGTAGAAGTTCCAGCACCTGAACATGCTGTATGAGCCCACAGTAACTTATATGTGATTTAGAGTTAGTGGGAATAAGCCGGTTTACCTGCATGGGATTGTGCAGGAGCATTTATCTGCAACCATGCACAGATACATCCAGATTTTCTGCATACACACTAGCATCTAAGTGACCAAACGTGCATGCCCACTAATGCTGGTCTTGGAAGCGTGCGAGCATGAGTGTGTATATGCATGTAAGTTTCCACATATACATTTTCTGGCAGACTTATCCTTATATCTGCTTCTGAAGGTCTATATACAGGGCATTCCCTGGGGGTATCTACACTCTTCCACGTATATTTTTTCCTTCAGTATGCATATCCTCCATAGGTGCTTCTGCATTCCACTGATTATTTGTTTGCTTGTCTGTGTCCCAGCTATGTCTCAGCTGAAAGAGGTCCTGATGCGCAGAAGTCTGCACACCCCAAACAACCCCTGGTCTGCACATATGTGTAGCTTTGTCTGTGCATCTTCAAATATTTGTGCATCTGAATACACGTACCTGTATTTATCAACCTCTTTCTGTAAGTTCTATAACTTCTGTAAGTTTATGTGAACTATTCCGCATAACACTGAGTTTTGCTGCCTATCCCAGTGTGTATCATTCTTATGTGTATTAAATATATATATATATTGCTGTTGACTAGTTACTGTACCTGAAAATTAATGAGTACAGATAAATACAACAGTGAACACTGAGAAGTATTTGTGACAAATGCACAGATCCCACTTTACAGGCACGAGAGCTAGCTAAGGAGAACATAAGGCGAGATCTATTTTAACTAGCTATTCATATCCCACAAATTTAGGGACAGGAAGATGATTTGCTGCAGAGATTAAAGAATAACATTTCTCCAAGCCTAATGACGTGTGTTGTTAGTAAGAAAGGTAGGTTCTCTTCAAAGAGACTGTTAGCCATAGGCTACTAACAGGAGAGACAACTTCGCCTAGGGGTAAACAAGAAAACAACCTCCTTCTGCGTTTGGAAACAAAAAGAGAGGAAAAAAGCCAGGGAGGGATGTGTAAATGGAGCTTTGTGCAATGGTGCTCTGTTATGTGAGCTGTATGTGACAATAGCCCTGAAACCCTATGCGAGCAAACTCATAAAAGAGGTCACTGTCTCTTTAATTAAAGCTCCCTGGTTTGAGGTTAAAAACAAACCCAGTGTTTTATGACCAGGTGTGCGTGTGAAAGAGATGGGAACCCGATCCCCAGCCCGGTGACACAGCAGCAGAGAGGAGATAAGGGAGGAAAGCTTTTTATTAAGGTGTCGCTTGACTGCTGCAACAGGGCAGCACCAGCAAGGCGAGTGCTGGAGAGGCGGGATGCACAAGCCCCTGGGACCAAGCCTGCCAACCGCCAGCAGAAGCAGAGAGGGAACAGGAGGAGCACCAAGGAGGAACAGGGAAGGTAGCGACTTCCACCAGTGTCCAAGACCTACAGAGGCAATGAGGACAGTGATGGTGTGGCATCTCAGCTGGAGAATAACAGGGGAGCAAGGGCAAGCATAGTTCCCTGCCTGGGCTTGAGAGGGTCAATCCTTAGCGAAGCCTGCACCTTGAGACCTATGAAGGTCTGCAGGCAAGAGCCTCCTGTAGTTCCTGGAGACAACTGGGACTAAGTCTATGCTAGCATCTAATAAAATGCCAAGCCAAGCAGCAGAGAGGTTGCACCCCCTCCCTGAGCCTTCCCTGTCAGTGAGACATACATTGCTCAAGACACTCATGCCCACAGCACCATCACTGACAGCAAATCACACTCAGGAGCTGGGGCCTCCACTAGCAGTATAATGGACTCTTCAGGTCTCACTTCTAAGGAAACTGGTCACTGTAACTGAACTCTGTGGAAGCGCCTGTATCCAATGGGTCCATTTGGTTGAGGGCCCCTTCTTCACAGACCTTCCAGCTGGCAGTCCTGTCCCCAAAGCTTGCCAAAAGGGAAGTCATTGATTAGCTCTTTTATACTGGCTCTGAAGGCTACAGACATCTGACTTGAAACAGGAGACAACACAGAACCAAGACCCAGACTGCAGGCCACACTCTCTCCTCTCCTATGTAGCAAACACAAGCCCTATATACCACTGTCTCTTGGCACTTGAAACCAAGTGTTCTGAACTCCATCTTCAGCATTGCCATGTGTATCCCTAAAGTCAAAGTGACAGAGCGATGAGATCCTTTGGTACTATAATTACCAAAAGAAAGCTGAAACGTAATGTGGAAGAAAAAACTTTCTGATCCTTCTGTCTCATTACGAAGCTACAGAACAGCAACAACACGTGTTCCTGAAGTGCTGTATTACAGACAAATCGAAGGCAAACCTGGTATTTTCTATTTACAAATGTATGCAATTTTCTCTAAAATTGTTTTAATTTGTATTTTAAGAAAATGTGTATAAAGTTTTATTAGATACAACTGAAAGACAGTAGGTCAGCACATCATTTACTGCATTCAGTAAAAATATCAGAGATACAGATGGGAAAAGCAAAATGGAAAACACAGAAGAACAAAACTATAATCACAGAGTGATATTTTACTCACATTTATCAGTCTTCTACCATGGATTTCAAATATTTTTCCAGAGGAGATAAAATATCCTATATCCATGTCATGGGTAGGGAAATGAAGGCACCGAGAAGTGCGATTGCCACAACTAGTGATATCACGAAGAACAGAACCAAAGTCTCAGCCCTGTTCAACAAAAGAATGAAGGATCACTGGACCAAGCTTCCAGCAGCACTTCCTGCAAATTTTCAGCCTAGAAAGATTCCTTTTTTTAAAGCATACATTTCTAGAATTGGTCCTAAATAACTGGTTGAAATTCTACAGTATCATCCAGAGCCAGCAGTCCTTCTGGGCTTGAAAACCATGAAAATTGCAGAATAAATTCATTTGTAGTGTAAATCCACTGGAATCAATTTAATTCTGCCAGGAATGGTTTTAAACCAGTTATGGTAATCTATCTGCTCACAGAAGACAAAGAAAACCCTGAACTACAATTCAGTCATCGCAGTTCTCTTGTAATGCAAACAACGCTCCCAATACAATGCTCCCACAGTCAACAGCAGGCGTAAAAATAGGATACGCAGCCATAAGTCTGACTTCTCATTTCTGAGGCGGGGCAAATTCATAGCTGGTGTAACTCTCTCACCTTCAGTAAAGTTAGACTATGACTAATTTACTCCCTTCCCTTTGACAATTTACTGCCTTTATTGGATAGTTCATATGTAATGGTAAAGCTGATTAAGAACTTAAAATACAGATCCGTGTTGACTGCACATCTTTTAAAATTATTTATGTTCAACCTAGAATAATTAATTTTCTGAAAGTCCAAATAATTCAACCTGATATTCTGAATATGAGATATTCAGATCTTTAAGCTGTTCTGCATTGCTTTCTTGAAATTTAGGGTTTTTTTTTATTACACTAAAATCAAGCATTTCAATCCAAAGAAAAAAATGTTCATTCAAAACTAAAAGAATTTCCCCTCATTTTGCTCCATATCCTCACTTCTTTGGTGCTGCAAACTAACAAATCAGTTGATGGAAATATCCTGTTATAACCTTCAATAACCCATCTGGCTTTGCTCGGGCTGAATTCTCTAAGCTTCACTCCCTGCTACCCCGCTTCCCCTGACACCGATGCACAAGTGGAACCCGTGCACTGCTGAGCACCAGTTAACAGGGATAGCCCCTTCCCTTTACACTTGTGTAAATAGTCGCATGAAGTGTGGGACTTGGGACATATGTTTGTAGTCCCCTGCTGAGCAGAAGCATTACCAGCATCTGCTTTGTAACTAATGCTGGGTCTCCTACAACAAGACTTCAGTGGTGAGGGTGTGTGATTTCTTGGTTGGGTTTGTTCTTGTTGTTCTGCACATCTCCCAGGTTTGCTTCTTGCCCCTTCCACATTCCCTCCCATGTCTGAAGAAAATACTGTCAGCACAGTTTTCCGACTTACACAATTCTCTGTGCTTTTCTGGTTTAGAAAAAGAAAGTGAAGCTTGGTGGCACAGTTATGAGCAGACTGTCAGCTGGACCCTGCTGACCCCAGCACAGCTGTGATGATTCACACCAACTGATTATCAAACTGCTTGAAAAGCTAGGTACTGGTCTTAAGGTTTTTTCCTCTACCTTACTGAAGTGATTAAAGTAGTAACGTGAACTGCAAAAGGCCTAGCAGCAAAAGATGCAGCTTAACCATACCTGCTCTGCCAGGGTAACTATAGCTACTTGGATTTTTTTGGTATGTTTTTTAAGCTGAAAATGTAGATTCAGCATAACTCCCCCCCTCCTGAGAGCAATTATTTTTGACAAACTACTCTAATTAAAAAATTGAAGAAAAGTATTTTTAAAATTTGTATGAAATATTCCAGCTTTCACATTCAAAATTATTCCCAAACTTTAAAAAAAGGCTTCATTTTCATTTGACAGTTTAAGAACCCCAATATCATTACTGTCTTTGTGCCTCAGTTCTTCACCTGCAAAAGTGGAATAACAACACCGCCCTAACCTACCAAAGCCCTAAAATCAGGGAAAGTCTCCTGAGATATTTAGATATTATAAGCTTGAAGGCACCTAACCACTACAAAGTTGCCCTCAAAGTTACAGCTCACCCAATCTTTATAATTTAAGGATTTTTAAAACAATGTACAAATTCATTCCTTAAACCCTAGGGACCTGATACTGTAACAAACTAAAAATAAACTGGATCCCAGAGACTAAAACTTTGAAAGCATCTTGACTAACATAGCCACACAGCCTTAACTTTTTTTGTTCCCTCTAGCATTGGCTTGAAATTGAGAGGTCTTGCTTAGGTATTCTTTACTTAAGGCTCCAAAAAGGGAATATCCTTGGGATTAAAGATGTCCGTACAAGACTGTGCAATCCAAATTCAATTCCAAACTCAGCTACAGTTCTGTAACAGTAAACAACCCGGTCGCTTTAGTTCCTCCATTCCCCTTACTTATCTCAGGTTTTCTATCTGCCCCATTGTCAAGTCTTACAAAGGTCTTATGTGTTTCTCAAATCCAGCACTGTGTTTGTTTTGGTCTAGATGCTTCCATGGAGTAACAAAAACATTTAGAAAGACATACACACACAAATTCCTTATCCAGAAAGAGCTATAAAACTGGTGTAGTCCAGTGGAGGAAAAAATATGGCAAGAGAAAGCAGAAACTATGGTAAAGCATAAGATGAAAAATGAGGAAGAGAATAAAGAGCAGGCTGAACACCAGTCTCATATGAGCAAAAAAGCTTAGGCATTCTACAAAATACCCCTCATTAACAGAGCTCTCAGATAACTCCAGTCTGAGAATGACTTCCACACTGATTCCCCCTCTCTCTACCACAAACTTTGTTCATGCCTATGCACTGTGGGGTTAAGATGATTCAGATTTTTTTTTCTAATAGTACTTTCATAGAGTTCACTAAACAATTTGTGAAAATGCCAGGACAAAGCAGCAGTGAGATAACCTTCTAAGGAAAGAGGCTGAGATAATGAAAAAGTATTAGAGAAGGCCCTTGCAGATAAAAGGTGATATCCCTCTATGGATTTGTTTTGATTTTATTTTTTCCTAAAAAGTTCCCCTTTTTACTGTTTTTCCCAACAAAGCAATGTAACAGTCCCTCTCAGACTCTTCTTCTGAAAGCCTGACACACCATCTTTCTTCCATAAACCCTTTACCCTAGAAACAGGATTACAGAAATTCCCCTCAACACTTTTTCCAACAAAGTAAAACAGAGTTGAAGTAAAAGCAGGTGCAGCAGTAGGAAATGAGAGGCACCCACCCGCTCAGCGCTACAGCTAGTGCACAGCACAGATACCCCAAAACTCTTCAGAGCTAGATACCAGCCTGGAAAAGCCACTGCAGAGCTGATCCTGTACTGCTTCCTTGCAAGGGAAAGACAGGCTGATCTTTTTACATCTCTCATTCTCCACTCCCTGCCTCATCCCTTTTTCCTGTTCTTTAAATTATTGAATTTCACCAACTATTTGAAACAAAGTGAGGCACCCACAAAGTTAAAGGACGCATTGCCTGAGATTTCAAGAGAGGTTTTCACTCCCAGTGTCTACCACTGGCTTTTGGCAGTACAGAAGAGCAGAGCTCTTACCCACTGTACCACAACTCCTAA